>NC_067116.1:11379947-11699947 GCF_021347895.1 Acanthochromis polyacanthus | reverse complement strand
CACGCAAATGGTAATTACGTCTCATTAGAGCACTCAGGGCCTTTCATGTAGCTGCTGAACATGGCCACCGTCTCTCCCCTCTGGCCCACAGACATAAACAAACACTTGAGCTGGCCAGCCCCCTGGAGCCATGGAGCCTCTGCTCCACAGTCAAATGCTAGGGATTCCCCTCAGCCATGCCGCATGTCCCCACCTCTCACTCTACAGCGCCACCCACATCTTTTCCTCTACTCTCATTCTTTCTCCTGCCTCTGCTCTGTCCTGTGCTCTAAAAAGACAGATAAATGAAAAAAAAAAGCAAGGGAGAGAACTAGTAGAAAAGAGGAAGGCAGAAGTCACAGAGCGGCCTGCCTGCTGTGGGCCTGTAATGACATAATGAGAGGACTGCAGTGTTTAGTGGGTGGCTCTTTCTTTAGCAACTGTCAAGTGTGTGTGTGTGTGTCGTCAGGTGGGTAAGAAAGAGAGATGGAGAAAGTGAGGGAAAGCTGACAGAGGGATAGGGAAATGACAGGAAAGAACACGAGTAAAGGAAAAAGAGAAAGGTAAGCAGAGAGGTGTCACTGTAAGACAAAAAAAACTGGGCTGTGGCACTGAGCTGAGGGTCAGAGAGAGGTGATGGCCAGGTCACGCTAAGGTCAAATAAGGTACAAAACCAGTAACTCTGAGGCAAGTTTAGAATGAAAACAAACCACCACTATCACTGCAGGTCACAGACAGGGCCTCACCTCAGGTTACACTCACACACACACCTACACACCGACACACACACACACCAACACACTCATATTGCTGAGGCCTCTTAATTAAAAAAGAGATCCCTGGCACTCCCTTAGAAAGTCCCACCT
This sequence comes from Acanthochromis polyacanthus, assembly GCF_021347895.1. Classification (NCBI taxonomy): domain Eukaryota; kingdom Metazoa; phylum Chordata; class Actinopteri; family Pomacentridae; genus Acanthochromis; species Acanthochromis polyacanthus. The sequence continues at coordinate 11,699,102 of NC_067116.1, read as the reverse complement.
TCTAAAAGCAAATACACAGCTCTCTATAGCAGCTGTTATAATAAGGATAAAGTTCAATACAAGCAGCGTCGAGTGAAAGCCTCATTGTGGTGCAGAGAGAGAGGTTCTGAATGCCATGTCAGTTCTCTCTTCATCCATCAGACCAACACCTCCGCACAGCATTTCTTCACCAATTATATATTGGTCTCGAATCTTGCTGTACATACAGGGACGACTGGTATAAATGGGCTGACAGGGCTAAGGCATTCCAGGCCAACACAAAAAAGATGAGAAAATTATTTTTTCAAATAACTTACAACAGATTGTTTTCAGTTTAGGTGAAAACAAAGGTAGCAACAGCACCAATTAGTCAAAAGAAAAACATAGAATATCTCTAAATGGTCTCATTTTTTACAGCCCCAGCAGATACAGTCTGCTTTCATTCATTTCGTTCTTGTAAGTGATTGACAGGTGTCATGTCCCGCCCACGTGATTTACTGATCATTTGGGCTAACTTCAGGCAGCCCACAGGCCACTGACTTTTGACCAATAGCAGCAAGTTAACACAGCGGTAGCTTTCACTCATTTCGTTCTTGTAAGTGATTGACAGGTGTCATGTCCCGCCCACGTGATTTACTGATCATTTGGGCTAACTTCGGTCAGCCTACAGGCCTTTGACGCAGCGAGAAAAGGTTAAGCTATGATGGGCGTTAGCATGAACGAGGTGGATTATTTGCTTTCATGTCCATTTTCCTCAATGTCTTTGGAGGAAAAGCTGGAAATTAAGAGACTGGGATCACATCGGCCGTCGATATGAGCTTCTTTTCAAATAAGGTAGGCCCATGTTGACCTGTTTAAGGACTGTGACACCTTGTTTTTGCTGAGGTCATCTGTTGTACTGAAGGCGTGTTTTGCACTACATGTCGCCAAACAGTTGTAGTAAGACAGTTGCAGCAGGCTATCTGTGGGCAGTTGCAGTTGGAACACGTTTTGTAGGGTGTATGTGTGTGTGTGTGTGTCTGTAATTGATGTAACTGTGTGTATCATAGGTGATGTTGCTTTTGCAGCTGTGTCAACCATTTAATCGGTATTATGCATTTGTTAGCCCACCCAACAAATTTCACCACCAGCCGCCACTGTGTACATACATGTAACTGGACACACACAAATTGCTTGACAAAAAGTATGTGGTTGCTGAATGCATCATGCATATGAGTTGAGCAATATGAACACAAGTACAGTTTAGTATTTATTATCATGACCTTGTTCTTCAAATTATCCACATTGCACATGTTTGTGAGTCTGAAGTATCTGTGGGCTTTTGTGGCGTACAGGGACGGACACCAGATTTAATATCATAAGCCTATGTGAACTGGGATCTACTCTAAGTCTAATAAAGAGCAGACAACATGAGGAAGCCATTTAGCATTATTTGAGGAGGGAAGAGAGCTTTCAGTGCTTTTACCCAACAAATGTTTCCATTCCATTTAAGCCACCAGGCCTGTTTGAAGTGGATGAGTTGGGATGATGTTTCTGCCATGCTCAATAAACTACAGGCAGCTCACAGTTCTTAGCAAGCCTGGATCAAAATCCAATTTCCTGATCTTCTACCTGTTGTTAGCCTCCAGAAAAAAAGTAACAAACAACAAATAAAACCTGATAAAGCAACACAGACTCATGAGTTAGATTTGGAACTAAATTAACTTCAAAGAGGGATTGCAGGATCTTTGTGATGTATTTTTGTCAGACAAATTTGAAGCAAACTTTTGAAATGTTGCCAAAAAATGACTGAATGAAGCAAATTAACTAGGTCTACATCTGAAGGTGTCCGTATCTGCTGTTAGGAATGGCTGTCAGAACAATAGGAGAAGCCAGAATAAAATTCTTCAGCAACTGTTTTTAATGGGGCAAGTTCCATCCATCCATTCTCTATACACCGCTTTATCCTCACTCGGGTCGCGGGGGTGCTGGAGCCTATCCCAGCTGACTTGGGCGAAGGCAGGGGACACCCTGGACAGTTCGCCAGTCTGTCACAGGGTTACATATACAGACAAACAATCACACTCACATTCACACCTACGGACAATTTAGAGTAACCAATTTACCTCAGCATATTTTTGGACTGTGGGAGGAAGCCGGAGTGCGCGGAGAAAATCCATGCATGCACAGGGAGAACATGCAAACTCCATGCAGAAAGATCCCAGGCCCAGGCCGCGATTTGAACCGGGGCTCTTCTTGGCTGCAAGGCGAAAGTGCTAACCACTACCCCACTGTGCAGCATGGGGCAAGTTGTGATTATTATTTCACATCAAATGAAATGTTTCCTGTCAGTTGCTGGGTTTACATGGGACCTTTTATTCCTCTTTAATTCGGAATTAAAGTTAATTCCGCTTTAAAATCCCCTTGTAAACACTTAATTCCGAATTAAAAAGTTAATTCCGAATAAACTTCATTCCAAATAAACTACCTGCTTTATGCCGATGTTAATTCCAAATAAACTAATTCCTGTGTACGTTCTATTCATTTATACAGTTAATTCCACTTTTGTTAATTCCAGTCATTCTGCGCATGCTTGGCTCCTCACATAGCGATGATGTAGCGATGTACACGTTCTGCGACCTTTGTCAAGTTGCTGTTTCAAAACGACAAAAAAAATGCAAAGAAAAAAGCGTGCTTATCAGTTGTTCTTCCATCTTGTTGGGGAAAAGAAATGCTGCGGCAAATGGAGTTTGTTTTCTTCTGGCAAACAGGTGCTGCAGGCCAAGCCTGCTCTCCCTTAACCGAGGCAGGTTGTGTCTGTGTGTGTATGTGCGTACCTGAGTGTGATGTAGGAGAAGCGCGGCAGTAGTGTGTCTGTGGCAGAGACGACAGTAGCAACGGAGGTATATCGAGCTGCACATAACAATACAAAAGTTAAAGAGGAAAAGTGTGTGAAGCCAGTGTGTGCTCTGAGCAATAAGTGTGGACAGTTGCTGCTGTTTAAATAAAGTGCCTCGTTCTTCCACCTGCAAAGTTTGTTGGACTGTATGTTGGCTGTTACCACCAACGAGCTGCGCTAAGCTAAATGGGCTAGCGCTACCCGGGGCTGCCCAACCACAGTTCGGTGGCCGGCAGAATCTGGGTCGTTAACACAAGGATACGTCACGTCCACTCCCTGTCCAATCAGAATCTTTTCCAACGCCCAAGCCTTAAAGCGGAATTAAGGAAGGGGAAAAAACGTGCGGTCCATGGAAACCGTAATTCGGAATTAATATTTCTATGTACACACGAAGCACAAACCTCTAATTCCGAATGAGTTAATTCCAAATTAAAAAACTCCATGTAACCATACCCAGTGTTTCATGATGTCCAGAGGAGAGGACAACCAAAAAAAGCAGAAACAGCTGAGTTAAATGTTCAGTTCATCAGGACTTATTCAAACAGATGCTTTCATTTCTCATTATGCACCTTAACTCTTTAAAAAAAAAAACGCAAAATCTAAAACCACCTCAAATAAGTGTACATTTTTTGTTTCCATTTTTCAAAAAAAAATTCTGTCCTTTCTATGAGCGTTTTCTCATGTGATACTTCAAAATGCAAATATAGACAGCTTATGAGTCAGGTTCGGCTCAAGGTTTCTTTCCATTAAAAGAGAATTTTTTTCTTGCCACTGTCGCCTTAGGGCTTGCTCTGGGGGTTCAGGCATTTGGGTTCTGGAAAGTGACTTGAGACAATTTGAATTGTAATTGGTGCTATTGAATTATGATGAACCCCTTACTGCAGTGTTTCTTACTCAACTTGCCAAATGTGCATTGCTTTGAGTGTGTGCTGTTTGGGGGTTAAGACCAGTTTTTAGCATTATGGTTCAAAACAGATTTAGGTTATAGGTAGGATTAAGCACTTGTGTGATCGTCAAAGTTTGGTGAGGGGCAGCTAATTGCATTATATCAGCGAACCTCACCAAGATAGTCATACAAACACGTGACACAATCACAGAAGATGAAGTTACTCGAGTTGATGAGAATTTATGTAAAAAGCCTACCAACAAGAACTAGTCTGCTTAAAGCAATACTGATCGGACGTCAATTTTAAACATCTGAAAGTCAGGCTGAAAAGTCAGCAGCTTTTTAAACGCAATTAATTTGAATCTAGCAACTGTGGTAAGAAAGTGGATCTGGTGCTGATGGATGTGAAATCAGTCTTGACTGGACCACTAGCAGCTCTCCAGTTGATAGCATTACAGCTTCATGCCCCAGTGAGCACAGGAGGACTTTCTTGGACCCATCTTGGCTGTCACAGTAAGTATAAATTATTTTAGAGGTGGCAATAAATATTGACACATTACCTGGACAAGTAAAGTTACTGCATCAGTATTTGTAGATCTTTGCAGCAGCTGAACTAATGCTAACTGGTGCAAACAAGTCACTCCATTATGTAGATCAGCTATGAGGATTATTTCGATATTAACCACTGTGAAGTAAGTTAGTTTATTTAATGTGGAACACTGCAGCTTGTTTGCTGTGTAATTTAGTGCTTACTTTATCTGTTCTTCAATTCTTAAAGTAACTGAGTTGATTTTGCAACAAAGAAAGTATCAGTGGTCAAAAACAGTTGTAACAGCATTCAGAGAGCCATTTATTGTATTTCATTCTTTTCAACACTGGATTAATTATGGGTTGCTAACATGGCTAACTGTTGGTTAAGGAAGTTTTTATATTTGCATCCCTACCTAGGTACAACAATAGATAAAAATGCGCAGATGGAATGATGGTTGCTGGAAATGTTCCTCTGTACCCCGACGTAGATTCAAAATCAGCCATTTCCAGCTAGAACAGTCATTTACAGCTTCCGGTGACGCGCAACCGAATGGACGCATAAAACCTGAGCTCCGATACTAGCCTGTAATTCCCCGAAATTCAAGATTTATATCAACTTCGAATTGGCATATTTTGTTGCAATAATGAGCGGGGACAAACCCAAGAAAGGTGGATATGGGCTATGAAAATGTCCTGACAAGGAAATGCCAAAGAAAGCATCGGCTAACGACTTAGCATCGGAGCAAAATGGAGACCGCATGGCTAACCTGGACCTGATTCGCGTTGCAGTGAGCGAGGCCATGGCTACTAGCATGACTAATCTTCGGACTGAATTAAAGACAGACCTGCAGAACTTTTGCTCGGTACTTTGCGAGAATATGAAGAAACAAATTGATGATTTCGCAGGGGAAGTACATCGAATGCTAGAGGAGACCACGAGACAAGTTTCTGACACGGGGGAGCGGATAAAACAGATGGAAGAAAACATGGCAGACATGGAGCGATGGGACATTGCAGTGAAAGACACACTTATTCAATTGCTGCAGACCCAACGGGCACTGGAAGAGCAAGTTACTGACATGGAGGGCCGGGACAGGCGGAATAATATCCACATATACGGCATACCCGAAGACACAGAACAAGGTACAACTGTGTGCTCAGTTGTGGAAAAGCTTATTAAACGAGAACTTGCTGATGTTCTGAGACAAGATTACAACCTTGGCATTGAACGCGCCCACCGTGCCCTAGGCCGAAAGCCACCAGCGAGCGCTCTGCCACGGTCAATGATTGTCCGCTTCCTCCGCTTTACGGCCAAAGCAGAGATACTCAGCGCAGCATAGAAAAAAGTAATATGCGTCCAAGACAAACAAGTGTACTTTGACCATGACTACACGCTGGAAATACAGAAAAGACGTAAGGAGTACATCCCCATTAAAAAAGTTTTGAAGGAGAAAGGGATTCGTTTTCAGACCCCTCTTAGTAGGATGCACGTTTTCTACACTTCAGGCAGTGTAATCTATAACAGTGCTTCTGAAGCCGCAGATGACTTACAAAAACGAGGCATCGCCACGGTCCGGATCATTCCAGCGCGGAGCAAGACTACCCATGCGGTGACTGAGGAGACGCTGAAGCAGCTTTTGCCTTGGGAAACGCAGAGGACCCGCGGTGAGGATTTTCACAAACATATTCGGGAGAAGCTGAAAGAGTTCCGGAGGACGCCCGAGGAAACGGCGGCGGTCTAGGTAACATACTTCGGGAACATATGATGAGACGTTTTTTTGTTTTTTTTCTGGTTTATTTACGAACATAACTCTGTAGCCCTGTCCGAACTCGCTATCTTTTAAAGGGGCTAGTACTTAAAGACTGACTGAGAGTCACCAAGCTACTTTATTATAGGTATTATTATTACTTTTTTTCCTTTTCTTTTATTCCCCCCATGATGCTTATCTTGGGGAGGGGCCCCACTTTGTGGTCAGACCCCTCATTTTTTCAAGGACTATTTTGTATCCTTCTTGTTGGAAGATCTGTTCAGTGTTGTGTTTGTTTGTTCAGTTTAAGTTTTTTGAGGTCCGGGATGGAATATTATTGTCACATGCAAAGCTATGTCTTTTAAATATTACACTTTACTGTCACTAAATGTTAATGGGGTGAATAATCCTGTAAAAAGGAGTAAACTATTTGCAAAATTGAAAAAAGAGAAAGTAGATATAGTATACTGGCAAGAGACCCACTTATCTAACATAGAACATGACAAATTAAAGAAAATGGGATTTACAAACACATATTATTCCTCTCATAGAAGTGGCAAAAAGCGAGGTGTAGCTATTTTGATTTCTAACAGAATTAAATTTGAATTCATATCTGAAATAAGTGACAAAGAAGGCAGATTTATCTTGGTGAAATGTAAAATTGAGAACAAAGAGGTTACCCTGTTGAATGTATATGCACCTCCAGGGAGCAATATTAGTTTTTATCAAAAAGTGTTCAATATGATTGCCACAGAATCTTATGATTCTTTAATTTGTGCAGGAGATTTTAATATATTGCTAAATCCACATTTGGACACAAGAAACATTAAAAGAAATTGCTCCCCTACAGAGAAACGTGTTAAAAAATGCTTGCAGACCTAGGACTTATTGATGTATGGCGCTTTATACACAAAACCACCCCTGGATATACATTCTATTCTGCACGCCATTTACTTCACTCTAGAATAGACTATCGCTTCATGTACAGTAAGGATTTGAACAGGATAAAAGAACGTACACTTGGTCAAAGAGACATTTCTGACCATTCTGGAATCTACTTAAATTTACACTTAGATGGTAGACAAAGGACAAGATTATGGAGACTTAACACAGGTTTGCTAAATGACCCTACCTTCATACAGTCGATGAAAACTGATTTAAAACTGTATCTACAGGATAATGATAACGGCAAGACAAACCCTGGCATTGTATGGGATGCAGCTAAAGCTGTCCTTAGAGGGAAGATTATTGAAGTGTCAACAAGACGTAAAAAACAAAAAAACTCAAGAACTTTTACAATTACAAGAGACATTAAAACATTTAGAGCAAAAACAATTGATGAAGAAAGGCCCCACTGTAACAGAACAAATATGACAAACTAAACAAGAAATTGATAGAATTCTTAGCGAGGAAATAGAGAAAAACATACGTTTTATGAAGCAGAGATATTACGAGGTAGGGCCCAAATCATCCAAATTTCTAGCGTGGCGACTCAAGAAACAACAGGCTGAAAACTCAATTTATAAAATTAAAGATCCAATAAGTCACAAAACTCACACCGACATAGATGACATTCAAAGATCGTTTGAAACATATTATAAACACTTACACACTCAATCTGCGCCAGTTAATGAAACCATTGTAACTACCTTTTTAGACTCGTTAGATCTCCCCTCCCTCGGCAGAGATGCAAATACCAAATTAAAGTCACCAATAACGTGAGGAAATTGAGAAGGCTATTTCGAATCTTAAATCTAACAAGTCACCTGGTACTGATGGGTTTCCGCCCGAATGGTACAAGAAAATGAAAGAAAACCTTATACCACTACTCGAAGCTAGTTTTAATTTTATTCTAAAAGGTGGCTGTATACCTCCCTCCTGGAAAGAAGCCTTCACATCTGTCATACCAAAAGAGGGAAAGGATAAGTCAGATTGTAATACAGACCAATAAGTGTATTAAACACAGATTATAAATTATTCATGTCTATTTTAGTTCGGTGAATGGACACTCTGATGCCCTCATTGATTGACGAAGACCAGACAGGTTTTCGGAAAAATAGACAAACACAAGACAATATAAGGAGAGCTTTACAAATCATTGAACAGATTAATAATAGAAAAATACCCTCAGTTATCCTCAGTCTTGATGCCGAAAAGGCCTTTGATTCGGTTCAGTGGGACTTTCTTTATCTAGTAATGAAAAGATTCGGGTTTTGTACAGAATTTATAAATTGTATCCAAATGCTTTATTCATCCCCTACTGCCAGAATAAAAGTGAACGGGGGTCTTTCCAACTCTATACAACTGCAACGTGGGTGCAGACAGGGTTGCCCCGGGAGCCCTAACTTATTTAATTTATTTATAGAACCTTTAGCTCAAGCAATAAGGCAGGAGCCTGCACTAAAAGGCATTCAAATAGCTGAAAACGAATATAAAGTATGCTTGTACGCGGATGATGTGCTAATCACAATCACAGACCCTGATGCTGGTTTACCAGTCCTGATGACAATGCTAGAAATGTATGGTTCATATTCTGGTTACAGTCTTAATATCCAAATTCAGGTCATGACGTTCAACTTTTATCATGGACAGGAATTAATATCTAAATACAACTTCAACTGGCAGTCCGACCAAATAAAATATCTAGGTGTCTATCTACCCAAAGACTTAACTCAAATCTATGATAAGAATTATATTCGTTTAAAAAAGAAATAATTAGTGACCTTGACCGCTGGAGCCTGCTCCCCCTTGACTTTAGCAGCAGAATACTGGCAATCAAGATGAACATCCTTCCTAAATTACTATATTTTTTATTATCATTGCCAGTGCCGATTCCTGAGAAACAGTTTAGAGAATGGAATAAACATATCTCAAGGTTCATTTGGCTGAAAAAGAGACCAAGAGTTAAATATTCTACTCTGCAGTTGCCGAGGGGAGGGGGGGGGGGGGGGGGGGGGGGGCAGGCCCTGCCTTCTTTACAAGATTACTACATATCTACATATCAGCTCAACTGAGACCCCTGGGGCCTCATTTATAAAGCTTGCGTACGCACAAAACAGGGCTAGAAAGCCACTTTCTACGTAAAGGTTGTGATTTATAAAAACAAACTTGGCGTGAGAATGTGCGCACCGGAGCGCCAACCTTGATTCTTGATGCTTCCTTACGCACAAAACAGGGCGTAAATCACAAACTTTGCGTAGAAAGTGGTGTACGCTGTGTACGTTGTGATTTCTGAAACAAACTTGGCGTGAGAATGTGCGCACCGGTGCGCCAACTTTGATGCTTGCTTAAGCACATTTTGGAGACAGAGGGAACGGCAGTGCCGGAGGGTGAAGTGGCGAATTGAAACCAGATTGATCTCAAACCTTTATTGTTATCACATATTAGACTTGTAGAGCCGGATAATCATAAACCCTCATTGTTGTAGATGTTCATATAGTGCGTCATTCGGCCAACCTGTATTTGCAGAACTATGTTCATATATCAACAGGGGCGGATAGAACGTTATTTCATTCGGTCGTTTGGCCGAAGGGCCGGTCCACATCTGGGGCCGGTGCGGTGATCTTTATTAAATAATTTTGTTTACTGGTCACCCGGCGCCCGTATGGCTCATTGGGGAAAGCAGAAGACCCATTTGCAGGGGTGGTTTCCGACGCAGTGGCCCGGATTCGATTCCTGCCCGCGGCACTTTTATGCATGTCTTCTCCCCATTTCCCCATTTTTGTTTATTTATCCACATGCGGCCGAATGGGATGAGCGTCCAACCATTAATCAGCCCTGTACAGGCACGCAGGCACACATGCTTCACACCACAACCCCCAGTGAAAATGAATTTGTGAACCGAAAAAATGCACATTCAATCAGTTTACAAATTATTTGTACATCAGACATGATCATAGCAAATTTAGTGGCAGGGTGGCCTGGGTCAACACATGATTCATTCATCCTGACGCACAGCAGTGAAAAGACTGCCGGCCGGCGCTGCGTGAAATGCCGTGGATCAGCAGCTTATTTATAAACAGATACATTCATGAGTTACTTTGCATTGGCCATTCATGGTAAAATGTGGGTGTGTTGTGGGCGGAATGTGAGGTGGATCCACCTGTGCAATCTTCCAGCTGGTGTCTGATTTATCAAGAAATTGCATGCAGCTGTGCTTACGCACAGTTTTATAAATCAGGGGCGAAGGGCATACGCCCTTTTCGTATTTTCGGCGTACGCAAACTTTAGTATGGATCCTACGCAATGTTTTATAAATGAGGCCCCTGGTCTGTTTATGTGACCCATCTTATTTTGCAAAACGGAAATGTATTGAAAAGTCTTTGTCTGATGTATCAATTCAGTCTAAACTTGGTACCCTTGAATATGAAACTTTTATAACAAATAGTCAATGGACTAACTTGGCATTGAAAATCTGGAAGTCGGTGATTAGAAAATGTAATCTCCAGGAGGAAGTTAAACTTCTTAGATGGCCAGCATATGACCCTGACTTCTTACCTGCTTCACATGATGCTAGATTCAAACAGTGGTCAACATATGGCCTCAGTGCAGTTTATACAATGTTTGAGAAGTCAAATCTAATGTCATTCAGCGCCTTATGTAAGAGATATAACTTGGAGAACCAAGACTTTTTTAGATACTTACAGCTCCGCGATTTTATTACTAAAAAGATCCAAAGCAGTAAAATTCAAAAACTTTCCCTATTGGTTAATATTTTTGCCAATGCATACAAATCAGCAAGTCTTAAAGGTCTCATTAGTAAACTTTATCGTAGTCTAATAACACTTAAAGCAGACTCAACAATTTATATAAAACAAAAATGGGAAAAAAGAAATGAACATGACAATAACTGAAGAAATGTGGATAAAAGCTTGGGAAGTTCAATTTTCATCTACCAACTCCGGCACCTGGAGGGACTTCTGCTGGAAATCAGTTATTCGCTTTTTCATTACACCAAGACAAAAATCTAAATTTAGCGTGGTCCCTCCACACTGTCGGAGAGAATGCGGGGAAACAATGGCAGACTATAGACACATATTTTGGTCTTGTCCACTCATCCAGCCTTTTTGGTTGGATGTAACTAACATAATTTCTAAAACACTTGGCTTTAATATAAGCTGTTCCTTCTCCACGTTATATCTCGGGTGTTTTTCAGAGGACCTAACAGCAGATGATGCCTATCTCTTGAAAATTTTTATGGTATCAGCGAAAAAGGCCATAACAAAGTGTTGGCTACAGAAGCAGCCTCCTACTGTAAACCTTTTCATATCCATTGTAGAACAGATAAAATTGATGGAACGTATGACCTACACACTTCGGCTCCAAGAGGAGCTAGGGAAAAGATGTTGGAAAAAATGGCTGGATTTTTCATATTGTGGCAGTATTATTTGACGTACATCATTTTTGGGTTTTCTTTTTCTTTTACTTTAAATGTTTTCTTAGTTGTGACCACCCTGTGACCTTTATATTTTTGTTCATTTGATTGTTTGTTTTTCATGTTTGAAAAATCTTTAATAAATAAAAAGTCTAAAAAAAAAAGAACAGTCATTTACAACATTAACAATGTCTAGACTGTATTTATGATTAATTTAATGTTATGTTCTTTATAAAAAAAAGATTGCTTTTCTTTAAAAAAATAAAGACATTTCTAAGTGACCCCACACTTTTGAAAAGAATTGTACATGTATATGTAAACTAGTATTTTTTGCACTAATGTTCTCTTAATACTCAAATCACAAGTCACACTGATGCTTCCAATACAAGCACACACACACACACACGCATCCAGTTTTTACAGTTTCAAATTCATGTACACACAAACACAGCCACAAAAAGTCAGACAAAAATGTAATGGTGAGAGAGAGGCAGACTGAGAGCTGCGAGAGAAAAGAAGAGAGAGACTGTGACTGAGCTCTTGTGATATTTGGCTCAATTTTTGACAATCTGGACCGAGAATCTTCCCACGAGCCGCTCGACCGTCTGATGGGGCGAGAGACACGGGGAGAGAGAGAGGGAGTGTGAAGCAGCGAAAGAGGAGGTCACATACATTCCAGTCCAGAAGAGTCGGCCAGACTTCTCAGACCCCCCACCACCACCACCCATCCCCACTCCTCTAAACATCCCTCTGCTCCATCAGCTTGTCTGCTGGACCAGTGAGACTTCACTTCACTCCCTCACTTGTACTGATACTCCCTAAAATGTCACTATAGGAGACACAGCCTTTTCTGTTCTAACGAGATTCAAAGACACACACACCACACAGACACACACTCAGGGCATGGGAGGGATTATTGCATTAGAGAGCCTCTCACACTTATGCTTCCCAATCCAGGAGTGTCTCAGTTTCACCAGCCAGCTGTGGATTCCCTACCTACCGAATAAAGATTTACTTGCATCACTAAAGCTGGGTATCAAATCACTTAGCATCTGACCAAGAAGAAGATCTTCGAAGAGGCAGATTCTGATTTAAATTAACAGCTATTTCATGAAAATTGTTAGTAATTGGGCAAGGAAAGCTATCTACAGCCCAAAAAATAATATTTAAGTTAAAAACAAACAAACAAAGAAATGGTAGTGACAAATGTTGATACCTATCATGATGACCAAAAAAAAGAAACTTTTGCATACTTCATTGGAAGAAAATAATACGTTTTCCGGCTCAAAAATAGTTTCCTTGTTTTGCCAACTAGTTATATGTCCTCATAGCAGTTCTGCAACATGAGCAGTGGCTTGAGAAGGGGGAGAAGTTGAAACTTTTGAGGAGAATATGTGAAAATTTAGTGTGTGTTCAGGAGGATTTTCTAGAACAGATGTGCTGACACAATTTGATCTATCTGTACGAAGGAGGGACAAATACAGACTATCAAAGGTCCAGTAACACATGTAATTACTTATGGAGAACTATTTTATCTTAAAATCAACCTCATCAACCCTTCATCAAGCTAGTCATGCAAATTCTGCAACAAATAAAGACTAAAATGAAGTCAGTCATGTACACACTGCACTTCTTATATTCAAACATGCATTCATACATTGGAGAGCTTTCACGCAAGCTTCGTCTTTAGAGCTCCTCTTTCTCACAGCCCTTCTCATCACCACCAGCTGAGTCCCTCCCTCCCTCCTGTCCTGGCCTGTTAAACTCTCAGTAGGGTACCACGGCTTCCCACCAGCAACCCCCTCTGGAGACGTCACCCCATCCATTTCTTCCTGCTCCGTCACCCTCTCCTGCCCTCTCTCCTCCCACTATGTTCCCTCTGTCCAGGTGGGAGGTATATTTTTTCTCTGCATGTGCGTGGGGGAATGTCATCCCACCCACAAGCCTGTCACCTACCAAAGCTGTCGAAACCCATCGCTTAAACTGCAGGACAAATAGCTGAGGTCACACTGAAAACTGGACTCCCTGGCTTTAGTTTCCTGTTCTAAATAAAGACAACTTCAATCAATTGACTCTTTGGCTTTTGCTTCTTGTTTTTAAAAAAGACAATTTAATTAGCCCATATACAGCAATAAGTCTTACAGCATGGAATTGTAGCAAAAATTATTTGGCAGTGTCAAACTCTATGTCATGAATACAGAACTATCCACCATACCGATGAAAGAACAGACTTGGGGTCCCCTTGTATAGGTCCAGCCCATGATTAGATCTGATATTTAGCATTTATGCGGTTATTGCTGAACTAAGCAAGATAAATCAATTACAAAATCTGTTACTTCAGCTCTGATGCAGTCGCCTCTGTCAGTAGTCTTTACATTGTGGTCTTGCTCAGTATCCAAATTACTATCTGACTGATTACACACCAGGAGTAAAAGGCTACACTAAAGGATAAATGCAGACAAAAAAGACACATACACTACTGTTCAAAAGTTTGGGGTCACTTAGAAATTTCCTTATTCTTTTGAAAGAAAAGCAGTTTTTTTTTTTCAATCAAGATAACATTAAATGAAACAGAAATCCAGTCTAGACATTGTTAATGTGGTAAATGACTATAGCACCTGGAAATGGCTGATTTTAATGGAATATCTACAGAGGGGTAAAGAGGAACATTTCCAGCAACCATCACTCTTGTGGTCGAATGCTACAATGTGTTAGCTAATGGTGTTAAAAGGCTAATTGATGATTAAAAAAACCCTTGTGCAATTATGTTAGCACATGAATAAAAGTGTGAGTTTTCATGGAAAACATGAAATTGTCTGGGTGACCACAAATTGAATTTCCCTTCGGGGATGAATAAAGTGATTCTATTCTATTCTTTTGAACAGTGATGTGTAAGTAAAACTAATTAAACTTCATATTGAGTTTTTGTGACAAAAAGAGATTAATTTGCACTTGGGTTCCAAATATTGGTTATCACAAAAAACACATCAATCGACCATTAATATAAATTAACAATTCAAATATTGCCACCACCGAACGCTTAATTAGATTGTCAGCTTTTAAAAGGCATTTTGCCATGTTTCATCATCATTTTGTTAATTTCTTATTATGTCTCTCGAGTTCTTGCAAACTGGCTGCATGTTCAGATCGCAATAAATAATCCATATCTGAAGTGTGACAACATTTATATTTAAAGTAAACATGTTTGAATTCTTCAGAGTAAGGCCTCAAATGTCAGTCTGTCTGTCTGAGTGTCTCTGCTTTCTGCAGGACTCCAGGGTGCCAACTATCCTACAGGCTCCTTATGAAAGCTAAGGATTCTGGTTACACAAAGCAGCGAAGAGAAAGGAGAGAAAAACAGAACAGGAGAAGAAGCAGGAGAGCATCTGCTTTCATCCTCAACCCAGCAGGGGAGAGCTCAGGCCTGTCAGTCTGAGAGATGGCCAGCTGCTGCAGCGCACACACACACATACACGCGCACACACACACATGCACACACGCACCAAACTTTAGGAAAAGTACAGAATATTTTGAGTACCATTAACACTGAGTGTTATGATCATTTCTCTTATTTTCATTCTTATAAAGACATTAAGGCTATAAAACATCCAGAGGCACACTCATGCTGCAAGGTAAAAGTTCTAATGAGTCCAAAAAGTTTCTTTCACCATGAAGGACTTTCAATTTTTTTTTCTCTCATTTCAAAAAGACCTACAGAAAGACAATTTTCATACCAGAGCCATCAGAGCCATCCAGCTGGACAGACAGCTGTTCTAAAAGCCAGAGCCAAGCAAAACTTGGGTGTGTTTGACTCCTTCACGCACAAAAAAAATATTAGCATGCCTACTGGACATTTATCATGAATATTCTGTTCCAATGATTTTAAAAAGAGTTCCTCCAATAATCAATATTGCCATAAAATCTCACTAAATCAGACATAAAATTGCATTACAACTTCCACAACCTGTTCTGAAACTGGAGACGGTAAACAAGCTCTACATTTCCAGTGTTTTATTGAGTGAAACAGCCTTGAAACTGGGAAACAAAGTCATTACTTGTGTCAAAGTTAATCACCATCAGCATCCCCTTCCCTAACAGAGGAAAATGAGTGCTAGTTGCGACCTTTCTGAGGGATGGGCCCCCAAAAAACAGCAGAAATGCTAGCTAGTCAAATAACATGATGAAACCAGAGTCAGTTTAGCTTGATTTGTTTTGAGGATGTTAACACTGCAAAAAATAACACAACACACGTCATTGAGACAAACAGAACAAGAGGCGACAAACCACCCTAAATTATGTCTATGTAGTAGCAGTTCTGGAGGCTTTGCTTGTATCCAACAGTCTCTACCAGACAAGTTTCTTGTAAAGGTTTAATTTTCCATTTCTCCCTCTACCAAAAGCACTAAAAAGTTCTGATTTAAATTTTAGCAAGTGCTTGAAGAGAATTTGTGTTGCTGCAGGTTCCAGAGCCAAGTCTCATCTATTCAAATCTTTAATCTTTAATTAATGTTGCAGAGTAATGAAATAATATCAGAAATATTAGTGAATCTCATTATGTTGCAAGTAGAGTTGAGTTGATTTTTTTTTTTTTTAAATTTATGTTGTTTGGTACCAAACTGAGGGGAAGTGCTTTTATCTCTTAAATCTCTTTTACATCTCTCAGAAAAAAGAACAGCACATGAAGCCTCAGTGATTTCAATTTGTTACTTACAGAGCAATTAGTAGATTTTCTCAAAAATTCTGCTGGAGGTTTGGACGACTTGTTAAATCCTATCTGAACTTGTATCTATCAATCCATAAATATAAGCAAACAGAGAAGTTTCTCCATGTGTATGCATCACTCTCACTCATATAGATCCTGCTGTTGTTTGTTGCTGCAAGTATTTAATAAACTCAGGAAAAGACTCCTGCAGTTGCACGCAACAAACGACACTCCAGTTCCTGGTAATGTTTTTTATCAAAACCTGAATTACATTTATTGTTGTCTCACTAACTCGACCGGTTCTGTCTTCCTCACTATTTCCTCTGACATTTAAGATGTGAAATTATCAGGCAAAGTGAACAAAAGAGACAATATGTAATTGTAATGTTTTTAATTATTTGGCTCACACTCTGCATGGTTTTTGATCAGCAGTAGTGCTGAAATGTGTAAAAATCTTCCTCAGATCATTTGATCCAACTCAAATTACATGGCTTTTGTTCATTTATACATGAAGCTGACACGTTCAGTAGCAAACTGATTAAGGGTATCTGAAAGGGGCTCATTTCACTTAAAACACAAGAATTACTCATTTACATGGCTAAAAGAGGTAAAAAGAATAAAATTCATCTCAGGGCACTTTAAATGTGAAGGTCAAGATTTGTAATGTTAGACAGAGAAATTCATCAGCAGCACTTGATTGACAGTGGAGAGGGAAAACTCACTTTTAACTGAGATAAACCTCCAGCAAGGTACGAGCTGACTACATCCACTAATCAAACTGCTAATAAAGTGATTGTAAGTTAAGTGCCCGAAGGACAAACACAAAAACTAACCACATGATCAATGTGGGTCTAAACTGCAACATAACTTGACTCAATGACTATGCAGCAATCCTTATCCTCATTAGCTATCTTGTAGCCAATCACAGTTAAGGGCCAACTCTCTCCATCCAATCACTCTGAGCTGCACTATCAAATACTCAGAAAGGTAAGAAAGGATTGAACAGAATTACAGGCTAAGAACAAATCAAGATGTTCACTGAAAACCTCTGAAAATCACCTCAAAAATGAGGACACTTAATGGGTCGCGTTTCTGTCTGCCCGTAAAGCTACAGTGGTTCTGGCTGAAATGTCAAAGAAAAAATACACACTCACTGTTACCCTAATATGACCTCTTCACGACAGGGGTAACTAGGATCTCTGCTATCATGGATCTGTCTGTTTTCTGTTCTTCTATTGTTAGAGCAGCAGGGGGGAGTCAGTTTTACACAATCTTCCTCCATTTATTTTCCTGTTAAACTATCTGGACTGTGAAATTTTTCAACATTTTGCTTCTCTATGACTCCCACTAACCCTTGTCCTCCTGGTAAGCTGCCACAGTAAATACTCACTCCATGTCCAATGACTTAGGATTTGGAGTCAGATGGAGCAAGAGTGCCTCCCTGGAGATCTCTTTTAAGTCTCTTACCCAATTCATTATTCTTATCATCAAATCTCACCTCCTACACCTCTTCTCTTCTGCCTGCTTGTGTACAGTGGGGCAAAAATGTCTTTAGTCAGCCACCCATTGTGCAAGTTCTCCCACTTAAAATGATGACAGAGGTCTGTAATTTTCATCATAGGTACAGAAGAGAGACAGAATGTGAAAAAAAGTCCAGGAAGTCACATTGTAGGATTTTTAAAGAATTTATTTGTAAATTATGGTGGAAAATAAGTATTTGGTCACCTACAAACAAGAAAGATCTCGGGCTTACAGACCTGTAACTACTTCTTTAAGAAGCTCCTCTGTCCTCCACTCGTTACCTGTATTAATGGCACCTGTTTGAACTCGTTATCTGTATACAAGACACCTGTCCACAGCCTCAAACAGTCAGGCCGTTTCTCAGTGTGCGTTCTTGTCCATTCTTGTGGTCTCGCGTTCTCGTGAAACGTCATCAGTCGGAGACTGAGTACTGTTCCAATTCTTAGACCGCATCTGACCGAGACCGCAAGAAACACCTGGAAATGTTCTCACTCCACCCACACTTATCAAGACTGCATCAGACCAGACTTGTGCGGACTTGGGGTGGCCAAATAACCCATAATGCACTTCGTTCCGACCAGCGGTCAAAAGCCGAGGAGGAAACTTTCAGAAGATTTTTTGGAATACTGTTATTATACTACTATTACACAAAATGTAGTTTTCAGATTATTTCAGGCGAGAAAGAAGTTGTGTAAATGTCAAATATGTGGTCAGTTTATCCACATAAAGCCTGTTTAAAAATTTACTCCAGTGGTTTCGGAGATGTGAGGCTCCAGTATAAATGGCTATGACCGGACGGTCAGCCTCACTGCAGCCGCTGAGAGCAGCCCAATGTCGGCAAGACTTTTAGAAATCTGCCGCTGGCTCTGATGATTCTATTAATTAGGCGGATAAGTCAAATGATAGTTCACTTTTTCAGGAAAGCACCAAATTTGGTACAGACATAGTATATGACCATACAATTGATTTAAGAGGAGTATCCCAAAAATCTAAGCCCCCTGGTGGCCGCCATCTTGAATTCAAATATAGCCGCCTTGCTAAACCTATTTTATGTAATATCTCCCTTAATACAGCAGATACAAAGTTGCTTTCAAGATCTACCCCCATATTTTAAGGGTCTGTGGATTCAATGAAGCCATTTATAACAGTGTTTGTGTCCGCCATCTTGGATTTCAAGATGGCTGCCAACCTGTTACCCTCGTTTTATATCTCTGAAACCATAAATCATACAAAGAAAATTTCAAGGCCTACCCTTATGTTTTAAGAGGCTGGAAGTTCAATGAAGTCATTTTTAAATTGATTTGAATCCACCATCTTGGCTTTCACGATGGCCGCCAAGCTGTTACCCTAGTTTTATATCTCTGGAACAATAAATTGTGAGAAGAAACTTTCAAGGTCTACCTCTAGGGTTTAAGGGGCTGCGGATTCAATGAAGCCATTTTGAAATTGATTTGAAACCGCCATCGTAGATTTCAAGATGTCTTCCACCCAGTTGATCAGCTGCAGATTAAAAAAAGTGTTTTTGAAGTGTACTAAATATTTATTGTTTTGCTGTTACAATGAGGTTTACAATGCACATTAATGAATAGATTTGAATTTCCTGATGGTCAGAATAATTCTAAATTCAGGCTGTCTGAAAGCATTGACCATCACAACCACAGAGAGATGTACTGGGCAGGTTAGCTGTATGACACTTGCAATTCCCTTTACATGAAATCTTGCAGTGGCAGCATATGAGTTCAGCGCAATCTTCTTGAACAACCGGCAGTTTCATCCATATTGGAGTCCAGCTATCTCCCTTCCTCTGCCAACCCCAGGATGCAGGTGATGGCAGCTCTTGCCAGCAGACTAACGATTGCCTCCATACATAACCAGCCTGATAAACTGCTCGTTTAACGTGCTCCTCCAGGGCATCCGAGGTTGGGGGGATATTCTCAATATCCCTTGACTTCTGAGCAAAGAGATGCTTGCGCACTTTATTCACCGAATCTGACTCAGTAGCCCTATCATACAGGACCGCAACAAAACGCTCCAACTTGCCAAGTTCTTCGGTGATGTATTCAGGCTTGATTGACAGTGTATAAAAACTTCCAGCTAATAGATGGCAACACTGTTCTACATCTGCATCTTCAGCATGGATCTATTTATAGCTTGATAGAGATATATGGGTGGGGCCTATGTGTTGATTTGGTTTGAGGCAATGGGCTTTGGGGACAATGCTTGTTTGCTTCATGGGTTGTATGCTTACCTTTAATTCCTCATATGATTCCAAAAGAAACTAGTAATGACATTCTCTCTTATTTCGAGGAATATTTTGAGAAAACTAATCAGAAAACCCATCCCAAATCAAGAGATGGGCATGCCATGCATGTGGCTTCACCTAGGCATAGTGATATGCTCTGTTTCCAAATTCATCCCTACCTGGTTTTTCACCATTTTCATGCTTGTCAATGGTTTTATCAGTGTGAGAACTGCTGTATCTGCACCAGAGATCCTGAAAACCTAGGGGTAGACCTTGAAAGCTTCTTTGTATGACTTATGGTTTCCAAGATAGTGGGGTAACAGTTTGGCGGCCATCTTGAAATCCAAGATGGCGGATTCCAATCAATTTCACAATTGCCTCAATGAACTCGCAGCCCCTTAAACATTGGGGTAGACCTTAAAATTTTCTTCCTACGATTTATGGTTTTGGAGATATAAAACGAGGGTAACAGGTTGGCGGCCATCTTGAAATCCAAGATGGCGGACACAAACACTGTTATAAACGGCTTGAATCCGCAGACCCTTAAACAATGGGGGTAGATCTTGAAAGTAACTTTGTTCAAGGTTCAAGGTTTCTTTATTGTACCAAATGGTAAAATTTTTGTGCAAAAAGGAACTCGGCGATCCCAACAACAAGTGAAATAACAAAACACCAAACAAACATTCAGACCAGACAAATCACACAAAAAGCATAATCAGAAATAAAAGAAAAGGGAAACTGCTCCAACATATCCTGATCTACCTAAAAACAATCTGCACAAGAGTGTTCACCTGGTGGACTTGCAGTTAAGCATTAAAATAGCTGAGGGTACAAAACTGCACCTATAGCGTTTTGTCTGTCCCGTAGGGACCACAAACCGGCAGTCTGAACGAAGGAGCTTGAACTCCCCATTCAGGGGATGTGAGCAGTCTTTTAGAATGGTGCTGACTTTACCTTGCAGCTGTGTGCTATACAAGGCTGGCATAGTGGGTTGAGGCTTCCCAATTAACCGACCAGCCCACTTGATAATTTGGTTGAGGGAATTTTTGTCCTGTAGAGACAAATTTCCAAACCAGGTAACCAGGGCAAAAGATAATACAGACTCAATAAAAGCATGATAGAACAGGGTCAGCATAGATCTGTCAATATTAAAACGGGACAGTTTCCGCAAGAAAAATAAATGCTGATGTCCCTTCTTTCACAGCTCTTCACAATTCCTACTAAAAGTCAATTTGGCATCAATGACAATCTGTATCTGCCGTATTAAGGGAGATATTACATAAATAGGTTTAGCAAGGCGGCCATATTTGAATTCAAGATGGCGGCCACCAGGGGGCTTAGATTTTTGGGGTACTCCTCTTAAATCAATTGTATGGTCATGTACTATGTCTGTACCAAATTTGGTGCTTTCCTGAAAAAGTGAACTATTGACCTCAAATTTCGGTCTTATCCGCCTAACTATATAGCAGTTAAACGGGGATATAAGTAGTTTTACGTTTTTCTAATGGTCACACTTTGGCCTCGTGGAGTATTTATTGTTCAGAGAAAAACTGGCTTGAAAGAAGTTGAAGTTAATTTTCATAACATTATAGATTTAATGTTTTACCCCATCGCTGAATGTGTGCTTCTGAATTATTGTCTGTCTTCCTTGTCTGTAGTACGACTTGGTTCTATTCTTATGACTGTTACTACACATTAAAAATAACATTTAAGCAATATTATATTGCAGGAACATCTGAAGAAACCCAGATCCTCACTGACTGCTGGGAGACTCCACAGACAGAACATCAGCAGCTCCATCTTCAGCATCTGCACCAGCAGGATGCTGTTCATGGAAACTCAAGGATAAAAAATGCTGAATTGCATTTAAGCATTTTGCAAATAAATATTATTCAACTGTGTTCAAAAAATGAATTTAGTTGTTGAAGCCAGAAGTAAATATTGCTCTAATCAGATCTGTTTGATCAGATGCTGCTGATGTTTGAGAAGGTTTCTGTTTTATTACCTGACAGGCAGAAGAAGAGCTCACCTGGAGGGGCTCACCTGTATTCAGGTTCTGAGTACAGTAGCTGACATGAAATATTCTCTCATTAATCAGTGATGATGTTGAGCATCCAGAAGTACTGGTGATCACATTAAAGTGTAGTGATGGTTGTGTATCTGTCAGACTTAAAACCTCTGGATGTTGGAGAACAAGCAGCAGGTATGTATGTAGAATGTAGACTAATGTATTTTATTAATGTTAATAATAAAACTGTAAACCATCCATCCCGGTTTATGAAGTGTCCTTGTGAAGGTTTAATATTTTTTCAGCAATCAGTTTCTGAAAAGTTTTTGTGGAGCCACTGATAGAACTGAGGATGAGACCGTTCAGTTCATCACAAACTACAGCTGTCAAAACAGAGGCTCTAAAACATAAAAAAAAAGTATAAAAATCTAACAACGATCTTGTTTTAATATTAAAACTTGAACATGCAAGGCTGTGTCATTATATCTGTTCCATTTTGTTCTTTTTCACGGTAAAAATAACCGGAGCGGATGAACCCAGAGACTGCCTATGGATGAACTGAGGCGATGACATCATCAGGTATGCTGATGCTCCAAATGGACTTTAACCTTGACGTGGTCTCGCGTTCTCACCAAGTCCGGTCTTGTGAGAACGACTTGCAAGACCGGACTTGGCGAGAACGCGAGATCAGACTTGCGGTCTTAGAATTGAGAAATGGCCTCATACTCCAAACTCCACCATGGCCAAGAGCTGTCGAAACACACTGGGAACAAAATTGTAGACCTGCACCAGGCTGAGAAGAGTGAATCTACAATAGGCAAGCAGCTTGGTGAGAATAAATCAACTGTGGGAGCAATTATTAGAAAATGGAAGACAAACAGGACCACTGACAATCTCCCTCGATCTGGGGCTCCACACAAGATCTCATTCCGTGGGGTCAAAATGATCATGAGAACGGTGAGCAAAAAATCCCAGAACAACACAGGGGGACCTGGTGAATGACCTGCAGAGAGCTGGGACCAAAGTAACAAAGGTTACCATCAGTAAAACACTATGTCGACAGGGAATCTAATCCTGCAGTGCCAGACGTGTCCCCCTGCTTAAGCCAGTACATGTCCAGGCCTGTCTGAAGTTTGCCAGAGAGCATATGGATGATCCAGAGGGGACTGGGAGAATGTCACGTGGTCAGATGAAACCAAAATAGAACTTTTTGGTACAAACTCAACTCGTTGTGTTTGGAGAAAGAAGAATGCTGAGTTGCATCCCAAGAACACCATACCTGGTGGAAACATCATGGGGGTGGAAACATCATGCTTTGGGGCTGTTTTTATGCAAAGGGGAAAGGACGACTGATCCATTATTAAAAAAATAAATGGGGCCATGTATCGTGAGATTTTGAGCCAAAACCTCCTTCTATCAGTGAGAGTAAAACGTGGCTAGGTGTTCCATCATGACAATGATCTCAAACACACCGCCCGGGCAATGAAGGAGTGGCTCCGTAAGAAGCATTTCAAAGTCCTGGAGTGGTCTAGCTAGTCTCCAGACCTCAACCCAATACAAAAGTTGAAAGCCTGTGTTGCCCGGCGATAGCCCCAAAACATCACTGCTCTAGAAGAGATCTGCATGGAGGAATGGGTCAAAATACCAGATACAGTGTGTGCAAACCCGGTGAAGACCTACAGTAAACGTTTGACCTCCTGACCTGTCTTTGGCAACTAAGGTTATATTACAAAGTATTGAGCTGAACTTTTTTTATTGACCAAATACTTATTTTCCACCATAATTTACAAATAAATTCATTAAAAATCCTACAATGTGATTTCCTGGATTTTTTTTTTCACATTCTGTCTCTCACAGTTGAAGTCTTCCTATGATGAAAATTACAGACCTCTGTCATCATTTTAAGTGGGAGAATTTGCACAATCGGTGGCTGACTAAATACTTTTTTGTCCCACTGTATTTCAGGACTATATTTACAATGACCCAACTCAGTTTTAGCTCTTGGTGTTTGTGGAAATTAGAAAATTATGACAGGTGGAAAAAAAACACAAGAAAAACTCATTTCAAAACAGGATTGTAACAGAAATCTGCCAGTGACATATTCAGTACTAACTTGATCATGATCTTCTAACTGGAGGTCCAACTACTAGGAAGCCACAGCAAATCTGTGCCATCACAAAATTACTTTTAGATAAACTTCAATGGTCTACCATCAGTGAGATGTGAAACACAATAAACTATGGGTACAAGAGCAAATACAGTGCCTATTATAAGTATTCACCCCCTTTGATGTTTTACCCTTTTATTGCTTTCATAAATCAATCATGGTCACTAAAACCTAGCTTTTTTAACAAAAAAAAATGTTGGAAAAAACTCTTTAATGTCAAAGTGAAAACAGTTTTCTATAAAGTAATGTTAATGAAAGAAAATTATATAAATAAAAATAATTGCTTGCATAATTATTCACCCCCTTTTTAATTTAATGGTCTAATTCAATAGAGGTCCATCAAATTGTTGCCAATAGTTTCACAATTAGTGGTTTGTCCCGGGCAGACGAGCGGCGGCAGGTGTTAGCCGACCAGCTAGCGGGGGAGACCGGGGGAGAGCAGTTAAAAATGACAGCTCCGGTGGCTCGGTGCTTTCCGTTTGTTTTTTTGGGGGCGCGGACCAGTGAGGCGGCAATTTCGGCAAAATTGTAGTGAGACGGTGGCCTATACCAGCGAGGCGGCCCGCCTTGTCGGTCATATAGGAGGGGAAACACTGCGATCGTGTAGATGCTGCTATTAAGTCAGTTTTACTTTGACCACACCATAGCACCTGCGCGCAACCCGATGACGACATATTAAAGTTTGCCGCGATTGGCTAAAAACAAACCTGTCAGAGGCGGGACATACTGTTGCATTGTCCAATCCGTGCCTCTTTCCTCCGAACGGATTTACATGGAGCGGTCCCAGATTGATATTGTGGAGTACTATCAAGTACTACACAATTATTAATCTTGCCAGGTTAAAGGAGTATGGCACTTGTGTGAATCTGCCTAGATCAGGCCGCCCTCGTAAACTGAGTGACCGTGTAAGTAGGAGACTAGTGAGAGAAGCCACCAAGACCCCTACAACTACTCTGAAGGAGTTACAAGCTTCAGCTGCTGAGATGGGAGAGACTGTGCATGTAGCAACTGCTGCCCGGGTTCTTCACCGGTCAAAGTTTTATGGGAGAGTGGCAATGAGAAAGCCACTGTTGAAGAAAAGTCATATTAGATCTCGACTAGAGTTTGCCAAAAAGCACGTGGATTCCATGGTCAAGTGGAAGAAGATTCTTTGGTCTGATGAGACCAAAATTGAGCTTTTTGGCCATCAGACAAGACGTCGTGTTTGGCAGAAACCAAACACTGCACATCACCAAAAACACACCATCCCCACTGTGAAGCATGGTGGTGGCAGCATTATGCTGTGGGGATGTTTCTCAGCAACTGGACCTGGAAGGCTTGTAAAGATAGAGGGCAGAATGAATGCTGCAAAATACACTAAAATCCTGGGGGGCAATCTTTTTCAGTCTGCAAGTGAACTATGTCTTGGGAGAAGATTTATTTTCCAGCAAGACAATGATCCAAAACATACTGCAAAAGCTACACAGGAATGGTTAAAAAAGAACCAGGTAAATGTTCTGGAGTGGCCGAGTCAAAGCCCAGACCTCAATCCTATAGAGAATTTGTGGCTGGACTTGAAAAGGGCTGTTCATGCCCGATATCCACGCAACCTGACAGAGCTTGAGCACTTTTGCAAAGAAGAATGGAGCAAAATTGCAGTGGGCAGATGTGCAAGACTGATTAAGACCTATCCACACAGACTCACTGCTGTGATTGCAGCCAAAGGTGCATCTACTAAATACTGACTTGAGGGGGGGAATAATTATGCAAACAATTATTTTCATTTATATAATTTTCTTTCATTAACATTACTTTATAGAAATCTGTTTTCACTTTGACATTAAAGTTTTTTCCAATATTTTTTTTGTTAAAAAAGCTAAATTTTATTGACCATAATTGATTTATGAAAGCAATAAAAGGGTAAAACATCAAAGGGGGTGAATACTTATGATAGGCACTAATTCGAACTAAGCCCATTTTTTGGAAAATCTGTATTTTTGGTTAAAATTCATGTATGAAAAAGACTGATTTTATTACTTTCCTTACTTTGAATCA
Source organism: Acanthochromis polyacanthus (assembly GCF_021347895.1). Classification (NCBI taxonomy): domain Eukaryota; kingdom Metazoa; phylum Chordata; class Actinopteri; family Pomacentridae; genus Acanthochromis; species Acanthochromis polyacanthus. Next base: position 11,673,032 of record NC_067116.1, on the reverse strand, counting down.
GAGAGGATGGACTTACAAATGTCCATATTTTTAAAAGAAAAGCATGTTTTTTTTTCCCAGTGAAGATAACATCAAGCTTATCAGAAATCCAGTGTAGACATTGGTACTGTGGTAAATGACTATTCTAGCTAGAAACAGCTGAGTTTAAATGGAATATCTACATTGGAGTACAGAGACCCATTTTCAGCAACCATCACTCCTGTGTTCTTATGCTACATTGTGTTAGCTAATGGTGTTGAAAGGCAAGCAGATGATTAAAAAACCCTTGTGCAATTATGTTAGCACATGAATTAAAGTGTGAGTTTTCATGGAAAACATGAAATGACCTGAGTGACTCAAAACTTTAGCATGGTAGTATATATATTAACCGTGATAGCCTCCCTGTACCGAGAGTCTATATATAGCCCTATTATTCCAATGACAGGTTTTAGAGGCTCTTTGGGGACAATCTAAGATCAGATATCCGCACTGGAGTCCTATATAAGGAATAAAATGCCCTGCTTTGTTCAGCCAGCATGTTGTGTAAATGTACATGTTGGTGAAATAAGCCCCGTATGAGTGTGTGAGCATGAGTGTGTGTGCATGTGTGTAGAGGTTTCTACAGGATCAGTGAGGTTTTACTACTGTGAACCAGAGGAGAGGGGGCGAACTCCAGTTTACTGAGCTGCTGTTAAGGCTGTGGCTTAAATTTCACCTGCAATTAACGCCCCAAAATGCGCACGCGCGCACGCACACGCGCGCACACACGCACACACGCACACACACACACAGATCTTCTGTCATTTACTCATCCTGTTTGTGCGGGATGTCAGGTCAACATAACACTAGCTGCTGTCATAGCTTCTTTCTCAATGAAAGATCTATCCTTTCCGCTATGCATGCACACACAAATCTCAAGAGATGACAATGTGATTGTGCCAGGGCTGGTGTGCTGTACAGGTTGAGAGGTTGGGAAGTTGCCACTGTAGTCAGGAGATTTTAGTGATGAAACCAAACACTGCCTCTTCTCTGCCCTATTTGCTCCCATTTTAGCTCTTTACCAGTTCAGCTGTGTTTATTAAAATCTTACAGAGCACGCAAAGGTATTTATCAGCTGTAAAGATCCAAGCAGGCATGAATGTAACACACACAAAGTGAAACAAGGGGGACAGCGCCCTCTATGACATGATGCACATTTGAATCCTACAGCAGTCAAGCAGCACAGGGCTGATGACCAAAATCAAAAGCTTTAATCCATTCTGAAAACCTTTTATTCAGAAAATCTTGACCTGAGAAATAACCAATAAATATTTCAGTAATCAAAACTCCATCAAATACTAAGGCTCATAAATCCCTGAATCACAGTATTGATATTATGTCTGCACTCTGAGGTGAAGGTTGAAGCAAGAAATCACGATCCAGCAGGACAAACCACATTGTATACACACACTAATCTCATGACTAAACACTGCAACTGATTTGTGCTTCTGCTAATCAAGGCCACCAGCAGTGATGTTTTCATGACTTAATCATAGGAGTCATTTTTTGAAGCACAAACTCCAATTGCTGTCTGGCCAGTGACATTATTTCCCTTTGTCTTCTATGATTATACAGTGAATATTCTGTGCTTTGGATTATTAGTGATAATGAAAATAATCTTGTGTGTCAAACATGCCTATAAATTACATGGTTTCGTGGCCACATAAATTAAATTTACAGAATTTAACAAAAGCTGTACTTGGTGAGATACATGTATTTACTAGGTATTCTTAAATCTCTTTAGCTGAAACTAGAAAGAGAGCAGTGTACAAAGCAACATGGCCCTCAGCTCTTTTATGGCTCATCTGTGCAGTCAAACAGGTGTCCATGAAGTCTAACATGTCCACAAAATGTCAAATGACAAACTGTGCAAGAGGTCCAAAATGTGGATGTAAATGTCTCGCCTACTGTACAAATGCCCAGAGCCTGCCCCTGCTGTCACCTCCCAAGCCAAAAACATGTGATGAATGGCCAACCACTCTCATCAATCATCTGTGATTGGCCCTGATCTGCACTGATTAGTTAATTAGCCTCATCTGTAACCATTACTACACAGTGAGGCTGCTGCAGCAGAAAAAAAGTAAAAAGGATAAGAAAAATAAACGAGGTGAAAAATGACACCTTCAGGGCTGTTCCGTCACCTTGCTGCCTTCACACAATGCCAGGAATCAGACAGCTACTGCCACACAGGGGCAACCGCACGCACCTGACGGCTGCAATGAAACGCCTTCCACTGACCAGAATTTCACAGGTAATTATATTTTGAAAATAAATATGCGAACAAGACAAGAGCGGAGAGGAGGAGCTGTCAGTAGTGTGTGTCAGCGGGTCAGCCACATCTCATCTGGCAACAGTTTCCAGTCGACTACAGCACAGACAGCAGCACCGCCAGCTCCAGTCAGGGGAAAAATAAGAGCTGGCTATTAGTTGTCAGAGGGAAATATCTGGTAACTGGGTGGTAACGGCTCGCCAGCAGTTCATTATAGTGGTGCAGCTTTTAAGAAACACCAGATAGTTAAAGGTTAAGAGATGGGAGGGACATAAAGAATAAAAAAACAAGGTGGGAGAGAAAGCAGACAAAAAGAAGAGGCGGAGAGTGGAGTGGGATGAAGCCTGAGGGGAGAGAGAGAGGTCCAAAACCACCAAGTCAACTTTTGCTCCTGCTCCCTCCCTGCCAGCTCTCTTCTCTGCACTGGAAATGACTCTCTGGAGCCAGAAGTGGAGACAAAGGGTGGTAGGGGGCTCCAAACAGCTGTACCCACCACTGGGCCAACTGAGGGCCGAGAGGAGAAGAGGAAGAAGATGGAGGAGGGCAGTCTTTGGTAAAGATGGCTGACTACTACATCTTTATCTGCTCAGATAGAGCTGTTAGTGACTGGTTGCTGTGGCTTTCCTCTTCTTCTTGGCACGCTTTGAGTAAAAATTTGCACTGTATCGCCAAATCCCAGAGAACCACAATCAAAAAAGGTGCGTTTCAAACACGGTCACACAGTCCAAAGTTTAACCCCTTTGAGGAAAATGAGATCAGGAGGATTTTAATTATTTTATCTGTCGAATTTACTGTAAAGCATTCAGCTCCCGGGATCTATTCCATAATACCATAATAATAATAAAGGGCTCTATTGAGAGTAACTGGGCAGCTGCAGGTCTGTCTGTCTGCCTGGGATGGATACCTGATACCCAGCTGAGACGATGCCCAGCCAGCCGCACGCCTTCAGACGTAGTTACAGCAGACACACAGCACACCCCTCCTGCCACCCGCAATCCATCCACAGCCAATTACAAGCAATTTCCCTGTCCTGGGTGGGGTGAGGAGAGGGAGAGAGAGAGAGGGAGGAAAAGCGGTTGTCAGCCTAAAGCAGACACACATGGTTCTGTTTACAAATCGCCAGTTGCTTGGCTTTGCCATGGTAACACAGTGCTGGTGCAGGATGGATGGATATTTTATTTAAAGTGAGACAGACGGAGGCAGAGAGGGGGGTCATGGTGACAGTCGTGGCCTTTGATGGTCTGCTGGGTGGGGTGAACTTTCAGCAAGAGAGATGGTTCGCTTATGCATAATGCACAAATGCCCCACAAACAAGCATCTGTTTCCCTTCTCCTTTCAAATTTCCCCCTTCCTTCTCCTCCTCTGCCTCGATTCCTCTCAGCACCTCAAGCTTCTGTTTGGCTTCCCGAAATCCGCCTTTCCGAAACAGGAGACGTGCTGCGAGGTGGTGCCTGATTCACCCAAATTGGAATTCAGCCATTCCCACAGGAAACCTGGTCTCAGCACCAGGGTGCTCTGGACAGGCTAGTATGCACGCACAAATCTAGCAACACAAGGTTACCCATACAACACAAAGTACACTACACAACTGGTCAGTCAGAAGAGTACCACAAGAAGAAGTAACTTGCTATGTAAGACCCAACAACCAACATTTTACTTGCACAAGAGTAAGAACTAGCTAAAGAGCTCTATATATGGCAGCTAAATGGGCAGATAAACAGGTTCTGTTGTTTTTGCTCTCTGTAAACTTGCATTATATGTTTAGCTCGCTATTTCTCAAGACTGTGTCATTAAAGTTACACAAAGAATGCAACAATATACATTATGGCCATTAAAAATAGTTTCAAAGACATCTGTCAGTTTGGCATGCTGAATGACTATAACTACTACAGTGGGCATGAGTCTAAGCTGGGACCAGTCAGGTCATAGAAATATACAGTGGGTACGGAAAGTATTCAGACCCCTTGAAATTTTTTACTCTCTGTGTCATTGCAGCCATTTGCCAAAATCAAAAAAGTTCATTTTATTTCTCATTAATGTACACTCAGCACCCCATCTTCACAGAAAAAAACAGAAATGTAGAATTTTTTGCAAATTTATTAAAAAAGAAAAACTGAAATATCACATGGTCATAAGTATTCAGACCCTTTGCAGCGACATTCATATTTAACTCACATGCTGTCCATTTCTTCTGATCCTCCTCAAGATGGTTCTGCTTCTTTATTGGAGACCAGCTGTGTTTAATTAAACTGATTGGACTTGATTAGGAAAGGCACACACCTGTCTATATAAGACCTTACAGCTCACAGTGCATGTCAGAGCAAATGAGAATCATGAGGTCGAAGGAACTGCCCAAGGAGCTCAGAGACAGAATTGTGGCAAGGCACAGATCTGGCCAAGGTTACAAAAGAATTTCTGCAGCACTCAAGGTTCCGAAGAGCACAGTGAACTCCATAATCCTCAAATGGAAGAAGTTTGGGACGACCACAGCTCTTCCTAGACCTGGTCAGTCCAGCCAAATTGAGCAATCGTGGGAGAAGAGCCTTGGTGAGAGAGGTAAAGAAGAACCCAAAGATCACTGTGGCTGAGCTCCAGAGACGCAGTTGAGAGATAGGAGAAAGTTCCACAAAGTCAACTATCACTGCAGCCCTCCACCAGTCGGGGCTTTATGGCAGAGTGGCCTGACGGAAGCCTCTCCTCAGTGCAAGACTCATGAAAGCCCGCATAGAGTTTGCCAAAAAACACATGAAGGACTCCCAGACTATGAGAAATAAGATTCTCTGGTCTGATGAGACCAAGATTGAACTTTTTGGTGTTAATTCTAAGCGGTATGTGTGGAGAAAACCAGGCACTGCTCATCACCTGCCCAATACAATCCCTGCAGTGAAACATGGTGGTGGGAGCATCATGTTGTGGGGGTGTTTTTCAGCTGCAGGGACAGGACAAGTGGTTGCACTTGAAGGAAGGATGAATGCGGCCAATTACAGAGATATCCTGGAGGAAAACCTCTTCCAGAGTGCTCAGGACCTCAGACTGGGCCGAAGGTTCACCTTTCAACAGGACAATGACCCTAAGCACACAGCTAAAATAACAAAAGAGTGGCTTCACAACAACTCTGTGACCGTTCTTGACTGGCCCAGCCAGAGCCCGGACCTAAACCCAATTGAGCATCTCTGGAGAGACCTCAAAATGGCTGTCCACCAACGTTCACCATCCAACCTGACAGCACTAGAGAGGATCTGCAAGGAAGCATGGCAGAGGATCCCCAAATCCAGGTGTGAAAAACTTGTTGCGTCATTCCCAAGAAGACTCATGGCTGTACTAGCTGAAAAGGGTGCTTCTACTCAATACTGAGCACAGGGTCTGAATACTTATGACTATGTGATATTTCAGTTTTTCTTTTTATAAGAGTAATTTACATGTCATTCGGTATAAATACATAACGTGCACATGCATAACACATGCCTGTACTCAGCACAAGGTCAATTTTATTAAAGATTTCATCTATCGGAAATTATATGTCAACTGAGCAGCTTTGTAGCAGTACTGCAATCTCTGAGTGCTTTTCTTGTTATGTTGTGTCAACTGCTGCACAATAAAATGTGAATTGAAAACATAGTTTCTGCATGTATTTTGCAAGTATTTATCAGTAATACAGTGAAATGAGAGGAAATGTGAATATTTACTTCGCAAGTCGATTTTGGTGTGCGCCCCTAAATTATGTGGTTGCGCTCCCAAAATTTTAAGGTAGGGGCCATTGGGCTTCTAGGAAACAAAGTTACTCTGGAGCCCTGTGTTGTCAAAAATACTGTCACTACGGAATACAAAACCCTGGAGCGAGCAATCTCGCTGTTTTAATGACAGGGTTCACCTCCTTGTGTGCAAATGATCCACCAAAACTATTCCACATCACTGTTTTGAGGGGACACTATCTCTGACTAAGCTCTGCCTGTTACCACTGTGATTGGTGTAAAGACATACAAACAAGTCTTACCATTTTCTCTCTTTGGCAGAATGATCATGAGAAAAAGCCGGAAAAATTCTATTTTGCGGACAGGTCTGACTATTTGAGACAACCAAAAAGCGTGACTGTCACACAACAAGGAAGACATGAATTTATACATCTGTTGGCACACAAGCAAAAATTTTTAATCAGTCATACTGCTTTAAGTGTATCCTAAATTGCAGCCTCCACAGTTTGCTAATTACATTGTTGCAAATTACAATTTTGATTAGCTGTTTGTTGAAATTGAAACACTGTCAACTCACATTGGCATGTCTTCACTGGAATTGGCTTCAACTTGAATCGAAATCTCTTTTGTGCCCATTTGAGTTTTTCCATTGATTTTTAATATAAAAATATGGACAGGACTATACTTCCAGAAATGATATGACTATCCTTTTATCTGATCAGATATCAATCCGACTGCATGATAGCAAAATACAATCGTACGGTTTGTTTCTTGAAAACTAAGTTTTTGTGTTTCCATTGCACCAGTTCAAATTCTAGGCAGACTTCCTCCCACAGCCAAAAATTATTCTGTGTGGTTACATTGGATATAGCTAATGGACAGCATTCCCGTAATCATGCAGTGACTGATGTTTCGCTGACGTCATTGATGCCTTCTTTCCCTGCCTTAACAGCATGAACCACCACCGCACTGCCACCCTGCTCTGACGCAGTGACCCCACACTGCAATCTGAAGTTAAACTGAAGTTCCCCACTATAACTTCCTCACCCCAACTCCCATCTCAAAAAACATCCCCCCACTACCTCTGCCACCATCACCTCCTAATAATAACACAGGTCGCTGCGAGGGGTCTGCTGTCAGACATGGCAACCCGTTGAGTCTTTCATCTCAACAGCCAGACACACGTGTTCCAACCTTAACCCATCACACACTTCGGCGCACACATAGGAATGTGTGCTACCTCACACACATATGCACGGGGGAAAAACACACACTTTCAGAAAACGTTGAGCTCCGTCTGCTCCTAGACGTGGCGACCCCACTGTTCGTTTCATCTTCCCACTCCTTTCTCTGCTTGCTGCTGGCACCATTACATTAACACAAACACAGTATTTCTGTCATTGTCCCCAGGACACAGTGTTCCCTTAATATCTCTCTTTCTTCTGCAAGCGTTAGGGGAATGTTGGTGGGGGCCTGAAGGGATCTGGGATATGGGTGAGTTGTGGGAAACCAGAGTGCAGTCTGTGGCCTCTCAGCATGCGGCCATCTCCCTCTCCTCCCGCTGCCCTTCTCTTTCTCTATCTCTGTTTCTCTTTGGCAGAGAATCATAGGAGGCTTCATGCAGATCACATATTGCGGCCTCAAATGATCTGGGAAAACATGGCCTGTTAATGCTATGTGCACTTCTGAACCCTGTTCAACTCTGAAGCAGTGCAAACATAGTTTGTGTGTATTTCTCTGGGCTTGTGTATGGTAATGGTTGTGTGTGTTTTACCTCCACATAGTCTTTGGCGTGGCCCCAGTCCCTTTTAGAGTCCAGGTTGCCCAGGCTGAAGCTCTCCAGTTGGCCCAAGTAAATTTTTGCCACAGAACGGCTGATCTTACGCGTCACAAAGTTTGAACCTAAAACACATACGTTAAAAATGCTTTGTGGGCATCTTCTGAATTCAATTACAGTTTACACAGGACATAAATATTACAGGGATCCAACACACACAAAAGAAAAGAAACAGAGAATCAATTTGCAGATAAGTGAAATCAAGGCCTCTGTGTTGAAGACTTATTTCAGAGGTTCCTTCAAAACTTCTATATGACACTTCAGCACCACACACACACACACAGACAGCCATCCAAACCTCCACTAGTGTTCCAAACCTTTTAGCCAAAGCAAAAAACTCAAATAAAAAGTAACCCCAAGTCAAATCAATTCGTTGCCACCTCACATGACAACCACGAGATTCTTTAAGAATTCTTCTCTCATTTTCCTCTTTACTTCACTGTTTTAGTGACAAATCTGGACTGTATGCCAAAACAAATCTCAGAGCATCAGCCTGTCAACAAAAAAAAAGTAACAGGGAAATTCCACAGAAAAATCACAACCAAACGGGACCACTCTGGCTCTGATGGGGCACTGTCCAGTCCAGAATCACCACATTGCCTGCCGACTCATGAGCCAGATCGCCCAGCATCGCTTCCTGTTCGAGTAGGCCCACGTGGCGATATTATCTGGGGGAGAACAAATGCTCTTCTAATGACTATTTCTGTGCCGCGAGAAGGGTTAGAGACACTTTTGGATGTTTTGGCGGGACACTGTGGGCCGGTGTCATGTTCTCTGCTCATGCTGTGGGGGAAAAAGATGGTGCAGAGAGCTTGTGAATAAATGCACCAGGCCTCCAACCCAAATACAGCATTAATGTTATGTAAATCAACACTTAATACGAGGGTGTCGCATCTAATACTGCCACCATCTTAGCTGAAACAACCTATTAGAGTTTCAGAAGTTTAACTGTTGCTAGTCTATTCTGGCTAATGTTCAAAAGCAAAATGGAGGATATGTGAAAATACAGAAAAGCCATTAAACGAGCATCAAAGTGTTGGTTATTGTTAGCTCACACAGCATCTCCACTGTACATAAAACTCCCACAATCTTGCGTGAACCTCTTTGAGACCTCTTAAGAGATCCTACAGGTTTTTTTTTTTTTGCTTTTATTTTAAAAACTCATCATGCTTAAGATGAATGTTGCGTTTTAGCTCTAAATCCATACTGGACATAATAGCACAGCTCTGCCTCGACACTGTATCACTGTTCCTCTGACATGAAGCAGAGCCTCCATTTAGACATAGGAAAATCCCATGAACCCAATCATGCGAATGCACCAAATTTGTAGTAATTATTTCATAGGAGAGTGACAGCCCTGGGCAGGCTGAGCAGAAACAGACCAGGGAAGGTTAGACACGTTTATTTAAGAAAATACAGCATGTTGTGTGTTGGTAGTGGATCACATGGCCTCCATGTCAACGCTGCTTTGTCGCCATGTTGAGCTTGAGTCTAATAAAGCTTAAATAAGCCTCTACATGATTTTCTGTCTGTCTCTGGATCACACTACCAATTTTACACTACTTTTCAAAACCATCTATTGTCCTCAGGTCTTTGAATCAGAATTATTGACACGTTATTCAGAAATAGCACGCGTCCACAAGGCATGGATAAATTGTCGATGGAAACCCCCTCCGATGTCAGACGTATCCTGTCTTTGCATGATCATCTCATCTGGCCTCGGGGCCATTCTCTAACCTGGCAGGTCACCTGTTCTGGCAGATACCACCGCTCCTTCTAAATGTAGTCAGATGTGAACCAAAAATTACTCATCTACCACTGACACATGCACGATTGTCAGCTTTGCACTCACCCATATCAACTAAGCACACTCTTATCCCATCATAGGCTGTGGGGTGTTCACCATACCGCTACTGACACAATGTGCACAGTGAAGATGCTATCAAGTTGAATCATGTGAGGTACTTGATCCAGTGCTTTTGAACTTTGGACCATTTTAAGGATTAAAAGTAATGGTATCTTGGTCTCTGTTGTTTTGATTTTCAACATTTTACCTGTCTTGCAAGAACTCCAACTTCATAAAGGGGTTTGATTTTGGTATTTTAGCCACTAGAGAAACTCACATTCAACTTAAGCAGGCTGTTGATGATCTATTAGGTATTTTCAGTTATTTAAAAAGCCATATACAGTATTTGATGGATTATCTTCTCAAAATGATTTTTAGTGTGAAACATTTTACCCAAGTAATTGCTATTTCAAGATATGTCAAACAGTTTTGTATTTGTCTTCGAGTCTGCAATGTGTGGGCACATTTTAAAAGCTGACTTTTGAATTAAACATGTTCCCTTTTCTTTCTTTCTTTTTTTTTTTTACAAACAGTATCTTGGTAGAATATCTTTGTAAATTAATGACATTTCTTTGGGTTTTGAAATGCTGATCAAAAAAATCATGCTACCTCAAAATGTCCCTTCGATCTCTGGAAACTTGAGATGGATAATTCTCAATATTTCCTTTCTTTTTTTAGAATAAATAAAGAATGAAAATAAGATCAAAAGATTACATAATAATTTTTTATTCATTGCAGCCCTAAAAAAGCATGTATTAGGAACAAGCAGGGCAAAGCAATGTAACAAGATCCCAGATTGGTAACTGGAGTAAATTGGAAGGCAGGTGTTTAATTTGATCCAACATCCTCGGGAAACTCAAGTTTGCAGGTTAAACACAGGTTGTCAAAACTGAGTTGAGTTGGTTCTTAAAAAGGTGACAGAGGTGTACAGTGTAGCACAGTACCCCAATCAGCAATAAAGTCCATAATTTCCCCCTGAGCACACCTGTAGTCTCCTTGTAAAGCTCACACCTCTGTTTGGAGTGGCTCTGCTCCCTGCCTTCTCTAATTGGTATGGCGTGGACCAGAGCGTGGGCCTAATGGACCGGCCTGCCTGGCTGTGGACAAAGCCTGCTCTGTTACTGGCCTGGGTGTTAATGTGCTTCCTTTACTGGCAGCGGCCACTGCAGGGCGGCCAAAAGGAGGGGGTGGAGTTGGACTGGGGGGGGGCTAACGGGAGTTTCTGAGCCCATACGGGGCAGGGTTGGCCGTTTAACCTTGCCCACGGCCCGGCGGGAAGTCTAATAAAACCACGGGCCGTGAAAACTGAGCAGACAGCAAAACCCATGCCAGAAACTGGCACTCACTTGCATTTTCTCTCTCTCCCTCTCATTCTCACGTAGCCGTTTCTTTTCTTCTTTCATTTCTTTTCCATTATCCCTTTTCATTTTTTGGCAACAGAAGCAACAGGACAAATGTAACATACAAGCTTCATTGGCACAGTTGGGCTCAAAGTACGAGAAGGAAAAGGAGGAGGAGGAGGAGAAATGTATGGAGATGTCACCCATCCAGGCCTAGGCCACATGGGCCCAGACAGGATGAGGACAGAAGCTGTCAGTTGGGGGTTTCAGTCTGGGGGAGTCAGGGATGAGACTGTGGCTCTGAAAAAAAAAAAAAAAAACTTGGCTCAACCGGCTCAGGTTACTCAACAGATTCTGTTGTTTTAACCATACTATTAAAGGAAGGTGACTTATATTGTCTCAAACAGTGTGACGGCCTACACCTTACACACCCATACCTCAAGACGTCTGACTCACACTCATTTATATTACTGTCTTTGAGTGCATTTATGTAGGTTTACTGATTAAGATCCAGCCGCAGTGTGATTTATTCAAATTTCTTTGTCCCGTAACATTTATTTTGAAGACATAATGCGCAGTCCTGGCTCAGCCGAATGATACATTAGCTCTGGAAAAACTGAAAAGCTGAGTAAATTGAAGTCCTGAATCATGTGAAACATTTATCAAGTTGATCTTTAATGTTACATTTGCACAGGTAAAACATCTACTTCCTTCCTAAGCCAAGTTTCCTCTTACAGCTTTCGATCTGCTGTATGTTTTTCATCACCATGTAAATCTGTTCCAAGGTGACTGCAGGATGTTACTAACCGCTGTCTTTTTTAGTGCAAATATGAAATGGCTTGGAAACTCAACTATTTTAATGAAGCAAAATCTAAAAATAGGACTAAATAGATTGCTTCGTTTTCTTTAACAAGTTGAATACAAAGACTCATTCCAAGTATTTTCCAGATATTTGACAGTTAAGTCATTTCTGTCACGAGCTTGTCTGAACTGGCCACTTTTTAAAAGTGGAAAAGGAAAAATAGCTTAAGCATAATTTTGATTGACACAATGTTGTCTTAGAAACCCTCAAGTTGCCCCAACACAGGGTTTACACACCTGTTTTGGAACTCAACCACAACTGCAAATCCCATAATCCCACACTGTCTTTGAGAAACAGCCTAGGGGAGTGAAAGGCTTTGTGGTAGATTTAAAATGAAAAATGCAACCCTTAATTTTTATCTCCACTCCCACACGTTCTAGGATTCAGGTCAACCTTATAGCCCTATTTACATCAAAATGAATGCATACTCATATCACACCCATCATCTTTATCTATGCTGAGTTATGAACAAAATACCTGACTTTCAGGAGCACTGAGTGATTTTGCAGGAGGAATCTTCCCTGGGTCTGGGGTTGGCCAAATTCCACCCAGTCCAAAGACCTGTCGGTGTCTGCCATCACTGTTATTGCACAATTCACATTCTGACTGATCTCTGGAGCCTCAACGAAGGCAGAATATTTGTGCTACATCCAAGATAGGTCATGCACTCAGCCCCACCAACATAGCTATTCACACCTGACAGACTGCTGCATTCACTCTAGGCTGACTTAACTGAAAGGAAGGGTGCAGAGAGAAAGAAATGTGATGCAAGGAGATTTGGAGTGGAGCTGGAGGGATGTGAAGTATAAGACAAAGACCAGGAAAGTCATAAATTGTTTCATTGGGTGTGATGCAACAAAATGGATGATGGGCACAGTGTGTGCAAAGGTGTGAGGAAAGAAAGGGGAAGTGTGGAGAAAGAGAGGGGAGTGGATGATATATGTTGTTGTTGAGCTTGAACATTGATAGCACCACCTCCACATTGCAAAACCAAGACAGAATTAGACACTGTTTCACCCTAGTATTGAAAACAAAGATATACTTTTGCCAGCTAGCATCCTGTAGTTGGACTAATTCTAAATACTGTCTTGAAGTTTAGGTCTACTCTTGCAGGGCGCTGACAGGGCCTGGCAAAGGCTGAGAGAGGTGACACAGTGCCTTCAAGTTGTGGTGCAATTATGGCGCTCAAAGCAAGCACTCAATCAACAAGATTCTTGGTTACCATGGTGATTGGAGACAACAAACACTGGTTTAAGGGCGGCAATGGGGATGAGTGAAGGTAGAAACCTCAATGACCACGTGACATGTCTGAGGCAAAGGTAGGCTGAGGCAGAGGGAAGGCGGTGGAAGGTGTGAAGGGAGGAGAGGACTCTGTCATCAGCTCTGCTTTGAGTCTTCAGATCGTGCTCTTCACCTGGCCATAGTTCAGCTGATGTTTAAGCTGCTCTCAGCCCTTTGTCATCAACACCCAACGAAACTAAAGACCAAAAAACAAAAAGTGCCTGCTCCGTACTGGGTTCCATCTTAAAAGATACTGCCAAATCCCCTTGACGCCCACTGACCGAATCATTCCCATCTGAAGATTTCCTTTGAAAATAACCTCTCCAATAAATGGAAAACATATCCCCTTACAAATCTATCATGCGATCTGACCTTTTGGGCTCAACCTCAACAAAAGCAGAAAGATGAAGCCAAGGCATGTAGAGGCTGAGTAGCTGTATGTGTGTGTTTTAAGGGGCAGCATTGACTTTGGCAGTGCTCTTCTAACTTCCCCAATGCTAACTGGTCTTCTCTCCTAACATAACAGTATATTATTCTATACTGCCAAGCGTGAACCACAGAGCTCAGAGGGAAGAGAGATGGATAGGAGTTTCCCAAATAAACCAGGGGATCAGCCTATAACTGGAGCTGGTCAGAAGTATCAACTGTGTATACACACATAAAACATATTGCTGTGTGGATTTACTGCACAGCCTCAGATCAAGCCTCTGTTGAGAACTATAAATTAAACTTGGGTTTGGTCTTTTATTGTCCAAATTTGACTTTGGTAGACTTTCAAGTGCTGTATGTTTGTTGAATATGATGACCAAATAAACATATGAACTGGTTATTTGCACATATGAACTGGTTATTTGCACAAGAGACTGGAATACTACACTGTCTCATATGTCACAGCAATATGGAGTCTACTTAGCACCCCTGCTAATGCTAATCCCTCTCTTCAGAGCCAGTGTGAGGACTGTTTGTTATGGCTAACAACTAAGCTAACCAGAAAGGAGCAAGCTGCGGTGTGAACCGGCCAGCAGATGCAGGTTTCTGTTTGCTTTGCTTCACACTGGAACTCCACCAAGTTATTTTTTCTTCCTGACTTCTTGCTGTAGAACAATGGAGATCAGCTGTTTGTTGGTTGAATGATCAGGTGTTTACAAGAACAGTAAGAGGAAGCAGAAGCACATTCCTGCTGGGATTAAGTCATCCTGAGTGCTGTGACAGAGTTCTTTTTTGAGTCCTATGAAGGAACAGTACACCTAAGAGAAACTACTGTAAGCTCCTTCCCTCTCCTGCCACTCCCAGCAGCGACCAGACCATCCAACGTGACACACCACACTGTGTCGTGAACATGACTGGCCATTGGTAGGTCACTGTGGCAGAGACCAATATAGCCAAACTCAGTGAGGCCCCGCCCTCATAAAAGCAAACATTATCTGTTTCTCAGACAAACACACTTCTACTGGCATTCTGGGATAATGACATCATAGTCCTTCCTGTGTGTGGGAGAGGGTGCTTAGTGGTGGTGATGTCAGGGCCACTGAACCTGATATTATGGACCTCAGCGAATAATTAGTTTTAAAGTACAGGAGGGGAAGAATACAGATAATGAACAATCTGTTGTCTTTCAATGCTTCTGTTCAAAATATTGCAAGAATGATTTATGTCACAGTAAAGGCGTAATCCATGGGTTTAGCACTGTTCCAAACGGGCTGTTTTATTGTTTATGATTTTAAATGCAACTGAGCTGGCACCATCTATGCCCCCTTCAGGAAGAAGACTCAAAACAAAATTAAAGCTGCAAGCAGCGATGGACGGGTCCTCGCATCCACGCTGGTCGGCGAATCCATGCACGTTCACCAGGTGGCACTGTGACTGAGAGTGTGTGTCGGCCTCTGAATCACATCTGGACCAGAGTTTAATCACACGTAAAATTTCAGCCAGATTGGAGCATGTTCAGACTAGTTATATAGCATTTCCTGCCCATCCACCACCAGGTGGCGCTGCAACTCAGAGTGTATTTCAAACAGTGGATGTGATGAGGATTGGACTCTGATCACTCATGTAAAGTTTCAGGCTGATTTGACCATGTAGAGTCCAGTTATACAGCATTTACTGTCCATCCAACAGGTGGTGCTGCAACTGAGAGTGTCTGTTGGCCTGTAGATGTGATCAGGATTGGATTGTAATCACACATGGAAAGTTTGAGGCAGATTGGAGCATGCAGAGGAGAGTTATACAGCAGTTGATGTTTCTAGGCGAAGCATCAAAACTCTAATGATCGCCATGGCCACGCCATTTGGCTTCTGGTTAAACTTTTGATAACTTTTCCAAACCAAGTCCTGCTGTGTGGACTGACAAAATTTCAGGTCTCCTGGAATTATCCCCAAGGAGGTATTAACTCTCAAAAATGAGAAAAATCATCAAAAATCTCACAATTAATCCAAGATGGCCGACTTCCTGTTGGGTTTAGGACATGGCTCCAAGAGGCTTTTTTGTGCGTCCTGATGTGCTCTATAAGCCTCCCAAATTTCATGGATGTAGGTGAAACGTGCTGGGGGGGCTGTTTGTTAAAAATACTGTAGGGGGCGCTATAGCATGTGCAGTGCCGAGATGCATACAGTGTTGTTCCTTGGGTCAATGGTGATGTGTGTGGTAATTTTAGTGAGCATTGGAGTATTTCTAACCTGTCAGAAAGGGCTTTGTTTTTCATGGCGATATTTGGTTGCTACGGCAACAGCGTTGCATGAAATGTCACACCCTTCACAGTGTGTGATTGTCAAGAGGTGAAGACTCGACTGACCAATTTCCAGCATGATATCACCAAGTTTGGGGCCATTGTACCTGAAAATATAAGGCCTTAAACTTACTATTACCAACAGGTGGCGCTATGACTTTTTCAAAATTTAAGAGTGTGGACGTGTTCAGACTGGACCTGGTATCCAGCATGTGAAGTCTGAGGCAGATAGGATGTTGTTCAGCTGAGATATGAATCGTTAAATTTTCATGGCGAAACATCGAAATTGGTTTGGCCGCCACAGACACGCCTTTTGATGACAAGTCACCATTTTCACTGGGATGCATCATCAATGTGTTTAGGCTGTTGTCACTGCATTTGAAGTGAATATGATCAACCGGGTAACAATAGGGCATGAAAGTGTAAAAGATGTCTATTTCCTGAAACCACAAGGTGGCGCTATGACTGTCAATGAATATCCCTATGTGGATGACATCAGGACAGGACTGTCATCATACATGTAAAGTTTCAGGCAGATTGGAGCATGTTGAGAAGAATTAGACACCAATTCCTGTTTCATGGCGAAGGATCAGTTGTTTGAGGCTCCGCCATGGCCACACCTTTTGGCTTCTGGTTGAGTTTTTGATAACTTTTCATCAGAAAGGTCTGGTGCATGTACTGGCCAAATTTCAGTTCTCTCAGACTTATCCACAAGGAGCTATAAATTTTGACAAATGTACAGCAAATTCAAGATGGCCGACTTCCTGTTGGGTTTAGGGTGTGGCTGTGATTGACTTTTTGGTGTGTCCTGATGTGGTGCATATGCCCACCAAATATTGTAGCTGTAAATAAAACATTGTGGAAGTTGGCCTAATGACCACTTTTTCAATTTTGCAGGTGGCACTATAGAGCCATTTTTTCACACATATGCGCAACTCCCATAAAATATCAAATTTTTCGCCAGTCCTGATGTGCACGCCAAATTTCACGCGTTTTGGTTCATGATAAGGCCGCCAAAAAGGCAAGTCATTTCCCGAGGAGCGATTAAGTTTGAAAAATTTACAGCAAATTGAAGGTGGCCGACTTCCTGTTGGGTTTAGGGCGTGGCTGTAATTGACTTTTTGGTGTGTCCAGATGTTCTGCATATGCCCACCAAATATTGTAGCTGTACATGAAACATTGTGGCAGTTGGCCTAATGACTACTTTTTCAAGTTTGCAGGTGGCGCTATAGAGCCATTTTGCCACGCACATGCGCAACTCCCATAAAATATCAAATTTTTCGCCAGTCCTGATGTGCATGCCAAATTTCACGCGTTTTGGAGTATGATAAGGCCGCCAAAAAGCCAATTTACTTCACGGGAGAAAAAAAATAAAATAAAAAATAATAATAATAATAATAATAATAATAAACCCTAGGGTTTCAATAGGGTCCTTGGCACCGCTGGTGCCTTGGACAGTCGGTGCCCTGGCACCGCCTGTCCTTCGCACCCTCGGTGCTCGGACCCTAATAATAATAATTAAAGCTGCAAGCAGTGATGGACGGGTCCTCGCATCCACGCTGGTCGGCGAATCCATGCACGTCCACCAGGTGGCACTGTGACTGAGAGTGTGTTCTGGCCTCTGAATCACATCTGGACCAGAGTTTAATGACACGTAAAATTTCAGCCAGATTGGAGCATGTTCAGACTAGTTATACAGCATTTCCTGCCCATCCACCACCAGGTGGCGCTGTAACTCAGAGTGTATTTCAAACAGTGGATGTGATGAGGGCTGGACTCTGATCACTCATGAAAAGTTTCAGGCTGATTTGATCATGTAGAGGCCAGTTATACAGCATTTATTGTCCCTCCAACAGGTGGCGCTGCAACTGAGAGTGTCTGTTGGCCTGTAGATGTGATCAGGATTGGATTGTGATCACACATGGAAAGTTTGAGGCAGATTGGAGCATGCAGAGGAGAGTTATACAGCAGTTGTTGTTTCATGGCGAAGCATCAAAACTCTAATGGTCGCCATGGCCACGCCATTTGGCTTCTGGTTAAACTTTTGATAACTTTTCATCACCAAGTCCTGCTGTGTGGACTGACAAAATTTCAGGTCTCCTGGAATTATCCCCTAGGAGGTATTAACTCTCAAAAATGAGAAAAATCATCAAAAATCTCACAATTAATCCAAGATGGCCGACTTCCTGTTGGGTTTAGGACATGGCTCCAAGAGGCTTTTTTGTGCGTCCTGATGTGCTCTATAAGCCTCCCAAATTTCATGGATGTAGGTGAAACGTGCTGGGGGGGCTGTTTGTTAAAAATACTGTAGGGGGCGCTATAGCATGTGCAGTGCCGAGATGCATACAGTGTTGTTCCTTGGGTCAATGGTGATGTGTGTGGTAATTTTTGTGAGCATTGGAGTATTCCTAACCTGTCAGAAAGGGCTTTGTTTTTCATGGCGATATTTGGTTGCTACGGCAACAGCGTTGCATGAAATGTCACACCCTTCACAGTGTGTGATTGTCAAGAGGTGAAGACTCGACTGACCAATTTCCAGCATGATATCACCAAGTTTGGGGCCATTGTACCTGAAAATATAAGGCCTTAAACTTACTATTACCAACAGGTGGCGCTATGACTTTTTCAAAATTTATGAGTGTGGATGTGTTCAGACTGGACCTGGTATCCAGCATGTGAAGTCTGAGGCAGATAGGATGTTGTTCAGCTGAGATATGAATCGTTAAATTTTCATGGCGAAACATCGAAATTGGTTTGGCCGCCACAGACACGCCCTTTGATGACAAGTCACCATTTTCACTGGGATGCATCATCAATGTGTTTAGGCTGTTGTCACTGCATTTGAAGTGAATATGATCAACCGGGTAACAATAGGGCATGAAAGTGTAAAAGATGTCTATTTCCTGAAACCACAAGGTGGCGCTATGACTGTCAATGAATATCCCTATGTGGATGACATCAGGACAGGACTGTCATCATACATGTAAAGTTTCAGGCAGATTGGAGCATGTTGAGAAGAATTAGACACCACTTCCTGTTTCATGGCGAAGGATCAGTTGTTTGAGGCTCCGCCATGGCCACACCTTTTGGCTTCTGGTTGAGTTTTTGATAACTTTTCATCAGAAAGGTCTGGTGCATGTACTGGCCAAATTTCAGTTCTCTCAGACTTATCCACTAGGAGCTATAAATTTTGACAAATGTACAGCAAATTCAAGATGGCCGACTTCCTGTTGGGTTTAGGGTGTGGCTGTGATTGACTTTTTGGTGTGTCCTGATGTGGTGCATATGCCCACCAAATATTGTAGCTGTAAATAAAACATTGTGGAAGTTGGCCTAATGACCACTTTTTCAATTTTGCAGGTGGCGCTATAGAGCCATTTTTCCACACATATGCGCAACTCCCATAAAATATCAAATTTTTCGCCAGTCCTGATGTGCACGCCAAATTTCACGCGTTTTGGTTCATGATAAGGCCGCCAAAAAGGCAAGTCATTTCCCGAGGAGCGATTAAGTTTGAAAAATTTACAGCAAATTGAAGATGGCCGACTTCCTGTTGGGTTTAGGGCGTGGCTGTAATTGACTTTTTGGTGTGTCCAGATGTTCTGCATATGCCCACCAAATATTGTAGCTGTACATGAAACATTGTGGCAGTTGGCCTAATGACTACTTTTTCAAGTTTGCAGGTGGCGCTATAGAGCCATTTTGCCACGCACATGCGCAACTCCCATAAAATATCAAATTTTTCGCCAGTCCTGATGTGCATGCCAAATTTCACGCGTTTTGGAGTATGATAAGGCCGCCAAAAAGCCAATTTACTTTACGGGAGAAAAAAAAAAAAAAAAATAATAATAATAATTAAAGCTGCAAGCAGCGATGGACGGGTCCTCGCATCCACGCTGGTCGGCGAATCCATGCACGTTCACCAGGTGGCACTGTGACTGAGAGTGTGTGTCGGCCTCTGAATCACATCTGGACCAGAGTTTAATCACACGTAAAATTTCAGCCAGATTGGAGCATGTTCAGACTAGTTATACAGCATTTCCTGCCCATCCACCACCAGGTGGCGCTGTAACTCAGAGTGTATTTCAAACAGTGGATGTGATGAGGGCTGGACTCTGATCACTCATGAAAAGTTTCAGGCTGATTTGATCATGTAGAGGCCAGTTATACAGCATTTATTGTCCCTCCAACAGGTGGCGCTGCAACTGAGAGTGTCTGTTGGCCTGTAGATGTGATCAGGATTGGATTGTGATCACACATGGAAAGTTTGAGGCAGATTGGAGCATGCAGAGGAGAGTTATACAGCAGTTGTTGTTTCATGGCGAAGCATCAAAACTCTAATGGTCGCCATGGCCACGCCATTTGGCTTCTGGTTAAACTTTTGATAACTTTTCCAAACCAAGTCCTGCTGTGTGGACTGACAAAATTTCAGGTCTCCTGGAATTATCCCCAAGGAGGTATTAACTCTCAAAAATGAGAAAAATCATCAAAAATCTCACAATTAATCCAAGATGGCCGACTTCCTGTTGGGTTTAGGACATGGCTCCAAGAGGCTTTTTTGTGCGTCCTGATGTGCTCTATAAGCCTCCCAAATTTCATGGATGTAGGTGAAACGTGCTGGGGGGGCTGTTTGTTAAAAATACTGTAGGGGGCGCTATAGCATGTGCAGTGCCGAGATGCATACAGTGTTGTTCCTTGGGTCAATGGTGATGTGTGTGGTAATTTTTGTGAGCATTGGAGTATTCCTAACCTGTCAGAAAGGGCTTTGTTTTTCATGGCGATATTTGGTTGCTACGGCAACAGCGTTGCATGAAATGTCACACCCTTCACAGTGTGTGATTGTCAAGAGGTGAAGACTCGACTGACCAATTTCCAGCATGATATCACCAAGTTTGGGGCCATTGTACCTGAAAATATAAGGCCTTAAACTTACTATTACCAACAGGTGGCGCTATGACTTTTTCAAAATTTATGAGTGTGGATGTGTTCAGACTGGACCTGGTATCCAGCATGTGAAGTCTGAGGCAGATAGGATGTTGTTCAGCTGAGATATGAATCGTTAAATTTTCATGGCGAAACATCGAAATTGGTTTGGCCGCCACAGACACGCCCTTTGATGACAAGTCACCATTTTCACTGGGATGCATCATCAATGTGTTTAGGCTGTTGTCACTGCATTTGAAGTGAATATGATCAACCGGGTAACAATAGGGCATGAAAGTGTAAAAGATGTCTATTTCCTGAAACCACAAGGTGGCGCTATGACTGTCAATGAATATCCCTATGTGGATGACATCAGGACAGGACTGTCATCATACATGTAAAGTTTCAGGCAGATTGGAGCATGTTGAGAAGAATTAGACACCAATTCCTGTTTCATGGCGAAGGATCAGTTGTTTGAGGCTCCGCCATGGCCACACCTTTTGGCTTCTGGTTGAGTTTTTGATAACTTTTCATCAGAAAGGTCTGGTGAATGTACTGGCCAAATTTCAGTTCTCTCAGACTTATCCACTAGGAGCTATAAATTTTGACAAATGTACAGCAAATTCAAGATGGCCGACTTCCTGTTGGGTTTAGGGTGTGGCTGTGATTGACTTTTTGGTGTGTCCTGATGTGGTGCATATGCCCACCAAATATTGTAGCTGTAAATAAAACATTGTGGAAGTTGGCCTAATGACCACTTTTTCAATTTTGCAGGTGGCGCTATAGAGCCATTTTTCCACACATATGCGCAACTCCCATAAAATATCAAATTTTTCGCCAGTCCTGATGTGCACGCCAAATTTCACGTGTTTTGGTTCATGATAAGGCCGCCAAAAAGGCAAGTCATTTCCCGAGGAGCGATTAAGTTTGAAAAATTTACAGCAAATTGAAGATGGCCGACTTCCTGTTGGGTTTAGGGCGTGGCTGTAATTGACTTTTTGGTGTGTCCAGATGTTCTGCATATGCCCACCAAATATTGTAGCTGTACATGAAACATTGTGGCAGTTGGCCTAATGACTACTTTTTCAAGTTTGCAGGTGGCGCTATAGAGCCATTTTGCCACGCACATGCGCAACTCCCATAAAATATCAAATTTTTCGCCAGTCCTGATGTGCATGCCAAATTTCACGCGTTTTGGAGTATGATAAGGCCGCCAAAAAGCCAATTTACTTTACGGGAGAAAAAAAAAAAAAAAAAAATAATAATAATAATAATAAACCCTAGGGTTTCAATAGGGTCCTTGGCACCGCTGGTGCCTTGGACAGTCGGTGCCCTGGCACCGCCTGTCCTTCGCACCCTCGGTGCTCGGACCCTAATAATTAAAGCTGCAAGCAGCGATGGACGGGTCCTCGCATCCACGCTGGTCGGCGAATCCATGCACGTTCACCAGGTGGCACTGTGACTGAGAGTGTGTGTCGGCCTCTGAATCACATCTGGACCAGAGTTTAATCACACGTAAAATTTCAGCCAGATTGGAGCATGTTCAGACTAGTTATACAGCATTTCCTGCCCATCCACCACCAGGTGGCGCTGTAACTCAGAGTGTATTTCAAACAGTGGATGTGATGAGGGCTGGACTCTGATCACTCATGAAAAGTTTCAGGCTGATTTGATCATGTAGAGGCCAGTTATACAGCATTTATTGTCCCTCCAACAGGTGGCGCTGCAACTGAGAGTGTCTGTTGGCCTGTAGATGTGATCAGGATTGGATTGTGATCACACATGGAAAGTTTGAGGCAGATTGGAGCATGCAGAGGAGAGTTATACAGCAGTTGTTGTTTCATGGCGAAGCATCAAAACTCTAATGGTCGCCATGGCCACGCCATTTGGCTTCTGGTTAAACTTTTGATAACTTTTCCAAACCAAGTCCTGCTGTGTGGACTGACAAAATTTCAGGTCTCCTGGAATTATCCCCAAGGAGGTATTAACTCTCAAAAATGAGAAAAATCATCAAAAATCTCACAATTAATCCAAGATGGCCGACTTCCTGTTGGGTTTAGGACATGGCTCCAAGAGGCTTTTTTGTGCGTCCTGATGTGCTCTATAAGCCTCCCAAATTTCATGGATGTAGGTGAAACGTGCTGGGGGGGCTGTTTGTTAAAAATACTGTAGGGGGCGCTATAGCATGTGCAGTGCCGAGATGCATACAGTGTTGTTCCTTGGGTCAATGGTGATGTGTGTGGTAATTTTTGTGAGCATTGGAGTATTCCTAACCTGTCAGAAAGGGCTTTGTTTTTCATGGCGATATTTGGTTGCTACGGCAACAGCGTTGCATGAAATGTCACACCCTTCACAGTGTGTGATTGTCAAGAGGTGAAGACTCGACTGACCAATTTCCAGCATGATATCACCAAGTTTGGGGCCATTGTACCTGAAAATATAAGGCCTTAAACTTACTATTACCAACAGGTGGCGCTATGACTTTTTCAAAATTTATGAGTGTGGATGTGTTCAGACTGGACCTGGTATCCAGCATGTGAAGTCTGAGGCAGATAGGATGTTGTTCAGCTGAGATATGAATCGTTAAATTTTCATGGCGAAACATCGAAATTGGTTTGGCCGCCACAGACACGCCCTTTGATGACAAGTCACCATTTTCACTGGGATGCATCATCAATGTGTTTAGGCTGTTGTCACTGCATTTGAAGTGAATATGATCAACCGGGTAACAATAGGGCATGAAAGTGTAAAAGATGTCTATTTCCTGAAACCACAAGGTGGCGCTATGACTGTCAATGAATATCCCTATGTGGATGACATCAGGACAGGACTGTCATCATACATGTAAAGTTTCAGGCAGATTGGAGCATGTTGAGAAGAATTAGACACCAATTCCTGTTTCATGGCGAAGGATCAGTTGTTTGAGGCTCCGCCATGGCCACACCTTTTGGCTTCTGGTTGAGTTTTTGATAACTTTTCATCAGAAAGGTCTGGTGCATGTACTGGCCAAATTTCAGTTCTCTCAGACTTATCCACTAGGAGCTATAAATTTTGACAAATGTACAGCAAATTCAAGATGGCCGACTTCCTGTTGGGTTTAGGGTGTGGCTGTGATTGACTTTTTGGTGTGTCCTGATGTGGTGCATATGCCCACCAAATATTGTAGCTGTAAATAAAACATTGTGGAAGTTGGCCTAATGACCACTTTTTCAATTTTGCAGGTGGCGCTATAGAGCCATTTTTCCACACATATGCGCAACTCCCATAAAATATCAAATTTTTCGCCAGTCCTGATGTGCACGCCAAATTTCACGCGTTTTGGTTCATGATAAGGCCGCCAAAAAGGCAAGTCATTTCCCGAGG
Organism: Acanthochromis polyacanthus; assembly: GCF_021347895.1. Classification (NCBI taxonomy): domain Eukaryota; kingdom Metazoa; phylum Chordata; class Actinopteri; family Pomacentridae; genus Acanthochromis; species Acanthochromis polyacanthus. The sequence continues at coordinate 11,648,876 of NC_067116.1, read as the reverse complement.
AGCGATTAAGTTTGAAAAATTTACAGCAAATTGAAGATGGCCGACTTCCTGTTGGGTTTAGGGCGTGGCTGTAATTGACTTTTTGGTGTGTCCAGATGTTCTGCATATGCCCACCAAATATTGTAGCTGTACATGAAACATTGTGGCAGTTGGCCTAATGACTACTTTTTCAAGTTTGCAGGTGGCGCTATAGAGCCATTTTGCCACGCACATGCGCAACTCCCATAAAATATCAAATTTTTCGCCAGTCCTGATGTGCATGCCAAATTTCACGCGTTTTGGAGTATGATAAGGCCGCCAAAAAGCCAATTTACTTTACGGGAGAAAAAAAAAAAAAAATAATAATTAAAGCTGCAAGCAGCGATGGACGGGTCCTCGCATCCACGCTGGTCGGCGAATCCATGCACGTCCACCAGGTGGCACTGTGACTGAGAGTGTGTGCTGGCCTCTGAATCACATCTGGACCAGAGTTTAATGACACGTAAAATTTCAGCCAGATTGGAGCATGTTCAGACTAGTTATACAGCATTTCCTGCCCATCCACCACCAGGTGGCGCTGTAACTCAGAGTGTATTTCAAACAGTGGATGTGATGAGGGCTGGACTCTGATCACTCATGAAAAGTTTCAGGCTGATTTGATCATGTAGAGGCCAGTTATACAGCATTTATTGTCCCTCCAACAGGTGGCGCTGCAACTGAGAGTGTCTGTTGGCCTGTAGATGTGATCAGGATTGGATTGTGATCACACATGGAAAGTTTGAGGCAGATTGGAGCATGCAGAGGAGAGTTATACAGCAGTTGTTGTTTCATGGCGAAGCATCAAAACTCTAATGGTCGCCATGGCCACGCCATTTGGCTTCTGGTTAAACTTTTGATAACTTTTCCAAACCAAGTCCTGCTGTGTGGACTGACAAAATTTCAGGTCTCCTGGAATTATCCCCTAGGAGGTATTAACTCTCAAAAATGAGAAAAATCATCAAAAATCTCACAATTAATCCAAGATGGCCGACTTCCTGTTGGGTTTAGGACATGGCTCCAAGAGGCTTTTTTGTGCGTCCTGATGTGCTCTATAAGCCTCCCAAATTTCATGGATGTAGGTGAAACGTGCTGGGGGGCTGTTTGTTAAAAATACTGTAGGGGGCGCTATAGCATGTGCAGTGCCGAGATGCATACAGTGTTGTTCCTTGGGTCAATGGTGATGTGTGTGGTAATTTTTGTGAGCATTGGAGTATTCCTAACCTGTCAGAAAGGGCTTTGTTTTTCATGGCGATATTTGGTTGCTACGGCAACAGCGTTGCATGAAATGTCACACCCTTCACAGTGTGTGATTGTCAAGAGGTGAAGACTCGACTGACCAATTTCCAGCATGATATCACCAAGTTTGGGGCCATTGTACCTGAAAATATAAGGCCTTAAACTTACTATTACCAACAGGTGGCGCTATGACTTTTTCAAAATTTATGAGTGTGGATGTGTTCAGACTGGACCTGGTGTCCATCATGTGAAGTTTGGGGCAGATAGGATCTTGTTCAGCTGAGATATGAATCGTTAAATTTTCATGGCGAAACATCGAAATTGGTTTGGCCGCCACAGACACGCCTTTTGATGACAAGTCACCATTTTCACTGGGATGCATCATCAATGTGTTTAGGCTGTTGTCACTGCATTTGAAGTGAATATGATCAACCGGGTAACAATAGGGCATGAAAGTGTAAAAGATGTCTATTTCCTGAAACCACAAGGTGGCGCTATGACTGTCAATGAATATCCCTATGTGGATGACATCAGGACAGGACTGTCATCATACATGTAAAGTTTCAGGCAGATTGGAGCATGTTGAGAAGAATTAGACACCACTTCCTGTTTCATGGCGAAGGATCAGTTGTTTGAGGCTCCGCCATGGCCACACCTTTTGGCTTCTGGTTGAGTTTTTGATAACTTTTCATCAGAAAGGTCTGGTGCATGTACTGGCCAAATTTCAGTTCTCTCAGACTTATCCACTAGGAGCTATAAATTTTGACAAATGTACAGCAAATTCAAGATGGCCGACTTCCTGTTGGGTTTAGGGTGTGGCTGTGATTGACTTTTTGGTGTGTCCTGATGTGGTGCATATGCCCACCAAATATTGTAGCTGTAAATAAAACATTGTGGAAGTTGGCCTAATGACCACTTTTTCAATTTTGCAGGTGGCGCTATAGAGCCATTTTTCCACACATATGCGCAACTCCCATAAAATATCAAATTTTTCACCAGTCCTGATGTGCACGCCAAATTTCACGCGTTTTGGTTCATGATAAGGCCGCCAAAAAGGCAAGTCATTTCCCGAGGAGCGATTAAGTTTGAAAAATTTACAGCAAATTGAAGATGGCCGACTTCCTGTTGGGTTTAGGGCGTGGCTGTAATTGACTTTTTGGTGTGTCCAGATGTTCTGCATATGCCCACCAAATATTGTAGCTGTACATGAAACATTGTGGCAGTTGGCCTAATGACTACTTTTTCAAGTTTGCAGGTGGCGCTATAGAGCCATTTTGCCACGCACATGCGCAACTCCCATAAAATATCAAATTTTTCGCCAGTCCTGATGTGCATGCCAAATTTCACGCGTTTTGGAGTATGATAAGGCCGCCAAAAAGCCAATTTACTTTACGGGAGAAAAAAAAAAAAAAAAAAAAAAAAAAAAAAAAAAATAATAATAATAATAATAATAAACCCTAGGGTTTCAATAGGGTCCTTGGCACCGCTGGTGCCTTGGACAGTCGGTGCCCTGGCACCGCCTGTCCTTCGCACCCTCGGTGCTCGGACCCTAATAAACCCTAGGGTTTCAATAGGGTCCTTGGCACCGCTGGTGCCTTGGACAGTCGGTGCCCTGGCACCGCCTGTCCTTCGCACCCTCGGTGCTCGGACCCTAATAATAAACCCTAGGGTTTCAATAGGGTCCTTGGCACCGCTGGTGCCTTGGACAGTCGGTGCCCTGGCACCGCCTGTCCTTCGCACCCTCGGTGCTCGGACCCTAATAATAATAAACCCTAGGGTTTCAATAGGGTCCTTGGCACCGCTGGTGCCTTGGACAGTCGGTGCCCTGGCACCGCCTGTCCTTCGCACCCTCGGTGCTCGGACCCTAATAATAAACCCTAGGGTTTCAATAGGGTCCTTGGCACCGCTGGTGCCTTGGACAGTCGGTGCCCTTGCACCGCCTGTCCTTCGCACCCTCGGTGCTCGGACCGTAATGATAATAAACCCTAGGGTTTCAATAGGGTCCTTGGCACCGCTGGTGCCTTGGACAGTCGGTGCCCTGGCACCGCCTGTCCTTCGCACCCTCGGTGCTCGGACCCTAATAAACCCTCGGGTTTCAATAGGGCCCTTGGCACCGCTGGTGCCTTGGACAGTCGGTGCCCTGGCACCGCCTGTCCTTCGCACCCTCGGTGCTCGGACCCTAATAAACCCTAGGGTTTCAATAGGGTCCTTGGCACCGCTGGTGCCTTGGACAGTCGGTGCCCTTGCACCGCCTGTCCTTCGCACCCTCGGTGCTCGGACCCTAATAACCAATTGCACAGCAGCCAATACAGACATGAGATAAGGATGATCAATCGCTTCTAACTTTCTCTCTGAATAATAATTTGACATATTGCTGATTTACCAGCACAGCTATTCTTTTTAGGCCATGTGTTTGGTGAGTTTGTCAGATGATTTTGTGGCTATAAAATCAGCAATATAGTACATGAGTGTACAGAGAGCACTAGGGAAGAAAACACATTTAAACAGCTGACACTTGTTGCTCTGAAACAAGCGTTGACATCCCAGTCAACCCAGTCGCTGTGTATTGGTTACCCTTTAAGTTACCACTACCTCTAAGTGCTACACTTTTCACAGAGCTTTGACCTATGGGCATACAAATAAAGCTAATGGAAATGTTACACATTAGCTGTCTAGCATGTTAACACTAAGGACTCTGACATTGTTACGGGGACACCGCCATCAAAAATCAAAGTTATACCCTGGATCTTCAGTTGCTCAGATACTGGGCATGCATGCAGCCAACAGCAGAACACTGAGTGTCCTTTGCTCACGGATGACACAATTTAGAGTTAGCAGAAGCAGCTTCAGAAAGTAAATTAACATGAAAAACTGTGAGGTAGCTGCTCTTTCTGAACGGCTTACCTAAAGCATCTTGATATTCTCTCAGCTTTTGTTTTACACCACGTCGGTTTTAAGAAATGGATTTTCACCACATTGGACCTTTAAACATGTAGAAACAGTGATACAAATACTGAAAAGATATGCTGAGAGTGTAGGGCAGGGGTGTGATTCCTCCGACACAGATGATCTGCAAAATGTTTATTTTGCATCTTTGGTGGTCCAATTTTCCAAAATCACCTGGGAATCAACTTTATGTGGAAATGTACTGATTTTCATTTGTGTGCTTTTATTGGAGGTTTTCCTGTTGAGAAGTTTATTTTTTCTTTGGGCAGTCATAGTCACTGTCCTTCCCTGTCAGAAATGGTGAGTTATTAACACACTTCATTAACAGTATAAAGAGTTTATACTATGTAATGTTTAATGCACCGTTGTACAGTTGATGTGGCTGTCTTAGTGGATTTAATGAAACAACAACAGCATGGATCCTACAAACTCAGTCATTGTTTGTGCTAGGTCTACTACATTCTAGTCACCAGTAGATTCTTATAACAGTCAGCAATTCTGTATTTCAGACTGTACGATTTACAGCATAACCTTACACTCCAGTGAGCAAATATGCCAGGAGGGTGTTTTGCAGCTCAAAGCACCAAATCCTCCCCTAAAAAGCCCTCCTTTGAGTAATGGACTGCACAGCCTAACGCCTCCTCAATGTGGCAGTGGCAGGGTCATGGCTGGCCCCAGGGGCCTGGGTAAACACTGGCCAATCCAGCCAACAAGCGCCACACTGGGTTGTGCAAGGCAGCCGTGGGACATCTGGCCACATCATAGCACAGCGTTCCTGCTTTATGAGCAACAACAGCCGTAACTCTGAGAATAGAAGTGACAGGAATAAACCCAATGGCCTGCTGTAGAAATGCTGACTGTGGAGAAGGGAGGAGGATGACATGGACTGAAGCAAGAGAAGAGAGAAGAAAGGAGTGTGTGTGGCAAGAATGAGATGAGATGAGAGAGACCTCACAAAGAACCAAAAGGCTGACAACATGTTATCAGGAGGGCAGTGAGTTTTGTCCTTATAAGGTCATGTGAGGAAGAGGTCACAGCATAGGGCACATGCAAAAGGACACATGCATCTCTGATTAAAGAATTGGTTAGCCTGTCTGCATGTCTTAGGGTTTAATGGATACTGAGCCATAACTATATTTTTCTGTTACTGGAATAAATTCAAGAAAAACATCAGGAAACAGTGGAAAGTTTCAAAAACCCAAAGTCCAAGGAGATGTATTTAAAATACTTCTTTTTTCTTTTTAAACTGACTACCTGTCCCATTCAATGTGAAAAGTCAGTAAACTGTCATTCAAAAATGAAATAACATCAGAGACTGCTTCACTTAACAATCCAGCAAAGTCTCATGTAGATGAGTTTTCTATTCCTCCTGTCATCCTGCCTAATCTTCCCACTTGTCACTGCACAAACTATTCCCAGTGTAATGATGTCAACTCATTTTTCCATTCGACTGCAAAGGTAACCATGCCATTTTGCTGAACTGGCTGTAAACAACACCAGTTCCCACAGCTATCTAGCTGTGATAACCCATTAGGGTTTACTGGATGACCCCCGACCTTGGCGCGGGTCGTGGCCAGGGCCTTCATTAGAGCATAAATCGTAAACACCTGCGCGGCTGACCTGGGCATAGTGCTGGAACGGCAGTCATGTGGTATTCATTTTGAGCCGCGGTGGCATGTAAATCGGGTTAAATCAGCGCCAGCGACCCTCGGGGCTCAGATCACATATTAAAAATGTGACCACAACCCACTCGTTATGTGTCAGAATGTATGTGAGTGTGTGCTAAGTGGTTATGAGAAACCTGGCTCCGCTGGTAAATGAATATAACTTCTATATAGAGCATGTAATTGAATACTTTCACACAATCCAACAATGGTTTAGCGTCTGTTTGACTGCTTTATTGTGGATTTTAGCGTGTTGCTGAGACTGAGGTTGAGTCATGTCAAGGTTTATTAACCTCGTAATTTTATCTTGACAAAAGAATGATGATATGATATAAGCATTCCTAACTGGCACAAAAAGTGAACAAATAGGACATCTGATGAAAACCACATCAGTTAAGACAATAATTTGCTTTTAATATTGCATGTGTTTCAGCAGGTTTCAACAAGTTAAGTAGAATTTTTTTAAACCATAATGAACATTACTTAACATTTCATGTTCACACTGGCAAATTTATTTTTACCAAAGCCACTCCTGTTGTTTACTGTTGAATCAAACAACCAAAATTTCTGTGTGTAAAGTCCAGAGCTGCTCCGCTTTTAATGTTGGCAAAATTTCACTGTCCACAGGCTGCTCACTATGGCTAAGGCCTTTATAGCTATTGATAATAATTTGAGTAATTTGTGTGTTTCAATAAATTATTTCCAGCAACCAAATTTTTGCTGGCCTTTAAGTGGTTTCTTACAGTTCGGTCACAGGCATTGACTCCAGTTTCCGCCCATTTGTTCCTCATTTGTTTCGCTGTGCATTTTCTGTTTTCAAGACATATGGTTTTAAATTTTCTGTCTTGATGCTTTGATGTCTTCCTTGGTCTACCAGTATGCTTGCCTTTTACAACCTTCCCATGTTGTTTGTACTGGGTCCAGATTTTACACAGCTGACTGTGAACAACCAACATCTTTTGCAACATTCCATGATGATTTACCTTCTTTAAGAAGTTTGATAATCCTCTCTTTTATTTCAATTGACATCTCTTGTGTTGGAGCCATGATTCATGTCAATCCTCTTGGTAAAACAGCTCTCCAAGGGGTGAGCACTCTTTCTTAACTGAAGACTAATCTTCTTCTTTTCCTTTCGGCTTTTCCCTTCAGGGGTCGCCACAGCGAATCAATTGCCTCCATCTAACCCTGTCTTCATGTCCTCTTTAACCACATCCATAAACCTCCTCTTTGGTCTTCCTCAAGGCCTCCTGCCTGGCAGTGGGAAACTCAGCATCCTTCTACCAATATATTCACTCTCTCTCCTCTGGACATGTCCGAACCATCTCAGTCTGGCCTCTCTGACTTTATCTCCAAAGCCTCTAACATGTGCTGTCCCTCTGATGTACTCATTCCTGATCCTATCCATCCTGGTCATTCCCAAAGAGAACCTCAGCATCTTCAGTTCTGCTACCTCCAGCTCTGCCTCCTGTCTTTTCCTCAGGGACACTCCAGACCAAACAACATGGCTGGTCTCACCACAGTTTTGTAAACCTTTCCTTTCATTTTAGCTGAAACTCTTCTATCACACATCACACCTGACACTTTTCTCCAGCCGTTCCAGCCTGCCTGTACACGCTTCTTCACCTCTTTTCCACACTCTCCATTGCTCTGGACTGTTGACCCTAAGTACTTAAAATCCTCCACCTTCTTGATCTCTTCTCCCTGTAACCTCACTCTTCCACTTGGGTCCCTCTCATTCACACACAGATACTCCGTCTTACTGTGGCTAACCTTCATTCCTCTCCTTTCCAGGGCAGACCTCCATGCCTCTAGCTTCTCCTCCACCTGTTCCCTGCTCTCACTACAGATCACAATGTCATCTGCAAAGATCATAGTCCATGGAGACTCCTGTCTAACCTCGTCTGCCATCCTGTCCATCACCATAGCAAACAAGAAGGGGCTAAGAGCTGATCCCTGATGTAGTCCCACCTCCACCTTGAACTCCTCTGTTACTCCTACAGCACACCTCACCACTGTCTTACAGTCCTCATACATGTCCTGCACGACTCTAACATACTTCTCTGCCACTCCAGACTTCCTCATACAAAACCACAGTTCCTCTCTGGGCACCCTGTCATAAGCTTTCTCCAGATCTACAAAGACACAATGCAGCTCCTTCTGACCTTCTCTGTACTTCTCTATCAACATCCTCAAAGCAAATATTGCATCTGTTGTACTCTTTCTTGGCATGAAACCATACTGTTGCTCACAGATGTTCACCTCTGCCCTTAGCCGAGCATCAACTACTCTTTCCCATAGCTTCATCGTGTGGCTCATCAGCTTTATTCCTCTGTAGTTGCCACAACTCTGCATATCTCCCTTGTTCTTAAAGATGGGCACCAGCACACTTCTCCATTCCTCGGGCATCTTCTCAGCATCTAAGATCCTTTTGAACAACCCAGTCAAAAACTCTACTGCTACCTCTCCAAGACACTTCCATACCTCCACAGGTATATCATCAGGACCAAGTGCCTTTCCACTCTTCAATGCTCTCCTCACTTCATCCTTATTAATCTTTGCCACTTCCTGGTCCACAACAGTCACCTCTTCTACTCTTCGTTCTCTCTCATTTTCCTCGTCCATCAACTCTTCAAAGTACTCTTTCCATCTTCCCATCACACTATTGGCACCTGTCAACACACTTCCATCCTTATCCTTTATCACCCTAACCTGCTGCATGTCCTTCCCATCTCTGTCTCTCTGCCTTGCCAACTTGTACAGGTCAGTCTCTCCCTCCTTACTGTCCAACCGAGCATACAAGTCATCGTAAGCCCCTTGTTTGGCCTTTGCCACATCTACTTTTACCTTACGCTGCATCTCCCTGTACTCCTGTCTACTCTCTTCAGTCCTCTCAGTGTCCCACTTCTTCTTAGCTAACCTCTTTCTCTGGATCCACTCCTGCACCTCCTCATTCCACCACCAAGTCTCCTTATCTCCTTTCCTTCCAGATGACACACCAAGTACTCTCCGACCTGTCTCCCTGATCACATTTGCTGTAGTTGTCCAGTCATCTGGAAGCACCTCCTGACCATCCAAAGCCTGTTTCAACTCTTTCCTGAAAGTCATACAACACTCTTCCTTTTTCAGCTTCCACCATTTGGTCCTCTGCTCTGCCTTTGACCTCTTCATCTTCTTCACCACCAGGGTCATCCTACACACCACCATCCTATGCTGTTTGGCTACACTCTCATCTACCACTACTTTGCAGTCACTGATCTCCTTCAGATTACACCGTCTACACAAGATGTAGTCTACCTGTGTGCTCCTACTTCCACTCTTATAGGTCGCCCTATGTTCCTGCCTCTTCTGGAAGAAAGTATTCACTACAGCCATTTCCATCCTTTTTGCAAAGTCAACCACCATCTGTGCTTCTGCGTTCCTCTCCTGGATACCAAACCTGCCCATGACCTCCTCATCATCTCTGTTTCCTGCACCAACATGTCAATTGAAGTCTGTACCAATGACAACTCTCTCACTTCTAGGGATGCTCTGCATCACTTCATCAAGGTCCAACCAGAATTTCTGCTTCTCCTCCAGCTCACATCCTACCTGTGAAGCATACCGACTAACAACATTGAACATCACAACTTCGATTTCTAGCTTCAGGGTCATCATTCGATCTGACACTCTTTTTACCTCCAGGACATTCCTAACAAACTCCTCCTTCAATATAACTCCAACTCCATTTCTCTTCCTATCTACACCATGATAGAACAACTTGAACCCTGCTCCTAAACTTCTAGCTTTACTACCTTTCCACCTGGTCTCCTGGACAAACAGTATGTCCACCTTCCTCCTCTGCATCATGTCAACCAGCTCTCTATCTTTTCCTGTCATAGTTCCAACATTCAAAGTCCCTACTCTCAATTCTAGACTCTTGGTGTTCCTCTTCTCTCTCTTCCTACGAACACACCTTCCTCCCCTCCTTCTTACCAACAGGAGTCCATTTTCCACCGGCACATTGTAGGTCAACAGCACCGATGGCGGTCGTTGTTAACCCGGGCCTCGACCGATCCGGTATGGAAGTCATACATTTGATTCGCATGATTGATTTGGCCAAAGTTTTACGTCGGATGCCCTTCCTGACACAACCCTCTGTATTTATCCAGGCTTGGGACCGGCACAATAAGACACTGGCTTGTGTCCCCTTGCGGCTTCACTGCATACTAATAAGCAGATTTAAGCTGATGCAGGTGCTAGTTTTGGAAATGGAAATTTACAGGGTGATTCCATATTTTTGTCCTCAGAATTGAGTGATTCCACATTTTTTCCCCACTGCTTGATCTAAAAAAGCGATTGTTATTGACTACCACAATTTTTTTCCTTGATTTTTTTAGTGTTTCTTAAAGCCAGAAAGTTGACATTTTATATGGCTTTAGTATTGTGGCATGTCTGTGATCTGCTTTTTTTTCGAAAAAATTAAACAACTAAATGATCATCCTCTGAGACTGGTGATTCCATAATGTTTGAAAAGGGTTGTATATGTATATATAATATTAATTCCATGTTTTGTCCTCTGGCCAGAATGGGTAGCTGCTGTACTCACTGTTGTTTTTAGAAGTAATACTTTGTCTTCTCCGCTGTCTCAGTGGGTCTCCTTCTGTTTGACATGTAAAACAGTGCATTAAGCTTTTCAGCACAGCTGACTAACTAACCTGTGCATTAGCCGGCACACCATAATGGTTTATAAACCATCTGTAAATTGTCATGACTATTGATAAGCAGATGTTTAGCAGTGAGGAGTTCAGCCTGTGCAATAAACTGAGAAAGTTGGTAGCACCGATGCTGCCAGTGGAAAAGCTCGTCTGAAGCCCTGTGTTCATGAACTTTAGATTACCGTTGCAATTGCACAAAGCTAAATTTTCAAATGTAAGCTAATTGAAGTGTACATTGTAATTATTTGGATTTAAACTTTCTTGTAGTTATACGCAACCCGGTCTCACAAGGATTTGTGAAACTATCACGTAAATTAATCTATGGTTACGTGCGCACCAACACGATTTCTCATATTTTACGTGTTGCTCACAACGAAATTCAAACCAATGTATTTCAAGCGGAGGACTTTTCATGCCACTCAGAACGTATTTCAAACGAATATTTTTAATGTAAACGCGTTGCGAATCAAAGCGGAGGACTTTTCATACCACTCAGAACGTATTTCAAACGAATATTTTCAATGTAAAAGCGTTGCGAATCCAACGCTATATTTTGCATTACATCGTCCCATACATATAATGTGATGCCTTTATTTTTGCTGCAGGATTTGGGTATTTGAAACTAAAAAACGTTAGTGTTTGTTTGTTTGCAAACGGGTTTGATTTTGTTTTCATATCTGAGTCTTAATCACACCTGAATAGAACGTTTAATTAATCAAATATTCCTCGTGTGTCATGTTTCTCCTCGGTCTGATTTAAGCGAGTTACGTAGGGCATTTTGAATCGGTATATTATATTTTTAATGTAAAAGCATTGCGAATCCAACGCTATATTTTGCATTCGCAGGGGCCGGCAATTAGATGTGGCTTCGGGCCAAAATTTGTGTAAACATTATTCGGCGGTTTGACCGACGGGCCGGTGTGCTGGTATTTATTAAATAATTTTGATGAGTGGGTATCCGATGCCTGTATAGCTCAGCACGTTAAGCAGGTGACTCATGTACAAGAGCTGGTCTCGGACGCGGGTTCGATTCCGGTTTGCTTTATTATAATATTTTGGAAGTTTTTCATACACAAATGCAGATTTCTAAACGGACTGCTGTAAAACTTTTTAACATGATTGAAGATATCAAACTCATGGACAACTCCTAACCCATTGGACATTCATGCGGACAGACTCCTGTTTCAATTTTAAAAAAAACAAAACAAAACAAAACGTGCAGCACTTCGGCACCTTTCTTCTTCGGTGGTGTCTGTGTAAAACAATGTCCAACATGCAAACAGCACACCTAGCGCCATGAAGCACAAAATGCAGGTGTAAATCAATGGGGTGCTGAACATAGTAATATTCATAGCGGAAATAATAGATAATAATAATAATGATAGGTAATAGAATATTCTGAAATTAAGCTCGACTGTAGACAGGTATTTTGCAAACACTGTGAACACACACACACACACTAATATATGTTAGAGAAGCAGATAATGGCAGTAAAGTCAATTATTTTAATAATTTGAAGAGACAATATATGATTACGCTATATATACATATATAAACAAAATACTGACTAATGAATACATATTTCTATATAAAACTATATATATATATATATATATATATATATATAATATCATTTTCTGACATATCTTTTTTAATATATATGTATGAATTATATTGATAGTCTATATGTGATTTGTATAATAATTTTCTCTGATATATAACTTCTGTCTATTGTTTTATATAAAAATATGTGTTCATTAGTCAGTATTTTGTTTATATATGTGTATATAGCGTAATCATATATTGTCTCTTCAAATTATTAAAATAATTGACTTTGCTGCCATTATCTGCTCCTCTAACATATATTAGTGTGTGTGTGTTTACAGTGTTTGCAAAATACCTGTCTACAGTCGAGCTTAATATCAGAATATTCTATTACTGTTAATCCCACTATGAATATTAAAATACGCCGAACCATTTGTCCTGTATCATAGCTACATGTATGACGTTTGCAGCAAAAAAATTAAAAAACGCGTGAAAATCAGTTTAATATTCAGAGTTAAGATGGATTAAATGCGCTGTCAAACAGCGCTGAGTGGAGCGGATGACCGGACCAAGATGGCGGCCCCACCGCTCGTCAGCCCCAATAGGCAGTAGCGCTCGATGCGGCATCTACTCTTTATTATGTCTATGGTGCTGAATGCTCTGGGAGCAAGTCTGCAGTGAAAACACTTTTGAAGGGGTCAAGGGTCACTAAATCAAGGTTCAAAGGTTCAAGGGTTCACTTTATTGTCGTATCATTCCACATTTGCACATGAAACAATATGAAATTTGACCCTGGTCCCAGTTTCAGCCATCAAAAAAATATAAAAACACTCTCATAAAGACAATATAAGTATAAAGAGGCACACTAATATATACAAATCTGCAACATAGATATATGTGCAGTGAACCAACAGTTTGTGCAATATTTAGTAGGTAAATGAATAAAGAGCCTAGTCCAGTAGTGCAGTGTGTGTATGAATGTGTGTATGCTTGTGTGTGTATGTGGGGATGCGTGCATGCATGTGTATTTGTGGGGGAGAGGTGGTGATGATATGAAAACAGAGTCTACACAGACCTGTTCAGTAGCCCGACAGCTTCACGGAAGAAGACTTCAAATGAAGGAGACATTTTGTGCAACAAGTATCATAAAAGTCATTCCCAGTGGAATTCAAGTCTGATATTGTGTGGGACTATTCAGAGCAGTCACATGAAGCACTGTATCTGTTTTCAAGGGTCTAGCCCCACGGGAACCCGCGTTTTTCAGCAGTGAGGCCTGCAAGCAGTGATGCAGCCTGAGGCCTTCAGACATGTAAAAAAAAATCCTGCTCGGTCATTTTTGGGTCTAGTGACACCAAATCGTACACGCTCCTAGTAGACCACCTCCTGACCTTGCATATTTTTTTTCAGAGAGTTTACTCAAAAGGGGCTCGATCATGGCCCTGTTTCTTACTCTACGGTTAACCCTTTAATGTCCAAATGCTTCAAAACGGGCTAAAAAGGTCAAAATCTCGCACAATCCTAAACCAATTTGGACCAAACTGCACAGGTTCTATATACAGAGGCTCATGTGAACGCTCATGCACGTTTCAGACCTCCAGGAGCCCTGAAGAAGGAATGAGGGCCAAAAAAAAACACGTTTTTTCATAAATGTCCCTCTTTTGCTCTCATTTCTCTTCTGTAACACTCAGAGAGCTGAAACCTGGGATCTGGTACCTCTGAAACATCTAAAATCTAAATCCACTAGAACTGTTTTGCTAGCCCCTCCCAAACCGGAAGTAGCTCCAGGAACGACCTAGAGACTTGTGCTTCAAATCAATTGTTTACCAAGGTCACCTGAATCACCCCTAAAAGTGTCAGCTCATTTGATGCAAAAATTACCGATTTGTGGGGCTTCATAGTCCAAAAATGTCAAACTTTGACCCTGCGCCAGGGGTCACAGGAAGGTCACAGAGACACCAAACCAGCACAGTTCAGCTCCAAATATAGCCTAGTATAACATACTAAAAGATCAACCCCAGGGTCCCAGTAGAAAAATCTGACCAAGTGTTCATGTTTGAAAATCAGGTCTTGTCAGACTTTTAAACCCTGAGAGCACATATTTTTATATAAAACAATAGACAGAAGTTATATATCAGAGAAAATTATTATACAAATCACATATAGACTATCAATATAATTCATACATATATATTAAAAAAGATATGTCAGAAAATGATATTATATATATATATATATATATATATATATATATATATATAGTTTCATATAGAAATATGTGTTCATTAGTCAGTATTTTGTTTATATATGTATATATAGCGTAATCATATATTGTCTCTTCAAATTATTAAAATAATTGACTTTACTGCCATTATCTGCTTCTCTAACATATATTAGTGTGTGTGTGTGTGTGTTCACAGTGTTTGCAAAATACCTGTCTACAGTCGAGCTTAATTTCAGAATATTCTATTACCTATCATTATTATTATTATCTATTATTTCCGCTATGAATATTACTATGTTCAGCACCCCATTGATTTACACCTGCATTTTGTGCTTCATGGCGCTAGGTGTGCTGTTTGCATGTTGGACATTGTTTTACACAGACACCACCGAAGAAGAAAGGTGCCGAAGTGCTGCACGTTTTGTTTTGTTTTGTTTTTTTTAAAATTGAAACAGGAGTCTGTCCGCATGAATGTCCAATGGGTTAGGAGTTGTCCATGAGTTTGATATCTTCAATCATGTTAAAAAGTTTTACAGCAGTCCGTTTAGAAATCTGCATTTGTGTATGAAAAACTTCCAAAATATTATAATAAAGCAAACCGGAATCGAACCCGCGTCCGAGACCAGCTCTTGTACATGAGTCACCTGCTTAACGTGCTGAGCTATACAGGCATCGGATACCCACTCATCAAAATTATTTAATAAATACCAGCACACCGACCCGTCGGTCAAACCGCCGAATAATGTTTACACAAATTTTGGCCCGAAGCCACATCTAATTGCCGGCCCCTGCGAATGCAAAATATAGCGTTGGATTCGCAATGCTTTTACATTAAAAATATAATATACCGATTCAAAATGCCCTACGTAACTCGCTTAAATCAGACCGAGGAGAAACATGACACACGAGGAATATTTGATTAATTAAACGTTCTATTCAGGTGTGATTAAGACTCAGATATGAAAACAAAATCAAACCCGTTTGCAAACAAACAAACACTAACGTTTTTTAATCTCAAATACCCAAATCCTGCAGCAAAAATAAAGGCATCACATTATATGTATGGGACGATGTAATGCAAAATATAGCGTTGGATTCGCAACGCTTTTACATTGAAAATATTCGTTTGAAATACGTTCTGAGTGGTATGAAAAGTCCTCCGCTTTGATTCGCAACGTGTTTACATTAAAAATATTCGTTTGAAATACGTTCTGAGTGGCATGAAAAGTCCTCCGCTTGAAATACATTGGTTTGAATTTCGTTGTGAGCAACACGTAAAATATGAGAAATCGTGTTGGTGCGCACGTAACCATAGATTAATTTACGTGATAGTTTCACGAATCCTTGTGAGACCGGGTTGTTATACGCCCACATTTGAACTTTGCATATAGAAACTACTATGTGAGACGTTGTGCTGTAGCTTCAGAGAGAGACTTCATAGTAATATGTGCTTTTCCTGTTCTTTACCAAAAGTTGTTTTGATATAAATAACTGGTCACTGTAAGTCCTTGTCTACTCGACACCTGGTGACGACTGATGACTCTGGAGAACTGACACCAATCTTGTGCTATTTTAAATAAGGTTTATTTGCAAACAAATATAGTATATGGAATAAAATGGTCAAATGAGGACAGTGAGAGATTTTGTTGTGCTTCATGAAAAACTATAAATGCCAAGATGTCTACTTTGCACGTCACATTTCTTTGTATTTGCAACATTAGTTACTCTGTATTACAACAATTTGTGAACTGTATGAAAAAGGTCAAGTTAGACTGTGTTTTAATTCAGTGTATTATTTGTCATCCTCTGCCTGAACATTCTAAACAATAATTTCTTTGTTTCATTCAAACATTACTAAGCTCTAATGTACTTCCAGTTTTGCTAATGCTCTTGAAGTAGGGTGTACATTTGTCTTCTCTTCTCCTAGCATAGCAAAATGCATGTCATGCTTTTCACTCACCTCTCCTCGGGCTCTCATGGTTAAAGAGGATCCCGTTGACAGCAAACATGTTATATGCCTCTCGGAAGTTCACCACAATCCAGTAGGCATACAGCTTAGCAGCTCCTGACAGGAGAGGCAGAGGAGGAGCACGGGAAAAAAGACAGAATTATATCACTATTGATTTACTTTGAGAAGTAAACAGATATCAATTCAGGAAAAAAAGTTTTGAAACTGTTTTTTGTTTTATAGATCACTGCTCTTTGGACTGATCACTGCACGTAGGTCGACTTTCACACTCAAATTAAGATGATTTATTCCCTCAACAAATCCAATAAAAAGTGACAATCAAAGCAGAGGACTCTTTGATGCCCTCTTCTTAAAAGGGCAGATACAAGACCATAGAATAGAAAAGTTTCATGTATTTACACGACATATCAGAGCTAAATACAGTACTGGGGTAGATCGTATTTCGACAGCAGGAGCATGAACCACAGAGTCCTGCTAAATGACCAAAAGCAGACTTGTACAAAAATCTCTCCCCCCTTCCCTCTCTCTGTCCTCCTCCCTTCTCCTGTGATGAGGGGAATACAAAAGCAAATGAAGGGAGGTGTGCGTTGATTAAGATGCAGGTCAGGATGTACACTGCAGGTAAAAGGAGATTACCATGGCAACCCTACCTCCCTCTTCCCAAGCCTAATTAATAGAGGAGCAGCCCTTCTACAGATGGTATGCACCTCCCATGCAGTCTCAGATTGAGTGTTGACAGATGGGGAAAGTGTCAGTGAAGATAGCATTTAGACAACAGAGAACATGAAACCTGATCGTTCATACACGTGCGCAGCCTCTGTGTGTCTGTGTGTGTCCGTGTGTGTGTGTGTGTGTGTGTGTGTACGGCGTCAGAATCGTGCTAAAACAATCAAAGCAACTCGCAGCAACGTGTCTGTACACGCATGATTATTTTCTTACGCGTGCGTGCGTGCGTGCGTTGTCGTGTGCAGATTGTATTTCACGCGTAACAAGAAGCTGCGTGCGTATGAAGCAGCGCGTACACGCCAGTCTGTCACTGTTTGACAAATACTATTACGCGTTCACACACGCGTGCGGTCGCCATACACAATAGAACGTTTTCTGCACTGTGCGTACCAGTCCGCCTCACATGAGCGTGTCGTGTAGTTGGCCTTTTCATTTTAGTCAGCCAGGGGAGGCAGCAGTGAGCCATACTGGTGGAAAAGAAGAAGACGAAGAAGAGTCTGCCCTTTTCGACCGAGGCAGTTCCGGTTCGAGGTTGAAGTCGGTGGCCGATTCGGCTCCGGTTTTTTGTTTTTCGACAGGCGGTGGGCTGCCTCCAGGCTCCAAAAACTGGGACTTGCACCGGCCCCAACTCGTTGCTGGGCCAGAGGTGGCCCGAGGTGAGAGCCCAGTACGTCAGGGGCTGGGGTTACAGTCCGACCGTCAACAGCGAAAACACAGAAGCGCCGTTTTTAAACAGCCGAGCGAGCAGCAGTAATGTTCAGTGTTTGTGTTTTAAAAACCAGTAAATATAGAAGCAAAATCTGAGCAGCAACGGTCTGAGGAGGAGACCCAAAGCTTCCTGGAACTGTGGTCTTCATATGAAATTCAGTGGAAGTTAGAGGGAGCCTCTTGGACCACACCAGTGTTCGAAACAATCCAGTGGGAGATGGCTACAGCTGTACGAACGGAGCCTGACTAACTCCTCAACAACTAAAAAGTTCAGAAATGACTACAAGAACCAGAAAAGGCAGCCGGGATGCAGCAGTTTTTGGCCAAAAAGAGCCCCAATTTTTTCCGGCTGCATTCCGTGATTCCAACCGGGTCCCTGAACGCAACAGCTGAGCAGGAGTTGATGCAGGCTGCAGTACCGATCCTGATAGGTAAGTTTTATTTCTTAAACACCCTGCTGTTAGCCGACTACGAATACGCCAGCTACAACAGATCCACATCAATATTATGAACGTTACGCCAGCTAACGTGGTCCGGACACAGGATCAGAGGTCGACTATTTGCTAACCAGTTCGCCACTGCTAAGCCAGCAAGCTATGAAAACCGTCTTATAAAACCTGAGAAAAGCAGCAGCAATATTTCATTACCAGACCTGTATTCAGAACCTCCCACGTTGTTACACAATGGCCCATTAATCAAATTGCTGAACTATATGATAATCATTGAAATTTCCCTTGAAGAACCAATAAACTGTTTAACATTATTAATACGAGTCTAAAACTTATTCAAAAGATCAAATTAACACAATGAAGTGAGGAATACTGGTAATGTGCAGCTATTTTTATAATTTCAAGGTAAAATGCTGATTGTTCTGTGATTTTCCAGCTTTGCAGATGTGGAAATTCAATGCATTCATTACTTATACACAGATTTCTTTGATGGTTTTTAGTTGTTGCTCAAATATATCAAGGCATTTAGCACTGCTGGAAACTATTACAGGCATTTTTTGTAACATTTTCTAACATCGTACGGACAAATTAATAATTAATGGAGAAAATGGTTTTAAATTACAGATGCTATCAACAACATTTCTTGTTAATTTTATTTAGTTGTCAGCCTGGGATGATGAGGTCCAGTTACCAGGATCACTACTCTGCAGCTTACTGGTTCTGTCCTGCAGCTCCTTCATGCTGTCCTCTTCGCTACAGACCAAATCAAGTAAGATTTTGATTTAATTAATAAACACCATACATTTACAATAAAAAAAAATCAAGTAAGATTTGTTTAGACTATGCAGACATCAACATGATCAATATGTTATCTTTTGGCCCATCCTAAAATCACAAAGTACAACATTTATTTAATCAATCAATCAAAGTTTATTTCTATATCACTTTTCTTACATAAAGTAGCACTAAGTGCTTAACAAGTTAAAAACAAACAATAAAAAGACAATGCCCCACATCCCTACCAACTCAACTCCCATCATACTCCCTATCAACATACACACGCAGACAGTCATACAGCCACGCACACACACATACACACTTCTACAACAGAAATAACTAAAAAAGCATGCAGAGAGCGCAGACTTCTGCCAGGCCATCTGTCTGTCTGTCTGTCTGTCTGTTTGTTAACAGCATAACTCAAAAAGTTATGGACAGATTTTCACCAAATTTTTACAGGATGTCCGGAAGAGCAAAAGTAACAATCGATTAGATTTTGGAGGTGATCCGGATCACCGTCTGGATCCAGGATTTTTTTGAAGGACTCTGTACAATTGAGAGATGGCCGCCAAAATCCGTCCATAACTTTTTGAGTTATGCTGTTAACAGACAAACAGACAAACAAACTCCGATGATTACATAACCTCCTGGCGGAGGTAATAAGTTAACTGTGTTCATGAATATAGAAAATAATTACTGACAACTAATGCTGCTTGGGTGCTTCTATGCAGGATAAAGGAAGCAGGAAGCTGCTGTGGATCTGCTGCAGTATCTGGAGACGTCAGAGGAACAGTTCTTGGAACAGATCTGAAGACACCGAGACCTGACCACTGCCCTGCTCCAGAACATCCAGAGGACGGATGAAAATTCAAACACCTTGGCTGGACTGATGGGCCGCATGGTGTCGGTGTCGGTGCTGGAGCGACTGTCACAGAAATAAACTGCATTGTCCACTATTCCTGCCTTTTTTAGAAAAAGTAATCATATTTTTTATAAATTCTTTTCCTTCTTAGCTATTTAAGTACACTGGTATTTTACTCTTGCACTTTGGGTGAATACAAATATATTTGTGATGAAAGATGCGTGTTTTGTCTATAATCTACGGAGATTTTATTCAGTGCTAAGTGCACACTTCTACATACACACATTTTGACAGATAATCAGTTGTGCTTTTCAAGCAGATTTCAATCTGAAACATATCAGCAACTTACCAGTATGTTGTTTCTTACAACATATGTCACACCAAGCTAGATAAACTGCACTACTGCAGCAGATATATTATCGAAGTGTGCTTACATTACATGTCTACATACACTACTCACAAAAAGTTACTCAACTTTTCAGGTGACATTTATGGAAATTGTAAAAATTAATGCTATAGTGATATTAAATCATGAAAGTAGGGCATTTAAGTAGAAACATGCAATAGTGATTTCCTCATCTCAAACAATTTATTAAAACAAAAGCTAACAGCAGTGAAGGGTATATCACAATAAAAATGTCTCATGACAGTTTGCACAGAACAGCAGCCTTCAGCTGAAATCCGGTACAGTTGTGTCCCACCAGTAGCGTGATCACGGATGTTCCCAGACAACAGCTGACCTCTGTCTCGTAATTAAGATCATCTATAAAGGTAAATATAGATACTATCATCAATTTATTGCGTTTGTTTAACCGCTATGTAGGTTAGCCGCAGCAAGATGGAGTATCTGTGTGTGAATGAGAGGGACCCAAGTGGAAGAGTGAGGTTACAGGGAGAAGAGATCAAGAAGGTGGAGGATTTTAAGTACTTCAGGTCAACAGTCCAGAGCAATGGAGAGTGTGGAAAAGAGGTGAAGAAGCGTGTACAGGCAGGCTGGAACGGCTGGAGAAAAGTGTCAGGTCTGATAGAAGAGTTTCAGCTAAAATGAAAGGAAAGGTTTACAAAACTGTGGTGAGACCAGCCATGTTGTTTGGTCTGGAGACAGTGTCCTTGAAAAAAAGACAGGAGGCAGAGCTGGAGGTAGCAGAACTGAAGATGCTGAGGTTCTCTTTGGGAGTGACCAGGATGGATAGGATCAGGAATGAGTACATCAGAGGGACAGCACATGTTAGAGGCTTTGGAGATAAAGTCAGAGAGCCCAGACTGAGATGGTTCGGACATGTCCAGAGGAGAGAGAGTGAATATATTGGTAGAAGGATGCTGAGTTTCCCACTGCCAGGCAGGAGGCCTAGAGGAAAACCAAAGAGGAGGTTTATGGATGTGGTTAAAGAGGACATGAAGGTAGTTGGTGTGAGAGAAGAGGATGCAGCAGACAGGGTTAGATGGAGGCAATTGATTCGCTGTGGCGACCCCTGAAGGGAAAAGCCGAAAGGAAAAGAAGAAGTTTAACCGCAATGTAATGGATGCAAACGTATTTGAGGCTAAGTAGCTAAGCTAAATGAATTATGGAATAATAATAAACGTCAGAAGAACTGCAGCCTAGTGGCTCGGGGCTGTGAAGCCTGAGAACCTAATTTAAATAATAACAATAATAAAAACTGGGTAAGTTTATCCCCGTGTTTTGGAACAATAGCGCCATCAGCTGGAACCGAACAACTACACAACGCGCTCATGTTACGCGTTATGCTGCGCACGGAGCAGATCAACAACTATTGTGTACAATCAGAAATTGCGACCGCACGCGTGTGTGAGCGCGTAAAAGTATTTGGCAAACAGTGACAGACAGGCGTGTACACGCTGCTTCATACGCACGCAGCTTCTTGACAGAGTTCGGGAACGTCATTTCCGCGTACGTGTGAGCGCGTGACCGAAATGTTCTATTATCTTCATGTGAGCGTTAATGCGTGCGTTTGTAAAAAAAACGCATGAATTTTACGCGTGACCGCTCCACGTAGTGTGATTGCCGGTGCGCAGCAATGATCACACGTGAACACACGCGTGAACGGGAGGCCATTATAAATCAATGGGGAAACTGCATTACGCGTCAGGCGCACAGGCGTCAAAGTACGCGCGCGTGTGACACGTTGAGTTGATAGCTGCGCACGCTTTTTGACACGATTCTGACGCCATAGAGTGTGTGTGTGTGTGTGTGTGTGTGTGTGTGTGTGTGTGTGTGTGTGTGTGTGTGTGTGTGTGTGTGTGTACAGAAACTGAGCGCTGTCAATATTAAGATGTCTTTGTTAAAGTGAGAGCCACTCCAGTCCTCAGTCAGACGTTTGGCCTCAGGGTGTGTGGAAAGTTCAAACTCAGTCTAATCGCTGAAACCCCCTTTCTACTCGCTCACACAAACTCCAGGAAAAAGTGCGGTAGAGGCATCAAGCAACTTGTGCTTGTATGCCCTTACATGGCCATACGCAAGTGTTTGACAAATGGTGCAAGGCAAAAAAGTTAGGTAATCCTTGTGTGTGTTTCCATGTGGATCTACAGCGCATTACGTATCTGTGTGTATTACCGTAAGGTGAGCGAGGGTAGAAGGGAGTGGTTTCCTTCTGAGGGATCTCCTGGACTTTGCCGTACAGCTCACTTGTGGAGGCTTGGTAGAACTTTACATTATTGGTGAGACCACATGTCTTTATGGCATCCAGTAGACGCAGCGTACCCACACCATCTACATTAGCGGTGTATTCAGCCAGCTCAAAGGAGATCTGGGAGAGGTGGAGAGAGAAAAACAGAGACATTAAGACATCTCAACAGAAAATCTCTGTTATCTTTTATTTTGTTGTAGTCTTTATGTTTCACCATTTTATTGTATTCATATTCAGATTTGAATTTTAAGCATTTTGTTTATGAGTTATGGGTTGCTATTTACAGCACTTTAGTTCAACTCCTGTTGTTTTAAATGTGCTTCAGAAATGAGTCTGACTTGACCTCTATCTAGTTAAACTAAATCTTTAAAGGATTTAGAAGTGTTAATGTAGACTGTAGAAAAAATTATTAAGTAGAAATTGCTTGACTACTACTCGACTTAAGATATTCAACTTTTGGCCAAGTGAAGTCCTGCATGAAGAAAAGAAAATGTTATTTACTAGGCACTGAAGATATCAGTTCTTACATGAAATAAAAGGAAAATGTTTAAACGCTGTGCTATTACTCCGCCAAGGAGGCAGAGTCTCGGCAGAGTTATGTGACGATCGATGTTGGTTTGCCTGTCTGTCTGTGCGCAACATTACTCAAAAACGGATTAAGGGATTTGAATGAAATTCTCAGGGAAGGTCAGAAATTACATAAGGACCAAGTGATTAGATTTTGGCAGTGATGCAGCTTATACTCTAGATCCACGGATTTTGAATGATTTTGTCCAACAGAAATGATACGAGTGAGCAGCCTTGCCGGAGTACTGCACTCTCTGATTGCTTTTCTAGTTTTAGTGATCAGTATTCAGAGCTGCAAGATGTAACTGTGAAGTTGAAGATGTGATTTTACATGACCGACAGTGCAATGTATGACTTGAATTTGATTTAAAATTAGTTCAAAAAAAAAATTCAAATAACAAAGATAATGGCTGATGAATTTTCAAACCAGTTTACACCGACATTTTAAGAATTATGCTCTGCTAGAAAGCCCTTCATGTCATCCTTGCTGCATTTGCACTGGAAAACAACTACAACTCAGCTCTACCATATCTGTGCGAAGAGGGAAAGGTGCTGTCACTATCAGACAACTCGGGTCAAGAATTGGAAGCATTTAGCCTGTGAGGAGTAAAGTTATACATGGTCAAGGTACACTAAAAATGATGCTGAGTAATTCAAAAAAGGTCACATCTCAGACAAAGTCCCCAAAATCTTCCCTACGAGAAGGTAGCTAGGGATGCTGGTGCACAGGGAAGGTGAGAGCAGAGTTGTTTCTGGAGCTCATCAGAGCAGATTGGGAAGCTCATACCTCAAACTTGCTTACATCTCCTACTATTCCTGTTTCCACAGCAGAGGACTAAGATGAGAGGTAACCTAATGAACACTTGAAGGGAAATTAAGTTTAAATTAGAAATGGATGTGCGCATACATGATTCTGTGTGTGCACTTGGACTGTGAGAGCTTGTGTATTTGCCAGGTTGGCCTCAGGCTCCAAATCAGGCCTGACAGTTAAAAGTCGTGCTGGTTAGTGGTCACCACACCTGGAGTGAGAGGCATGAGCCCCGTCTGTACAGAGGAAACGCTTCGGCTCTTTAGTGCTTTCACACTAGTGCTGTACACACGGCCAGATAAAGACCCCTTATTTAAAGCTGGGAGCCAGGAACACTGGGCCTCTATTCCACCCATAATGCATACACACTTATTCACACACACACTTACACAGAGCAGGTTTGATCAGGTTCAATTACACTCTACATGTCGGTGTAATTACCTGTGACGCTGCACTTACGCTTTAACTTTGCATTCTGGCCTTTTCATTTACATCATTTACAATGGAAAGTGAGAAGGCACTATATACACAGACACATACTGTATATTACATAATGGCAACTGCACTTATGTAGAAAACACAAGAAGGGGACAGAATAACAGCAATGTCTGTACAATAGAAGTCAAAGTAAAAACACCACAAACTGAAGCCTCAAAAGTGACCAACTGAAAAAATTCTTGTCTGACACTAAGACTCAAGAAACACAACATTAAGTGCCACAAATGTAAACCATTGCTCACTCAAGATATTTTGCATATTTTCTGTGATCATTTGCCAATGTATTGCAGTTCATTCGTGGAAAATTACACCTTAAGTCCAATGTACATCAAGCAACTCATCGCAAATCATGCAGAGCTGCATCTGACAAATCAGTCATGGCACCTACCCAAGTATTGGAAGTGTATTCATTAATCGATAAGTCTAAAATCCAGTTCGAGTTATCAGAGCCCAAATGTAATTTTTTCCTTCAATTTGGTGATTTCAAGCAGTATTCCACCTAAATATATGTTAATCACAAATAATAATATTCTGTATTTGCTGCACTGTAACTTAGTGGTTAGCACCATCGCCTTGCAGCTAGAAGATCCCCACATCGCGTCCTGGACTTCCTGGGATCTTTCTGCATGGAGTTTGCATGTTCTCCCCGGGTACTCTGGCTTCCTCCCACAATCTAAGAACACGCTAATGTTAATTGGTGATTCTAAATTGTCCGTAGGTGTGAATGTAGTATGATTGCTGGTCTCTATATATAGTCCTGTGATAGACTGGTGACCTGTACAGGCTGTCCCCTGCCTTCATCCTAAGTCAGCTGGGACAGGTTCCAGCCCCCCACAACCCTAATGAGGATTAAGTGGTGTATAGATAATGGATGGATAATAATCTGCATTTATGAAGCACTTTTCAAAAAGTTAGAAAGTCCTTAAAAAGACAGCAAAAATAAAACAGACAAGTCATAAAATTACAATCTAAATCAATCTTAAAATCTATCCTAAAATTTACTGGAAGCCAAAGAAAAGAAGCTCAGACAGGAGTGATGAAATTGCATCTCCCGGTTCTGGTAGGAAAGCCTGGGAACTGAGCTCTGTACAGTCTGAAATCAATCAGTTGATTAAGCCAGGTATCAAGGATGCCACAACAGTCATTGTGTGATGAGATAAAAGTATGTAAATTGATCTCTGGGTTTTGTGAAGTTAAGATAGATCATATTTGTCTGTCGAATTGGATATCAAAAACTTGGCTTTGAATGTTTTATGCTGTTAATACTGCATCCTCATTCTGTGATAAGAAAGTTCTCAATTTCAATTCACAGAATTTCCCTCTGGGGAATAATAAAGTTTAAAGTCTAAATCTAATTTCAATCAAAGCTGAGCAAATTTGAACAGTTTTTAAAGGTTTGTTGAAAGAAAAGTTTTGGATAGTACACTACTGATTAAAAAAGAGTGATTTTGGGATTTATACTGAAATCCATGAATGATACAAAGCATACAAAATCTGCTGTGTTCACTGCATGGACAACATTTTGAATGGATGTGTTGTACAGTCTCTGACAAAAGTCCTGTCGCATAAGGATATAGTAACCTTAAATGGCATATAACTTTATTTCTAATCAATCAGTTCTCACAAAAATGGTTCATTTTAATGTCAAGGGCTTTCACATTAACAACTGGGTGCAACTTGACCCAGTCATAAAGTGTCCTGATGTTCATGTCTTGGTAAAGTCCATGACATCTGTTTTTGCAAGGACAAAAGTCTTGTCATGTCTTTAAATGATTCAACCAATCACAGATTAGAAGTTCACCTGTGACAAATACTGTAACTGACACATTCCCGGGTGTGTATAAAAAGAAACCCAAGACACAAGACCTTGATATGAAGCCCAACCTGACTCCGACAGCATGCCAAAGATCCAACCACAGACCAAAGTGCTGATCATCAAGACCCTGAAGACCAAGTCTGCTGCTGAGGTGGCAGACAGCTTTAATGTATCCAGATGTCAAGTAGAGAGGATAAGAAAAAAGATCTGAAGAAACTGGTGACGTTCATGACAAGCCCAGGTCAGGCAGACACCTGTTAGAGAAGAGCATTTGTTGCTTCGACAGTCCAGGGCCAGCCCTTTTTCAACTGCAACATGAACTGGTCGCCAGAAATCCCTGTATCTACAAAAACAGTTTGTCAGATTCTCTCACGCGGTGTTCTCCATGGTCAAATTAGTGCACAGAAACCAGCATTAGACAAAAGACAACAGCAAATCGTGTTGCATTTGTCAAGGTCCACAGCTTGCAGGAAGGATGGACAATGAAAAGTGGCAGAAGGTCGATTTTTCTGATGAATCATCCATTGAACTGCATCCCAATCAATGCAAATCCTGCAGAAGCCCCACTGACCCAAGAATCACCAAGAAAACAGTCAAGTGTGGTGAAAGAAAAATCATGGCTTGGGGTTACATCCGGTATGGGGTATACGAGAGCTCTGCAGAGTGGATGGAAACATCAACAGCCTGAAGTATCAAGAAATTCTTGCTGCCCATTACATCCTAAACTATAAGAGAGGGCAAATTCTGCAGCAGAATGGCATTCATATTTCAGCCTCCACATCAAAGTTCCTGAAAGCAAAGAAGGTCCAGGAACTCCAGGATTGGCCAGCAAAGTCACCAGACATGAACATTATTGAGCATGTCTGAGGTAAAATGAAGGAAAAGGCTTGATGAATCTTGATGCACTCTGGGAGCCCTGCAAGACTGTTTTCTTTGCCATTTAAGATGTCTTTATCAATAAGTTATTTGACTCATTGATGAGACGTATGGATGCAGTCCTCCAAGCTCTGGAAGTCATACACAATATTAATTTTTTTTTGCAAGGCACCATGACTTCATGTTCTGACGTTTTTATAGCATATTTGTGTATTCATAATAAAGTATATGTATAATTTCAACATTTTTGTATTCGACAAGACTTTTGTCCAAGCAAAATCTGACCTTTCTGTCCTAATTAAATGATACAACTCAATGAATGATACAAAACATTATTTTGACATAATAAATATAATCTAGAGGGCTTTGTTATTCATATGAGCCATTTCTGATTCCAATTGATCAACTACAAGTTCATTTGTTATTTGTTGTTCCTCCAACTTAAGAGACGCGACAAGACTTTTGTCAGGGACTGTATACAGTTAAAATATTATTGGACAACAAATGTGAAAATGTCAGGTTGAGGTTGCTATTTGGAGTGTGTTGGCTCCTGATGAAGCCTAAACCTGAAACAGACAATACCTGCCTTCATGTTCAGTTAAAGGGAGAAGAAAGTCACATACTCACATTAAATCAATTTATTTCTCAACAACGGACTTAACGTACTCTCAGGTCTTTCAGGTCTACCTGTGGGTCTTCATCTTTTATTGTGGAGCTCATGTCACGTCCACTTCTTTATTTTGCTTAAGCAGTCTTTACAATCTGTACAGCTCCATGACACCCTCTGTGTGTAGGTACTCATTTTAGACACATAAAACTTCAAGAGGAAAGAGCAATAGATCGGAGCGTCCTCATACACATGGACAGGCATGCAGAGGTACTCGATGTCGTGTACAGAACAGACCAAAATAAGAAATTTACAATACCGAAAATTATATTGAAGACAGATTAACTGTAAACATCCGTAATAAGTATATTCAAGAGGATACTGAGTCTCCTCCAGGTGCCTCCAAACAGATCAAGTGATCCACACAATCTCCCCTCCATGGATACCTAGAAAGACAACACATTACACAAACACACAAGAGGCAAAACCGAAGCACACCAAAGGAAACAAGCATGCAGAAAAGGAAACAGGGAGACCTGCTTCCCTTAGACCTCATAAAAACACTTATTTTATGCTGTTACATCTCTTACTGAGACCCCCTCTCTGTCTTGTCTTCAGTGTGTGTGTGTGTGTGTGTGTGTGTGTGTGTGTGTGTCAGTACGTTGCACTTTTTTTTTTAACAACAAGATCTGTGACACACACACAAACGCACACACAGCAGGTATCAAAACCAGCTGAGAGGGGCAGGGTCCAGGACGCCTCGACAACTTAAATCAAACAAATTGCCTTAATGCCTCCATTCTCTGTCATTATGTAAGGCAAGGCCTGAGCACTGATGGTTTAAAGGCCAGACGTTTGTGTACACCACTATGTGTGCGTGCGTGCGTGCGTGCGTGCGTGCGTGCGTGCGTGCGTGCGTGCGTGCGTGGCGTGCGTGCGTGCGTGCGTGCGTGCGTGCGTGCGTGCGTGCTGGGCCCCTCAGTCGACCTGGCAGATATTCTTCTGTTCTGGGAAGTCAGCCAGGCTCTGTCAGCATTGGGGGTTCACCACCAAACAAATGTCCCGGCCCAAAAAAAAAAGTCATCCGTTTAAAAAGATTCTA
Source organism: Acanthochromis polyacanthus (assembly GCF_021347895.1). Lineage (NCBI taxonomy): Eukaryota > Metazoa > Chordata > Actinopteri > Pomacentridae > Acanthochromis > Acanthochromis polyacanthus. The sequence goes on along the minus strand of NC_067116.1, from coordinate 11,620,142 downwards.
AATGTACAGGATATATGTGCCACATTTGGCAGTTTCATTTATTTCCTGCTCATACAAGGTCTGTTGAAATGCATGTTTGAGAATGGGGAATGTGACTCCACATGCATGGGTGTGCATGTGTGTGTCTTGACAGATGTATAAATATGAGTTACATTTATTCAGCCACGCCTCCCTCTGCATACCTGCATGGCCTTACATACAGGATAATATGTAGGCATTAGGTTGGATATACACAGTAGTAGAGGAATGTAGGCTTCTATTGTGCAGTAAGAAAACAAAGAATGGGTCAATCACTCAACAGTACAGAAACTGAATTATTAAAACGCACTTAAGTAGTTTGATTATTTTCAGTTTTTATAATTATTGTGTTTTCACTTGAATCGACAAAGATTTACAGTATTATTAGTCATATTATTAGATTATTGCTACAGACTAGCTCTTCCTACACAGTCTGACAGCAGCAGGATGGTTTTAGCACCAGTCCAGCATCTTCTTTTGTGTTTAGATCCACAGGCAATAATACTGACCAATTTTAACTAACTAGACAAAAAGGAGAAAGAAATAAAGAGATCACAGGGTATTTATGTTTAACCTCGATATCTTCAATTTGTCATTACTCCAACTATTGGAATGAATAGCAAAATAACAAGATTGATTTATTGCTTCATTTGACATCCAATAGATGATCATATTCATGTCTGATCTGCTAATAGTCCTCCATATGAATGCGGTTATTCATGAGACACACAGGTAGATGTTTGAAATCATTAGGTTTAAACTATGACTGCCACTATGTTTTTTTTCTTATTTTATAAGTATATTTTTGTTTGTAATAGCGCGTTTTTGGATTAAAAAATGTGTTAAATATTTGCATTCATTCTCTACAAAATTACATGGAACATATGGCTTACTGATTAACAGAAAATATCTAATTACAATTTTTCGGACAAATATTGCCATTAGATTTGTGATACATTGTTTTGCAAACAGTACCGTCAAACAGTGTGACTGCCACAAAAGGATTGCACAAATTTGTCAAACTATCAACAAGACAGTTTAAATCTTGGGTAAGATGTGCTGCACAACAGACGCCCTAAACTGCAGCCCGTCATCATATTTAAATTCTTAACAGTCTCTACTAATAATGGAAAACACATATCATCTTTATCCTGTATTATTTGAGAGACTTCATATCTGACTATGTCCAACTATAAACTGCAGTTTTTGTGGCATCAGATCACAAAATCAAGGTACAGCTTTGTAATTGCATTTCCTTTTCCCTGCTGAGACATTATTTATTTGCCTGTCCTCTAATGTTTAAAGAAAGCTTAAGTTAGCTATTAATTGCAGCCTAAAAGAATGAGCCTCATAAATACAGCAGACTAATGACCCCTGTGGTAAACTGTCATCACATCTGACATTCCAGTGAAAAATACAGAAGAAACTAGTGAAAGCAGCTCCACATCTATGACTGTCACTTTCTGGTTATTGTGGAGCACATTCTCAAACACTGAAACTCCAGCACATTCCTGCCAACCGCAAACAACCAAATAAAGAAATCACTGAGATGCCCTGGAGGAGAAGACGAAGAGAGGGAGAGGCAGGTACAGAAGAAAAGAAAAATCAAAGAGAGATAGAGTAGGGAGAGAAAGTGTGTGTACGTGTGTACGTGTGTACGTGTGTGTGTGTGTGTGTGTGTGTGTGTGTGTGTGTGTGTGTGTGTGTGTGTGTGTGTGTATGTGTGTGTGTGTGTGTGTGTGTGTACGTGTGTGTGTGTGTAAGCATGGGTGGGGGTTTGTGGAGAGAAACCACAGTCAATTACACATCTGCTCATCACATTACAGGCCAACTGAAATTAGAGCAGCCTTGTGTTAACAGAGCAAAGACAAATATGTTGAAGTCCCTCCAGGAGAAAGAGGTTCAGATCAGACCTGGCAATCCACGCACCGCCAAACAGATCAATTACCATGCGTTCATCAGTTCAGCTTAACTCATCAGCTTCATCCAGCCAGTCAATACTGTATAAAGACCCCACTTTCCCAATGCTGGATGAAGCTGCTCAGAGTTTGTAAAGTTATATTTTTCTTTGCATCACTGTACTGAACAGTTGTTAGGCGAAGCATTTTTAAACTTTTTACAATTTGAGTAGTTTTACAGATTTTACTGAGTTACTAAGCCACTGAATAGTAATTTTAAATAAATCCTACTATAAAAAAAAGTTTTTTGGTGAACATTAGGTGTCAGTGGTTTTATCAGTATATGGAAAAAGGTTTATTGCATTTCATTCATTTCAAAAATGCATCATTCATTGGCTGTTAACACTGATCCCTATCGGTTAAGTACGTTCAGTAAAATTTGCATCTCTTGCATCTAGTATTTTTTATTCCTTGAACAACCACACTGCATAAGTTAGCATAATTCGTGCATAATGTAACCCTCAGCTTAATGACAAACAGATCGTTTAGCTAAAGCATCAACTTGGTAAAAGAAAGGATTATCTTCATGGTTAGTACAAAAAAAGTGGTTGTCACTGCTAATGCCAACAGACCAACTAGATGTTGTGGAAGAAAACATAAAATGCTTACAGAGAGCTCGTCCTAAGAAAGTTAAAATGTGAAAAACACTCATAGTTTTGGCCCAATTCAAATCAGGGCTTCGTGCTGCAGAAGTCCACTGTTGCATTTTGCATTAACATTACAAATGCTTACATCATACAACAACACGATGGTGAAAAGTTAACACTAATCGTTACTACAAGTTGTTATTCAGAAGTCAGTGAAACATGGATTGCTGCTGATCCTAAACCACTGCTTGCTGATTTTTCTGTATTTTTTTAAGCTTCCTACTGTAGCCTAAGCTACTGTTACTGTAAGTGGGCCCACACTCACAGCCATCATCATGGGTTGCTGTGTTGTGATGAAACTTGAGGTGGAATCTCCTCATCTCCAGTTCTGTCTTGTTGGAATTGTGTCACTCAAGCTCATCTGTGTGTATAAAAATACACACCTGTTAGAAAAACAAAAGTGCTACTTTTTCCTCACGCTGAGCCAATTTGTCTTTCCTTAAGAAGCAGACATAATGCCATTCAAGAACTGGGAGTGGGAGATGTGCAGAGGAAACAGTGAGTGACAGAGAGAGGAAGACAGAGGTGTGGATGTATGATATTGCATCATCCAGCATGCGTTATCTCTTTCTTCTACAATGTCTTTGCACTGGGAACTGAGTGTTCTTAAAATGGATCACAATAACAATATCACACCCCAGCCTGCACAACACTAGATGAAACTACAGGTGTGACTACCTGACAAGTGAACCTTCAACAGAACTGCAGTCACTACTTCCAAATATTACAAACGACCAATTCCATCTGAATTCACAGATGGGGGTTGCAGCACCATTTTCAATTTGGCTTTGGAAGATAGTGGTGGGAGATCATGATTAAAAAAAATATATATATGTGCAAAATTACAGGCATCTATTCCCAGTAGAGGGCATTTTGGCCTAAATTATTAAAAATTTGAAAATGCCATAACTCAAAAATTATTGGGAGTATAAGCCCGTAATTTTGCACACAAAGCTTTTTTATCATGATCTTCCACCACCAGCACCCACAGTAAAATTGAAGATGGTGCTGCAACCACCTTCCTGAATATTTGGTGTTTTTGGATGGAATAAGCCACACTTTTCAGTAGTCCACACTGTATATAAGGCAGGCACACATACACACCCACAGCATACCAAGAATTCCCTTGTAAATAAATTCTTTGTTGATCGGCTGGTGACATTTGAAGGCCTAAGACTAAGTATAGACACAGTGACAAGCTGACAACCATCCAAGTCTCTAAAGAGCCTTAATGAGAGTGCATCTCAAGGAAAGGTTTAATAAACCTTTCCTTTGATGCATAGACTACATCAGGAGATACCCATTTCCCATTGGATTTAGGTCACTTTTGACCCAAAGGATAAGCATTGCACTGTATAATGACAGTAAAAAAGGATATTCTATTCTATTCTATTCGTTATGCATCAAAGGGTTAATAGAGGCTTTGTTCAAAATGTGCTCCTAGAATAGCATACTTAACATGCCTACATGGTTTACAGGAATTGTTTAATAGCTGTAATGAGTGAATGGCATTAGTTTAATGGATAAAAATAATGAATGCACTAAAAGATAAAGTTTTTAAAATGGTGTCTTTTATATGCTAGAAGATGTCACGAATGGCATAAGCAGTCAACGCCAATGCTAAGTATTTTAACTTGGAAGCTGCAGTGTAACAATGGCAGTCTCAAAAACATAGATACAAATTTCGACAGTTTTATATGTAATAAACCTACTAAATCAATAAAAAGGATAAGTGGAAACAGAGACAGGGAATTGATAGATATGCACATTGAAGTGGATTCAACAGTTTGAAATCACATCTAAGACATTTAAAGCAGGAAGGGATGATTACCTCCGCCAAGGAGGTTATGTGACACCCGGCGTTTCTGTCTGTCTGTCTGTCTGTCTGTCTGTCTGTCTGTCAGCAAGATAACTCAAAAGCGCCTGGGCAGATTCAGATGAAATTTTGAGGGGATGTAGACTATGGTAAGAGGAAGAGCTGATTTAATTTTGGTGGCAATCCAGAAAGGATCCTGGATTCTGGATCACTTTGAATTTTTTAGTATGTTTTAGTATGTGGTCCAAAATATGACAAAAACAGGTTAGTATGTCGTCCAACAAATTGGAGCAAGGTGTCCAGGGGGGTATTCCACGAAGCTGGCTTAGGTCTAAGCCTGGCTTATTTCGGTCAGCTTCGCTAACTTTAGTGAGAGTTTAGTTCCACCAACAAGGCTTAGGGCTAGCCTGGCTTGGTAACCATGGTAACTCAGCCAGAGCGACAAGCCTGGTCCGGGGCAGGCTAACAGTCAAGCTTACTTTAACTCCATGTCAGAGAAGGTTCTGACGAGCTTCAGAAAGACGCCTTTGAACCGCATGTTACACATTAAATTCATCTTGATCTGTAATCAATGATGTTCTTGTTCGGTGACATACATTGAGACCTTTTTTAAATTTTCTTATTTAAATAATGCCGGAATAACCGTGAATCAAACTATATCATATTACACTACACATTTTGTCACAGTGTGCAACTGTGGATCAGTGGTTAAAACGTAGTTAAGTAGATTAAATGTGGTTTCACTTGTCATTGCGCCATGGGTTCGAATCCACCAGCGGTAAATACTTGGAAATATCTGATTTTCTTTCTTCTTTTACCCTCAAAGTGCAGTCAACACGTAACAGGAATAGGCACAGATTGTCTTAAAATAAGCAGGACACAACAGCCACAGTTTTCCATAAAGAATACCTTCCTTTTACCAGCGGTCCAATCTGATCATGATGATAATCCAAAGGTGATGCCAAATGATGAGATAACTATTTTGTGTACAAGCTCATTTGTGTCTGCTCCCTTATTTAAATGTAGGGCACAGTAGCACTATCATCTCTAATAAAAATGACATCTCCTCTATAGGCCTACATGTTTTTTTCTGCTTTTTCATTCAAAGTTTGAGTGTTTGATGAAACATCTCCACATGAAGTTGCCCCTTTTTTCCAAAGTATTCCTACTTTGGTTTTAGGTGTTACCTGCTGCTTTATTCATCTATGGTGGATATATATTTGTCAAATCAAGAACATGAATTAGGCCTACCAGAGTAAAAAGTGAAAACCACTATCACATTATACAAAACCAGGCTATGTTGTAGCCTCTTTCTCTCATATGCATATATATGTTTATACACACATAAAAAAATGTCTTCAGTGGGTTTTGAATAGCTTTATTTCATCAAGATTGATCTCCTCTGGGCCACAGTAGTGTGACAAACTTCAGGGTGAGGAAAAAAAAGTCATCAACCACTGCAGTTGTGAGTTATCCCTAATCGGTGTCAAAAACTTTGACACCGACTTTGGCATCTTTATTTATCGCAACCGTGTTGCCTTTTCTTGTGATAATCTCCCTGTAGTCCTCGTACAACTCCGTGAGAAGTTTCTGCTCCGCCGAAGAGAAATTCTCCGCTCTGTTTTTAGACATAATATCATCATTTCGACAATCGACAAGTCTGGGCTTTTTATCTCCCCCGGACGCGCGCTCAGCCTGACTTGGATCAGCCTGGCTTGAATAAGCGTCTCTGAAAAACAGCTGAGCCTCGTTCGTGGAACTACTTGCAGGTGAGATTAAAGTTGCCGCTTGTTCAAGCCACGCTTACCGGCGTAAGCCCAGCCTGTTTTAGCCAGCTTCGTGGAATACCCCCCAGATAGCTCAATTGGTTAAGAAGGTGATTTTTACACAGAACTGTGTCAGAGACGCAGGTTCGATTCCAGCTCATGATCCTTTACGGCATGGGTTTCCTGTTTTCCTCTCTGTCCTAGGCAGAGGTCTGCACTTTCTGAGTGCTTTTCTAGTTTTAATAATGGATTACATTTATATAGCGCTTTTCTATTAAGGCATACTCAAAGCACATACATTATTAATTCACTCACACATGCTAACTCTGGTAGTGGTAAGCTACATTTGCAGCCACAGCTGCCCTGGGGCAGACTGACAGAAGCATGGCTGCCAATCCGCACCTACGGCCCCTCAAACCACCACCAACATTCATACACCAGGGTGAGTAGCCGCACTGGAGGCATGGTGGGTTAAGTGTCTTGCCCAAGGACACAACAGCACATTACCAGGTCAGAGTATGAATCGAACCACCGACCCTTCAATCACTGGACAACCGGCTCTACCACCTGAGCCACAGCCGCCCCTGTTCAATCTTACCTGAATGACAAATATCTTGCACCTACCATGGCATGCTGTAGGGGTCTGAAAGAAGCCATGAGGAACATTTAGACCTATGTCTAAATGATAGAATGCTGTCACTTTTACAGATTGATGATGCCATCAATATTTGATGTCTGAAAAAGTCTTTAGGCTCAAAACAATCAGCTTGAATTTGTTTATTTTGTGATGAAACTATAGTTGTTAGCAAATTAGCTAATACTGCTCTTCAAAATCACAAAGGTGTGTCTAACCATCTTCAATTCCTTGACAAACAATGAAGTACTCCACTGATTGGAAAGTTAGTTAAATTAGTTGAGTAAGTTCTGGGCACAATCATAAACAATTCAACAACGGCTCAGAAAAATGCAGAACACCAAGAACAAACAGAAGACCAGCTCCTCCACTGTTGGAAAACACATAAAGTCCTCTCTGTTATACAACTTTCACACACAGACATGAGCTTTTAGGGTTAAATCAATAACCAAAGAGTGATTTTATCTTTGACCTTTAGTAGCTGTTCAATAGTTATTGATACAAAAGCTCAAATTATACTCTCTTCATCCACATAGCCACAAGAGTCTGTTTAACATCAATTTGTTCTTGTATGTCTCTACATGTCTACATCATCTAAGCCCAAAATCTATGGTTGGTGAGTGTCCTGCACTGGCCTAATCACTGACCTCGCATATGTGAACATATCTGCTTATGCAGAAAACCAATGTGATATTAACAGAAGAATGTCAAGTCAGCTCCACAGCTATGTCCATTTTGGAGCATATTACTTGAAAACAACACCAATATTGATGCAAGCTCAGTCCTGTATGAAGGTTAGATATGTTACACTTACAATTATTCACCACCTAGACTTCCCCAATCCTAATTTCTAGATCTATAAATAAAGGTACTACTAACACTGAACATTGGCAATGTGCATGTGTCAATATGGATACAATTTTAAGACGACCATTTCAGGGCTCTGAAAATGCCAGAAACCGAACCAGCAACAAAAAATCCCTTTACTGTTCAAACAGATGCAAAGAGGGCCTCTCGACATGAAAAAGAAACTGAAAAATACAAACTGGCAGTCTACATAGTAGCAACAATCTGCCCATTCCTTCATCACCTGGCCTATTCCTATGCACTTTCTTGTTATATGGCTATGCAGATGTATTAAGAAGTTGAGCTTCACATAACTGTGTTCATAGCATCATAAATATTACAAGCAACAACATGTCCACATGATGTCCAATTATAATAATAATGGATTAGATTTATATAGCACTTTTCAAGGCACTCAAAGCGCTTCACAATGGATCCATTATTCATTCACTCACACATTCTCACTCTGGTGGTGGTAAGCTACATTTGTAGCTACAGCTGCCCTGGGGCAGACTGAGCGTGGCTGCCAATCCGCGCCTACAGCCCCTCCGACCACCACAAACATTCACACGCATTCATTCGATCCTACAGTGGACCTGTACCAAAAGAACAGCTTTGCATGTAATTTTCTATAAAATCAGGCAAGAAAGATGACATCCTCACTCACTAGCACATTGTTTCCTTCAGTTTTTACCTGTTATGATAAAGACTGTTTCACAGGTTTAAAGTGACTCAGTGTTATCTTCTTCCTGCAAGTCAACAGACTATGTGATGAAAATTGTTGTAATATTGGTTTAATGTTTCTTGACAACCTTCTTTAGTACACAAAATTAATTGTATGAGCAATATTTCAAAACAGATTCTATCCCTCATTTACTCAGATATTTCTGTAATTGTGGCTTTTAACTGCATGCAAACTTAAAGGGGAACTTCATTTTTTTTTTCCAACCTGGGGTCTGTTTTCATATGTTATTTCATACATGTGAGTGATGGAGAAATGAATTTTCGACATAGCTCCAGTATTTAGCCACAGCTATCGCGCAATTTCGGCACAAGATTTGCTTTCTAGCGTCCCGAGATTTGGATACAGACCACAACAAATAGCAATCGCCAAGTAATGTGGAGGTTTTCGTTCACTTCTCATCTCTAGTATATTGTGGGACACTCGTTGTGACTATCGAGCCGGTCAGTGTGGGGAAAAATACTTTTCGCTAGCTGAGCTGCTAGCTGAGCTGCTAAGCTGCCTGCCTGGCTAAATACTGGAGCTATGTTGAAAATTCATTTCTCCATCACTCACATGTATGAAATGATATATGAAAACAGAGCCCAGGTTGAAAAAAAACGAAGTTCCCCTTTAAAGTTCTGACAGTCACAGAAAGTGATGCCACATCCTGAAATGTTGTTCTACTTAGCCGAACATTAAAAGACAGGGTTAACAAAACACACTTAAATACTTTAAAGACAAAGTTCAAGGTGTACATTAATTTTTAAAGGATCTGTGCAAGGCATGGCATGCATCCACCTACTAATCCCACACTGATGTTCATTCATCATTATGATCATATCTCTGCATTTTTGTGTTTAATTACAGGCGTCGTCTCATCCATTAGTGCAAGTGCCGCTGCAGCTATGGCAATGAACAAATACAAGTACACAGATCAGGTGGATCTGAGAGACAAATGGAAATGTGTGAGTGTGGGTAGTGCATTTGTGGAGAGGTACGTGCTGCGAGAGCGAATGTCAGGACAGGTAGACTGAGAGTTGTGGATCGACTGTCAAACTCAGGATTTATGTAGTTGAGTCTGGAAAGTCCCTGTCTGCTTCTGGGCACTCCACTCCACCCTCTTTCACTCTCTCTCCTTTCCTATGCAGCGTTTTCTCTTGATGACATTCATGTGAACAGGTGGTGGACAGTCCCTCCACAGATCCTGCCCTGCTCAGTCTCTAAGGGCACCAAAAGGCTGGGAATTTGAAAGGTGTCTGAGCCAATGCAATCAGTTGATGGTCCAACACTCATCATTTTATTCAAATAGTTTTTTCCAGTGCAACTGCCAGACACACTTCTTTGCAAAAGAGTAATGTGACAAAGCTTCAATGTATGTTACATAACTCTGAGGTAATATTGATGACAAGAATGTATCCAAAGATCTCTCTGCAGATAGTCATAGTTTGACCAAAATACACACGTGGACAAAATTGTTGGTACCCCTCAGTTAAAGAAGGAAAAACCCACAATTCTCACTGAAATCACTTGAAACTCACAAAAGTAACAATAAATAAAAATTTATTGAAAATTAAATAATCAAAAACAGCCATTACTTTTGAATTGTTGATTAACATAATTATTTAAAAAAACAAACTAATGAAACAGGCCTGGACAAAAATGATGGTACCTCTATAAAAGATTGAAAACTATTTGACCAGAGTGACATGATTAACTCAGGTGTGTCATTTAATTGACATCACAGGTGTTTCCAAACTCATAATCAGTCAGTCTGCCTATTTAAAGGGAGACAAGTAGTCACCTTGCTGTTTGGTGAAAAGGTGTGTACCACACTGAACATGGACAACAGAAAGCGAAGGAGAGAATTGTCCCAGGACATCCGAAAAAAACTTATAGACAAACATCTTAAAGGTAAAGGCTATAAGACCATCTCTAAACAGCTTGAAGTTCCTGTGACAACAGTGGCTCAGATTATTCAGAAGTTCAAGACCCACGGGACAGTAGCCAACCTCCCTGGACGTGGCCGCAAGAGGAAAATTGATGACAAATTGAAGAGACGGATCGTTGGAATTGTATCCAAAGAGCCCAGAGCAACCTCCAAAGAAATTAAAGGTGAACTCCAAGGCCAAGGTACATCAGTGTCAGATCGCACCATTCGTCGTTGTTTGAGCCAAAGTGGACTTCATGAGAGACGACCAAGGAGGACACCACTGCTGAAAAAAACTCATAAAAAAGCCAGACTGGAATTTGCAAAAATGCATGTTGACAAGCCACAAAGCTTCTGGGAGAATGTCCTTTGGACAGATGAGACCAAACTGGAGCTTTTTGGTAAGGCACATCAACTCTATGTTCATAGACTCAAAAACCAAGCATACGAAGAAAAGAACACTGTCCCTACGGTGAAACATGGAGGAGGCTCAGTAATGTTTTGGGGCTGCTTTGCTGCATCTGGCACAGGGTGTCTTGAAAGTGTGCAAGGTACGATGAAATCTGAAGACTTTCAAGGCATTCTGGAGAGAAATGTGCTGCCTAGTGTCAGAAAGCTTGGTCTCAGTCGCAGGTCATGGGTCTTCCAACAGGACAACGATCCAAAACACACAGCCAAAAACACCCAAGAATGGCTAAGAGAAAAGTGTTGGACTATTCTAAAGTGGCCTTCTATGAGCCCAGATCTGAATCCCATTGAACATATGTGGAAGGAGCTGAAACATGCCATTTGGAGAAGACACCCATCAAACCTGAGACAACTGGAGCTGTTTGCTCATGAGGAGTGGGCCAAAATACCTGTAGACAGCTGCAGAACGCTCATTGACAAATACAGAAATCGTTTAATTGCAGTGATTGCCTCAAAAGGTTGTGCAACAAAATATTAAGTTATGGGTACCATCATTTTTGTCCAGCCCTATTTCATTAGTTTGTTTTTTTAAATAATTATGTTAATCAACAATTCAAAAGTGATGGCTGATTTTGATTATTTAATTTTCAATAAATTTTTATTTATTGTTACTTTTGTGAGTTTCAAGTGATTTCAGTGAGAATTGTGGGTTTTTCCTTCTTTAACTGAGGGGTACCAACAATTTTGTCCACGTGTGTATGGGAAAAACACTATGTACTAATATCACCTTTTTTGAGCATGTGAAAATCTGCATTTGCTGTGCCTTTGATTTGAGCTAAACCGTTTTATCCTCATTATGGGTCACAGGGGGGCTGGAGTTTATCCTAGCTGACTTAGGGTGAAGGCAGGAGACACCCTGGACAGGTCACCAAGGATACATACACAGAAAAACAATCACACTCACATTCACACCTACGGAAAATTTATAATCACCAATTAACCTGAGCATGTTTTTGGATGGGCTACACAGTGGATTGGTGGTGAGCACTTCTGCCTTGCAGGTATAAAATCCCTGGTTCGCATCCCTGCCTTCCCAGGATCTTTCTACTTGGAGTTTGCATGTTCTCCCTGTGCACGTGAGGGTTTTCCAAAGGGAGGTAGGTAAATGTGTACAAAGGGATGTGTGACATGTATGTGTGTTGTTTTAGGGTTTTTTTCCTTTATATTAAGCCCACGCATGCACAGGGAAAATATACAAACTCCATGCAGAAAAATCCCACTAAGGCCTGGATGTGAACCAAGGATCTTCTAGCTGCAAGACAAAGGTGCTAACCACAGCACCGGTGAGTGTTTAAATCATCAAATTATTTGTCACACAGAAGAAGAAGGTAGAAACAAAACCAATTGTTTGCCAACTACTAAAGAAACACAGAAGCAGTAACAAAAAAAGTGTCTGTCTCTGGGAGAAAAGTCTTCAGGAACAGGTACTGATTATGTTTCATGCTGTCTGGAGACAATGAAGGAAGTAGAAACTGCTGATCATTAAATGTTCACCAGATGAGAATTTATTCAGAAAAGGTGTTTCCATCTCTCATTATTACAAAAGTAGAAAACATTTTTGAGAAATTGATTTTCTTTTCTCTTTCTTTTAATGCACAGGAAAAATAGGTCAGTGAAACATGGCTAATGAAATGATAAGAGTGACTGATGCTCGAAACTATTTAACTGCTGTTGGCAAAACAGTAATGGTGTTTATTAGGAGAGCAGACAGCAGAGGTGTATTCAAATAGCCCATTCCTTTAGCATCGGATCAGATTGCCTGAAATAGGAACTCCCTGCAGAAGTCACTCAAGACAAGAAGAAGCCCTTCATTGCTCTTTTCCCTCAATTGCCTGATCTACCCTGCAGACATTTACCACCAATCAGTCACTACCTCGCAAACATAAACACACGTGTAAACATGGCAACAGGTCTTACTGCAGCGGGCTGTGGTCATGCCCTGGAGGTTGTGTGGAGCAATCACAACAATGTGAGCATACTGACACACAAGAATACACAGGTAGAAACTGTTTTATCATCAGTGACAGTTTTCAAGAATTAAGGGAGTGTAAGATCATAGCGATATTACAGCAGCTAATGATGCTGACTGCAGGAGAATGAATACTGACAAGTATTTATTACAGAAGACAAACAGTAAGATATTGTACTGAGACCTTTGATTGTCTAATGATAATTCAAGAATTTAAGGTTGAAAAAGTCGTCCCCCGAGATAAACAAAGACACTAAAACCAGCATTTTGTGACCAGCTGCACTGGCTAACGGTGCAAAATGAGACATCACTAAAGTCATGGGAGAAAACACAGAAAACTGACATCATGCTACAAAGCCACATACCAACTCTGAGCATGCAACATCATTGTTCCGAAAAAGCTTAGTAATTCCCGTCTGAACGACAAAGAGTGACCTGCCTTTTAAAGTTCATCCACTTTGACAGTGGCTGTGTAAAATGTGTTTTTTTGCAGGTTCGTTGATAAGTTAACATGGAAATTCTCTGAGACAAACAACTGTAATTGGAGATAAAATTAAAAGGAGATTGTGGTTGAAAACAGATTTCAAACACAAATTTTAACACTAAATTTCAACAACAACAACAACAACTGGAAATTAGTCTTATTAATTAAATGATTAAGCTCTCAACTATCACTGGCTGATTTCACACTGCATGGAATAAGTCTACATCCACACTAATATGTTTCCTTTTAAAGTGGTGCATTGAAACAATCCAATCTCCATCCAGAAGAGGATTCTGACATCATTTTAACCTTATTCTGGCCATTCTGACAAACCTTAAAACATAAGTCACATGCGCAGTTACATTTATTGTGGTAACTGTTTCCTGCAATTCATTATTCATGTAGAATTACCACTGGTAACGAAGGTTTATTTATGATTATATGTGCTTTAATGTGGTTTATTTCAGGGTCCTTGTATTTTTAATTGATGTTAAATTTCTTTTTGACTTGGAGTCACATACAAGAATTCCAATGTACCTGTACTGTGATGTACCTGTCCAAATGGCAATCGACTCTATTCTATTCTATGCTATTCTATTCTTGACGTTTTCATATCTTCTGGAAAAGGATCACGGGAAAATAGCCATATTTTGAAGTAGCAGGAAAAATAGATTTGCAATCATTGGTGTAAGGAGAATGGTTGGGATTAGATAAGTTTCAAATTCTTCCCACTCCTTTTTGAGCAAGTTATTCATTGCCTTTTGGTGTTGTTTCTACATGTTTTCTTTTTTTGTAGAAATGTTCAAAATAAACTTTCAAAACTCAAACTACACTGTTACCTTTCTGTACAGTTTGCAGCTCCCTGTGTCCTGTGCATGTCAATGTAATGGTAAACTGCCCTTTCCAGAGTTAAAGAATAATTATTTTGATTTTGAAAAAAGCTTGATTGTTTTTGGTGGTTTGCTTGTTTGCTGTGGACTTATAGAATCATATAAATACACAAAAATACTGGTTTCCCTGAATTATAAAATTGTATTTTTATTCTTAATACCACCACTCTTGATAATCTTAATACTGATACAATTTTTGCTGTTGTTTTTAACTGTATTTTTTAAGCAGAATGCTTATAAGCATGTGACAAATCTCTGACAGACCTGGCTGTAGCCCTAATGCTTAAAACTGTCAAATCTTTACAAATACAAATGAACAGTGTATTAATCATTTTTGCTTTTTCTTTTCACTGAAAACCGCTGAATTGCAACAGCACCCTAAACAACAGATAATTAATCTCTTCCTTTCCTTCCCCTGTGTAACTCCTCACACATTTTATCAGCCGACCGCGACCAGATGACTTCAAAGTGCATGCTCAGAGGAGGGGCGATGAAGGACCTCCTACATCTGAGACCCCCTGTTAGGCCCAAACTGATCCTCTTCACACCTCCGCCCTCCATCCTTTCCTGCATCTTCAGCTCAAGCTGCTGTTGCTCCATTTGGCTGCAATCAGCGGCCAGCATCATCTCTGATTAGAGAAGGTGGGGGTGAGGGGAGGAAGAGGAAAAATTTGACAAATTGGCACATTCATCTCCAACTTCTCCCCCTCTTTTCTCAATCCTCTTTTACCCCACTCAAGCACCCACAGACCCCATTTAAATCTGGCAGCACCCCTGTCGAAGCCCCACCCACCGATCCTGAACCGCTCACTTAATGAATGCTGTCCTTGTGAGCAAAGTAAGCCACACACATGCACATGCACACACAAAAACCCCTGCCCTGGTGTTGCTTGGATGATCCTTAAATAGAAGTGAAGTTTTAGGGAGCACCACCCCTGCAGGTGCTACTTCTCTTTGGTTACACACACAAACATGCATGGATTCATATGCATACACCACCATAGGAACATGCTCCCATAAATACACATTCTGACCATGGCTGGCCACAATAATGCATACCAACACACACTCTGGCAGCCCTGGTAGCTGTCACAGAGCCATGTGACCAAAATGGAGCCCAGATTCTGATTCAACATTATGCTGAATTACACAACTTTTCCTCTCTCTCACCACTTCTGCCCCACCTCAAACCCCACTCAGTCTGTCTTGACCCACCCAGGACACCCTGGACAGAAGCAGAACAGCTGCATGTGTGTACGTCGCAGACAAAGGAGAACGAGCAGGATCCAGGTTACGGCCAGGCAGTTACATGGTGCCTTTTGGTCATAAATACCTTCTCGTCTGTCTTGCAGAATCACTGAAAGTGTCTTTAGAGATATTTAAAGGCTTTGTGTTATTCTAGTTGCAGTTCACTGGTGTTATTTGGATGGCAGAGGCACAAAACAAAGGACTGATCCTGAACTGAACAATAATGCATGAAGGCGCAGTATTGATCAGATGACGGCTTAAAACAATTAGAATCCTTACAGAAAACTAAATAACTGGGTTATGGTAGACTTCTAACCTAATTTCTTACAGTTTTCACAGCGCTCTGACCTGTAAACATATCATCAAAGCTAATTTAACAATAATTACAAGGAATGGCAGTAGCGAGTGTCTTTAAAGTTTTTAAAACATAAATAATAAAAAAATGAAACCATATAGGACCTTTAAAAGAGAAATGCACTGACATTATACATCAGAGTCTGTTTTCAGGATGTGAAAAAGTTGTATAAAGCCTATTATGGCTCCAGAGGAAGATGGATGAAGTTTGAAAACTGTCCTCAAGTGGGGTCACTGTACAGAATTTAAACACAACAGTGTGTAATTTTATGAAAAAATGAACAAATGTAGAATCTGACTAAAACTGAAAGCGACGCTAAAGTTAAAAATAACTCACTTTCTATAGATTAGTATGTAGGCCCGCCAACGATAATCGAATCGGCGATGCATCGCGAAGCGGGGCTTGCACGATGCCGCATCGATGCGGCAACATCACATAATCGATTATCTGTGTCATTGTTTATTTTCTGCCCTTCCATGTTAATAAAGTTGTAAACTTTCTGTTACTTCTGGGGGCATTTCCAGAGCAACATTACAATGACATGCGCAGTATGTTGTGCTACAGCTACAAGCAGCCGCGTCCCGCAGCAGTGCTAAAAATAGCAACACAACACCAGAACGAGAGATGGCTCAGGAGTTGGTAGAAAACTGGGTGCTAAAAGACGCACCCCAAACTTTTAAAGTGGACATCTGGCAACATTTCGGATTCTACAAAGTTGATGGGAAACTGGACAAGACTCACACGGTGTGTAAAACATGCCACGCTAAAATTAAACATGTCGGCAATACAACGAACTATAAGAACCACGTTGATCGTTAGCATCCCAAGTTGAATTCAAAAGCAAAACCAGTTGAGCCATCCCAGCTAAAAATATACGAGTCGCTCACGTCAATGTTGTCGCCCACATCAGAGACAGCAAAGAGGATCACGCGAGCGGTGGGGTGTTTCATAACAAAAGATCTACGACCCTATTCAGTCGTAGAATGTAAAGGGTTTCGCCATATGATTAAAACACTAGAGCCCCGGCACACTCTGCCGACAAGAGCTACGTTCACTGATATTGTAGTTCCCACACTGTACAAAGAAACCAAAGCAAAGGTAATGGAATCATTGAGCAAAGCTAGTCATGTAGCCATCACAAGTGATGCCTGGACTTCAGTCGCCACAGAGTTCTATGTAACGATAACTGCACATTGTATTAGTGACGATTGGCAAATTGTAGGATATGTGCCGCAGACGAGATCAGTCTATGAGAGCCACACTGGTGCTCATATGGCGAAGCTATTGTTGGATGCTGTGGAAGAATGGCAACTAGCAGGGAAAGGTGTTGTGCTGGTGAAGGACAATGCCACCAATATGTTATGTGCTGCTGAAATTGGAAAGTTCCCCCATGTCAAGTGCTTTGCGCATACGTTGAACCTCGCTGCACAGCGGGCGCTTAAACTACCAACGGTAGCCAGGCTTCTGGGAAGAGTCCGACATATCTCAGCATACTTCCATCGCAGCACAAAGGCTCTGCACCTATTTGAAGAAAACCAGAAAGTTTTTCTCAAACTGAAAACTCCACTCAAACTGATAACTGATGTCAGCACAAGGTGGAACAGTGCACATGACATGATCGAGAAGTTCTTGCAACTACAAGCTGCAGTGCATGCCACCCTGCTGTCGCTTGCCTTGGATGTGGATGAGGATGACATTGTCACTCTCAGCAGAACAGATCTGGCTAATGCAGAGGAAGCAGTGAAGATCTTGAAACCAATGAAAGAGGCCACTCAGTTGATGGAACAGGCGCGCAATCCAACAGTCAGCCTCATTGCCCCACTTCACGCCCAAATCCTCCAGCGCATGGCAGACACTATTGGAGACCCACCAGTGATCCGTGATGTGAAGACTGCCGTCAGAACAGATCTCCTTAAGAGGTACAGCACTGATGCAGAGAAGAAGATTCTTCTTAGATCCTCTGCCCTGGATCCTTGCTTTAAGTTGCTTCCTTCCCTGCCAGAGGAGGAGAGACTGGATGTCTACGCAGCAGTCACTTCAGAGGCTGCATCCTTGGAGGTAATTAATTTCTGCTTGTAAAATGTATATAATATAATAACTACCAATTATAATAATGTAATTTTATGTTAAACAGCTACATAGTCAGTAAAATATTTAAGACTGAGGAAAAATAAGAAGAAAATCTGTTGTGATGTGAGCTGAAGCATTGAATGAGAAAATCCTAACTGCTGCTGTTCTTTTGCTCTTATTTTTTTCCAAAATAGGAGGTGGAGGACAGAAGAAGAGGACGTGGGTCAGAATCAGTCCCTGGCGGAACAGGAAGTTCAGGGACCCAGGAAGAGTTGCTGTCTGTGGATGATGATGACGAGTTGTCAGCAGGCCCCTCTGCTCCCAAGAAAAGGAGGACCACCGCATCACTGCTTGAAAGTTTGCTGGAAGATTCTTTCAGTGGCAACCGTGAACCTGCAGTACAGGTCAAGACCCCCTATGCAAAGGTGGAGGAGGAAATGAACTTGTACTGTAAGTCTTCATCTGTGGCTCTCAAGGGAGGACCCCTTGGGCTGGTGGCATCGCCATGCAGGCTCATTTCCTATCCTCTCAAGGTTGGCAAAGAAATATTTGAGCATCCCAGGGACAAGCGTGCCTGCAGAGAGAGTGTTCTCCACCGCAGGAGATATTGTCACGGCAAAAAGAAGCACTCTCAACCCAGAGCATGTTAATCAACTTATGTTCTTACATGGCAACCTTGAAATTCCAAAATGCTGAACAGTTAGAAGTTATGTAGGCTTAGGTCAAACTGTATATTTCCTCACTCTGAAACAGATTGATGGTAAACTCAGACTAGACGTTTGCAAAAAAAAATAAAAAAAAAAAGTAGTAGGCTAGGCCTATACACGTTTTATTATTGGTTTACAATTTTATTTATTTTATTTGTACACATTGATATTTTGCTGTATGCAGCTGATATAACTGATTCTCAGGTATATTATTGTCCTTGTCTTAAAGGTACTAAGCACTAAGCAGCTGCTGTTTTTCTGTTTCTTTTTTTTTTTGAGAGAGAGAGAGAATTTACTTACACTTCTTGAAAATAAGTTTCACAGTAATAATACACTGCAGAGAAGAATAATATTATTCATAGATCCTCTGTAGAGGCTTCCTTTCCTTACAGGAGAAAAGTTTTGGGTGGGAAATGGTAGTAGACTAGGTCTACACCATTTACTTTTGGTTTACAATTTATTATTCATTTTATTACAAATTGATGTTTTGCTGTTTGCAGCTGATTTAACTCCCTGAAGAAGTGGTAATTATACACAAATAGCAGCCAGTTTATTAATACATTTTGTTGTTAAATATATCTGACTGCTTGTATTTACTCATGACTGATAAAAAATGAACCATGTTGTTTGCAGTAATATAGAATTTAGATGCATCGCAATGCATCGTAGAATTGAATTGAATCGAATCGTAACCTTGCCGAATCAAATCGAATTGAATCGTGAGGGCAGGACCAATGCACACCCCTATTAGTATGAAAATTGTGACAAATTGTTTATGTTTGTTTCACTGACACAATTGTAAATGGCAGCATTGGTTCAAATATGGTCAAAGTGTGTTAGATTTAAATGTAAATATAACAATTATCTTGGTCTGCAGTGTCCAAGTCAGCTGGTTAATATGTTCTAAGCTGATCAAACTGTCATTGGTTGGACAGTGACTGGTGTTACTGTCATCAGGAGGAAGGTGCTACATCAACAGCCTTTCAGGATTAACTCAGGGGGAGGAAATAAACTACCTGCAAACATCCCTCCATTTTCATGATTTGGAACAATTTATATAAATCCATTCATTTATCCATTATCTATACATTATCTATATATGCTTAATCCTCATTAGGGTTGCTGGAGCCTATCCCAGCTGACTTAGGGTGAAAGCAGGAGACATCCTGGATAGGTCACCAGTCTGTCACAGGGCAACATATAGAGACAAACAATCACACTCACATTCACACCTACGGACAATTTAGAATGGCCAATTAACCTCAGCATGTTTTTAGATTGTCGGAGGAAGCCAGAGTACCTGGAGAAAACCTACACATGCACAGCGAAAACATGCAATCTCCATGCAGAAAGATCCCTGGAAGGCCAGGATGGAAACCAGGAATATCTGCGAGGCAACAGCGCTAACCACCAATCCACTGTATAGCCCCTGCTATAAATCTATTTTCAGATACACTCTGGTCTGCTAAAACTAGTCTTTTATGTTGAAATAGAATTAATTTGGACTCACAGGGCTAGCACCTCAAGTGCACATTTCACACTGTTAATGTATAACATGTAGTTTTTCCCCCACAACCAGTTGACAACGACTTTTTTTGGTTGTCTACAGCCCTAATATCACAGCAGACACACCCTTGTTCTTTTATTTTCCACCATAACTGTATGTGTCCCAGTAAGCAGGCTTTTTCCATCATGTCAGTGATAGAAATATCTGAGATATCTGGTGATGCCACAGAAATCTGTGGAGCCTCCCTGTACTGGCACATTGTTAAACCATAGACAAGCTCAGAGTATGGGAAGGCCCCTGCCAATGAAACTGACAAACCATCTTCAACCCAGTCACATAGGTGTGTGTGTGTGTTTGTGACCACATGTGTTGCTTTCTCTATTTCTATGGTGATATCTTGTCTAACAACATGAGGTGCGTCATAAAAAAGATGGTGTGATGTAGGAGTGGCCAACCTCTCCCATCCTTTCCCAACCCCATCCCACCAACAGCTTTCATCTGGAGTGGATTAGAGACATTAGCACTTCTTATCACTACGCCTTCCTCCATGTCTTTCAACATCACCCCCCTGTTCCTGTCTTTTTCTTCCCACACAACACTTGCTCCCTTTATTTCTACATCTCTGTACCCAGGCATTCTTGAAATACTCTAAAAGGTGCAAGGTAAAAGAAAACAACAGCTTTTGTTCAATGAAGAGGTTGACAAAAAAGGAGTGAACATTAGGGACAATGGACTACACTGCCAGACTCTTATTAAACTGCTATACTTGCAACAAGAAATATCTGGCTCAGATACAAGGTTATAAATCAGCGAACAGGCTCATATTTTCATATATACACTAGCCAAGTCCACTCTGCTCAGTCTGAGCACACAAAGTATGTGGCTCAGTTAAGGAAAAAGAAGTAGATCAATCAAAATCTTGACACTGCACACACGTGCACACATGCACACATACAGGCATTCTGCATGATGATCACAAATGACCGTATTACACCACCTAAACCAGGCTGTTTGCATGTGTTGTTAATGGTATGCGCAACAGCCTTATAGATATCACAGGAACATAGAGGCTAAAATTAACTCAGGACTTCTAAATACACACATACACACAGCTGGTAATCCACATGAATACCAATCATCAATCTTGAGATGATGGCAAGTTAGGCTGTCCTTGTTGGGAAGAGATATCACAGCATGCTTAATGGGAGTATGTATTGCAGAGCCAGGGCCGTGATGGGAATATAATCCCTGCCATCTATCTCTAATAAAATGGCTCCAGATAGCTGATGGGTTTGACACAGGTCTAACAGAACTACAATGCTGCTGACGCCAAAGATCACAATGGGTACACAATATTGACGCAGTATCCATGACCAGTCAACCACCCGGCTGGATAATGACTGCATTTTGCTGGAACTTCTTTCAGCAGCTTGAATTAGCGGCCATCACAGTAGATCATCCTTTATCATCTCTTCCTGTTGTTTTGCTGGTTATTCTATTTAAATGCCTCCCCTGTCCTTCCTCGTCAATTTTGTGATGTGAATGACACAGAAACTCGAGCTTTTGTTTTCAAATACCGTTTGTTTGTGTCGGTGCACTTGCAATAGTCCTTACAATAACATGTTTTGGGGGAATTATGAAACTCACGTCTATGTAGCCTTCCAGACTCACAGAGAGCATTAAATGTAGCAGTATTCCAAACTTACAGACTACTGTGTAACATTTCTGTGCCCTCCTTATGCTGTTTCTCATAAATAGTACAAACACAAAGGGAACAGGAGCACAAAAACAACTGTGACAACAGATTATAAGGTGGTCAAATGTCTGACCTGTGCATCCCTTAAAGTGCAGAGTCTTTCTGCCTGCCAGAAATGAACAAATACTGCTCTAATTAAAGTCCCATGATGCTACTACTAAAGAGAATAGTGTAATGTACTACAATAGATTTTCTGGTTTGTGTAGGGAGTAGGTTATCTGACTTTTGAATCTTTTAATGTATTTTTTTTTCTTGATTAATGCTTGGAGGAGCATGTTTTGCAGACCAGACACACTGTCTTTGTTTACTATGCTGACACACATATGTGAGTTTAAAAAAATCTTTTCCATAGCCACTGCCCTAAATATTACTCATGGATTATTACCTTGACAATTACAGTTTCCCTCTGTGTGGCTGTAAGCATTAAGATCTGCCTGTGTCACATGACCTGAAAATACCACCAACATATCATCAGCAGAATCTCATGATTCACACTTTTTCAGACCCACAAGGATACACTAAAGCACAAATACACATGTACACACACACATAAAGGTTAGCAGAAGACAATTGCCTGGGTTCAAGTCCAACCCAGCTCCACCTGCCTCTCTCACCAGGGCGGGAACATTGGAGCAGGGGTCGGCATGTCGGGTCGGACCGTTTGCGGAGTGGCTGGTCTTTGAAGGAGGCCTTCGGCAGGGAAGGGTTTTCGGGAAGGGGAAGTGCTCTGCTGGAAGTTTTACATATCAATGGAAAGGCTTTCTTCGCTATACAGGGCAGTAGAGTCGCTTTCCTTTATCTTCGAGTACTTATCCCACCACAATGTCAAAGAAACATCCAACAGGAATATTTCCAGGAAGGGACAGCCTAAACAACTGCAGTCCAATCCCTGAAGGGGAACATGCTTGTGGAATGTGCTGTTTGACACTAAGTCATGCAGCATTACTTTATATGTCAAGTTAAAATTATAGAAGAATAACTTTTGTGACTAAAATAGTCTTGTGCTGAAAGAAGAAATATTGAGTCAAAAGCTGATGGGCCGATCATGATCAGCGCATAGCAGGACAAGACGGAAGAAAGTCTGCTGACCCCAGCTATCCCACGATCCACCAGCAACCTGCCTAAACCACAAGCTCAACCTCTGGCTGTCCAGCTGTTTGCTCTGAAACATAACATAATTGCATTCACACAAACTCCAGCAGGAAGGGAGTTTGAGAGTAGTTCGAGAAGTGCAAAATGTATTCTTTCAGTATAAAGTCTGACAATGACTCGCCCATGAAGTCCAGTTATGTATATGTAGACTTTTAGAGAAGCCACCCTTGAAGGTGTAGGAACAGTCAGGTGAGAATTGTCCACTTTGACACCCTCAAGTGGCAGCACCAAGTAAGACACTGGGACAGAAAAAAACATATCACAGTAATCATATAAAAGCTCTCTCCATAACAGTTTCAAAAACAATGAGGGGAGGTGCACAATGAGTTTTTTTTTAATCTTTTTTTTTTTTTTATCAGCACCGTGAAGCTGTGGAGCACCCATTTATAATTTTGGTCACACTCCTATTTTGTCCGAGACCACACCTCGCCGCTGCAATCACAGAGGAGACTGATGTGATTCAGCAGTCAAGTACTGTGGCATAAATAGAAATATGAGGATTGTGGACAAACAAATATGTCTACACTTGGAGTTTCGCTCATTTTCACATACAACTTTTGGGAACCAAGTCATTCCCTGCAGAATACCTGCCAGACTGCCAGAGCATGCAGTTCAGAGTTAAAAAAAAAAGAAAAAAGGTACTCATTGTCCTTGCTGTTGTTTTGTGAATTAATTTGTTTGGTTTCAACCTTCGTCCGGCCAAAATCAAGTGACAGCTGACTATTTAGCTAAATGTGATACATATGGCACATCACAATCATATGAACCAGAATGTACTGTCAATACTCATGTTAAAATGACATATTTTTATGTACATTTTCAAGTAACACATTAGAAAAGTTAATGGAAATGACACAATTGCAAAAAAACTAACTACATAAAAACTTTGCAAAAAATGTTTGCAAAAGTTTGCAGGGGTGTTTTATGACATTTTTAAAAAAGTTATTGTGCACCATCACAAAAAGAAACACCAAAAATGAAACTCACATGACTGATCAGCTGTTAAGTAAACACAGATACTTCTAGATTTATAAAGTAACACCTGAAGGAAAGTTTCATTGCGATCAGTCTGTCCAAACAGTACCTCTGAGTGAGATGTGCATTGACTATAAGGTTACTTCCAAATCAATTCCCAACAGTAATGACATCAGACTAGTCAGGGACAATAAACACTTAAAAAGGAAATTCTCTCCTCTTTGGCACCTTTACATGGCACGTACAATCATCTTAAAAGCTCCTCAGATTTATTGTAGTAAAACTGTGCAAATCATCAGCATTTATTTGTCAAATAGTTTCCTTTAATATGTTTTGGTAAAAGTATGTTGCAAATATCTATAAACTTAAAAACATTTCACAATCCATCGAATTCACAAAGACATTACCTCTTGAAAACTATCATAGCACTACTAAAGTTACTGTTGTTTCAAAGCTTTTATTTGAGCACTTAGTTATGCTACCAAAAGACAGGTTTTGTATTAAGAATGGAAGAAAAATGTATTTTACTTCATAAATTCATCTTCTTATTGAAGAATGAATAAATCAATAAATGATCCCAACATGATTTGGTACAACTCACTACCTGTTTATGCAATTATATTCATATATCAGGTGTCCCCCTTGTTTATATTTATCAGTGTTCTCTGTCCTCGCCTCCACTCCATTCCTCCACCACAGCAGCCAGAGCAACAAAACTCTCACCTCTCAGACCTCTGCTTTCCCGGTACGGCTGACCACAACTTCTCCAACCCGGGTCACCTTACCCTTTTGCCGCATGGGAGCGGATACCGAGTTGGACTCACAGAGACCCATTCAAAGCCACGCATATGAAATCCCTTCCTCTGCAGTGATACCTTACACTTCATCTGCATATTCACATATTCAGAACCCAGTGTTCACTTCCTGGCTGTTTGAGATTGAGGGAAAACAAGGCACAGATAGAGTGGTGTGTTTTCATGAGTTATCAAAGGCTTTTTGTCATTGCTTCTTGGAAACCAACCCAGGGGCAGCACATCTCACACAAAACACCTCAGACTGAGCAGGTACTAAACAAATAAATAAAATATTTTGGTAGGAATCTGAATTTTATACACTACTATTCAAAAGTGTGGGGTCGTCCAGACAATTTCATGTTTTCCATGAAAACTCACACTTTTATTCATGTGCTAACATAATTGCACAAGGGTTTTCTAATCTTCAATTAGCCTTTCAACATCATTAGCTAAAACAGTTTAACATTAGAACACAGAAGTGATGGTTGCTGGAAATGTTCCTCTGTACCTCTATGTAGACATTCCATTAGAAGTCAGCCATTTCCAGCTAGAATAGTCATTTACCACATTAACAATGTCTAGACTGTATTTCTGATATAGTTATCTTCACTGAAAAGCGACCCCAAACTTTTGAACAATAGTGTACGATGATTTCAAGCTAATATAATAGGCCACATAACTCATGTCTATTCTCTCAGACACACATTAGTTGTGGAAAGCAGTGAGAAAAAACATATTTTCAACGTAACTGCCATTTCAGGAATGCAGCTGAGACCTGCCCATCACGTAGCCGACACGGATCATCTCTTGATCCAACAGCAAGTATCAACAGACGCACACATGGAGAAATGAGAGCTTCTATTGTGTCTATGACAATCTCCCAGTGCGGTTACACTAGTAAGCAAACAACAACATACCACAATGACACTCCTGGTGCTTTGCCAAGTCAGCCCTGGCAGCCGCTCCTCTCAGCTAATCACAGGCTCATTGAGGGTTGATGGTTATTATAGTTTTTTTCTGTTCCTCCATATGGAAAATGTTTGCAATCGCTAGAATACAGATCAATGCATTCATTCGCAGCATGTTTAAACAGCTGACATGAACAGTCCCTGATGCTGTCAGTTTTTTTTATTCTGCTCCTTTCTTTGGAATCACGGTTTGAGATATGGCAGTGCTTTGGATTCTTTAAATGTCTTGGCAAATAAAACATTTACACCTAATGAGTGATGCTTCACACAGGTGACTTGAAAGGGCAAAACGTAGTCTCGCATGTGGGAAACGGCAATTAAATGTGACACACAGGATTCATTTCCTGGACGGAAAGTCCAAGTCAAGAGGCATTTCGAACTAAACTAACCTACACTGTCGAAGTCAAACAAGGTCAAAAATAATACCTGTTTGAGGCAATTTTGGAACTAACTGATTCGATTACATGAGTTACTCTGGGACTAAGTAAAGGATTAAAGTTGTTAAATGGCTACATGTCACATTTTACATCAAATCATTTCTGTCTACAGTTCACTTCAATGACAATACCCAACAAGCAGCACAGCAGCCATACAAGTGGATTCCTGACAGGAGCAACCTACTATAATGATGATGTTCTTCTAGGAAAGTTGCAGACTTACAGAAAAAGATGAATATATTGATGAAACCCAAGCCTGAGCTGATCTCTGTACTATCTACTTACTACATGCTGATCGTTTCATGTTTTTTTGCTTTGTATTTGTAAATGTGCTTTGTTTTCAACCTCCCATTGTTTGGAATGTTTCTATTTCTTTGAATCCACAAAATTAGAGACTTTTTGAGGTCAGTTCCATATATATGAAAACCCTCAAGCCAGTGCTGTGTGCACATGTTCTCCCAAAGGAGGACTGACTAAGGTTAATTATTGTAAATATCATTTACCACCGATCAGCCACAACAATAAAACGACCCGTCTAGCACTGTGTAGGTTGCCCTCGGGCCACCAAAAAAGCTCGGACCCATCAGGGCATGAACACAGCACCTTTGGGAGTGCCCCTTGGTGTCTGACACATTGACATTGGCAGCTGATCCCATGGGTCCTGTGGGTTGTGGTGTGCAGCAAAACAACTCCAGAGCATAATACTACCATCACCGTGCTTGACGGTAGGCATGGTGTTCTTGGGTTCAAAGGCCTCACCTATTCTCCTCCAAACATATTGCTCGGCATTGTGGCCAAACACCTCGATTTTTTGTTTCGTCTGACCACAGAACTTTCCTCCGGAAGGTCTTATCTTTGTCCATGTGATCAGCAGCAAACTTCAGTTGAGCCTTAAGGTGTCGCTTTTGGAGCAAGGATTTCTTTCTTGCACGGCAGTCTCTCAGTCTACGGCAATGTAAAACACGCTTGACCATGGACACTGACACCTGTGTTCCAGCAGCTTCTAATTCTTGGCAGATCTGCTTTTTGGTGGTTCTTGGTTGAATCTTAACCCTCCTGACTAATTTTCTCTCAGCAGCAGGTGATAGCTTGCATTTTCTTCCTGATCGTGGCAGTGACAAAACAGTGCCATGCACTTTATACTTACAATTGTTTGCACTGTGGCTCTTGGGACCTGCAGCTGCTTTGAAATGGCTCCAAGTGACTTTCCTGACTTGTTCAAGTCAATGATTTGCTTTTTCAGATCAATGCTGAGCTCCTTTGACTTTCCCGTTGTAGCGTTTGTGGGCATTTGTATCCACTGAGCCCTATTTAAATGGCCTCAGAGAAGTAACCAGCTGTAGTCACTCATAATCACTCACAAGAAGTTAAGAGGCAATGCTATGAAGCTCATTTCATTGACACAACTTTCTGAGTCACCAAAATTGCTAATTCATGTTGCTGTATGTATATTTTTGACCCAGCAGATTTGGTCACTTTTTCTTAACCCACAATAAAGTCATAAAAGAGCCAAACTTCATGTTTTTTTTGTTTTTTTTTTGTGACAAAGAAGTATCTGTTCCAATCACTCTATCAGAGAAAAATCAGAGTGGTAGAAATAACTGGAAACTCAAAAGAGCCATGACATTAGGTTCTTTACAATTGTATGTAAACTTTTGACCACGACTGTACTAGTATATTTATGCTGGTAAACAAGAGCCTAACTCCATGGTATTGTTTTTTGAAAAAGCAATTACATGAAAATATATTTCCTATTTTAGGTGATAGAGCCCGTTATGAAGTTCCTTTTACATCCACACTTCAGTCAGAAATTCATACCAGCTCTTACATCGGCAGGCTTTTATTATTATTTTTCCCTTTAACTGAGAACCAAACCGAACCGTGACTTCCGTACCGAACCGTGATTTTTGTGTACCATTACACCCCTAGTATATACATATACAGACTCTGCATCTGTTCATGATTTACAAAAAGAAAAAATCCCCATGACTGCCTTTTACACCCACTGCTTTGTTTCTAATACTGTGCTACATGTAAGTGGTCAACTGAGACTGCCAGTGTTTCAACATACAGAACAATGATAGAATCAGTGTCATGGAGGTAATTTGTGTTGAGTATAACAAGGTTGTAGCACTACAGACTATAAATTCCAACAACTACAGTAAACTAATACCCACCATGTGATCCAAAAATCTGCAAAAATAAGAAACAGTAGCATAGAGCTTTCACATGTGGTCATGATAGGCCATATTTACTTACTTAACCCACAAGTCAAAGTCAATATATGAGAAAAGAACCATCTGTAACCATAAAGCAGGGCTTCAGCTCTACAGTTACCTATGGCTAACTCTGTGCAGCAGTGTGTGTGTTGTTGTGGCTCTCCCCAGGGAAGTAAGGTGCTGACTGATGCTCTGGTAATGCCTCCATGTCTCTTAAATGTGAGCAGGGTCTACACTCACTGAATGAAGACATGTCAGTGAAGAGCAGCGGGAGAGAGAAACATCTGTCTCTGAAATGTTCTCTCCTTTAGCTGCCAAAACAATACAAGTTAAGACACAATCCAGCGAAACAAAAGACGGCAGAGCAGGATCCAAAACTATTCAGCAAAGGCAGGCATCACCAGGTGTGGAGGCTCACACTGTAGCTGAAATATTTTTAATTTCAGTAGACTACAAATAATTATGTGTTACTCGAAAGCTGTATCTCATTATTTCTCTCATTGAAAAGTAGAGAAGTTACAAATGATGTATTGCTACATTCGTTTTTGACATCTCAAATTAGAAACATAAAAGCAGAAATCAATTCTGGATTATGCTGTTGTGAAATTTAATACTGAAAATATAAAATATAAAACTGTTTTCTTAGGATTAGTAGCATATAAACACTATAAAATATGACAAACTTGTGTATAATTTAGTGCAACTACCCTAAACTAAACAGTGTTGACATTTTTTAGGCTTTTATTGTTAGTTTTTTGTTTAGAATGTTGGAGATGGTCATTTCCTTTATGTCATTACTTACTTTAAAGAAACCTGTAAATAGTTCATGGCTAAATGAAAGTTTTGATGAACCCTCAACCTTGTGATTAGTGGAGAACCTGCTCTACTACCTGAGCCACCGTCAAGCTGCAAAAATATCATCTAATTCTGAATCTTTTTTACATATTGTTTAATTCAATAGTTCCCGATTAAAATTAAAGTTTTTCCAGTTTCAGACTATATTTTATCGGCACACTTGCTGTATAGCTTGTGCTTTGAAAACATTTAACATTAGCACCAGTATTGAAAAAAATAATGAACAAACCCACCACTTCTATCACACACATTTGTATTGAACAAAACAAATAGCAAAGTGACTATTAAACAGTTAAAAATTACAGTTACATGCTTCAAACAACTGCAGTATAGTCCTACCACGGACAGTAGTTTAACAGTTTGAGCACACTGACACTATCACACCTGTATACGATGATGGTGGAGGTTCTGGTGAGCAGGAGAGTGCTTTATTTCCAAGTCCCACAGTTTAAAGCCTTTCTGCCCCAGGCATGACAGTTTAATTTGACTATAATAAGATCAGCACGACAGATTGGTTTCACTGTACCAGGCGGGAAGCTTGACTTTTATTACAACAGGCATCACTTGGAGACTATTATTTTAAATGTTTAGCTGTGGTCGCGGCCTGCGCGGGCCACACATGTATAAACACTCTGAGCTTAGATTACCAAGCCAGCTCCATGTCAGAGCAGATATTACCAAAGCAGTGGCATGGGGACATAGGAAAGATTTAGCATGGGAAGATCAAAGTCCCAAGAGTGTGCATCTGTGTTTGTACAAAAGCTGTCAGTACTGAAATGATTGGCCGGTCAGGGGAAAGTGTGAATACTGCCCAGGCAAGTGTTTATGTATCTATGGCTCTTTTCCCATCATTTTGTTCATAATTGAGGGAAGGAATGCTTGGGGGAGCTGTTGGGACTGTCAAAGGACCCTCAAGTTTTGCCGCTCTGCGACTGCTACACCCTGACACCCTGATTATGACAAGTTCACCTACAGCAGAGACAGAGAGAAAAACCCCAACATGTAGTGCAAGGTCACACACAGACAAACACACACACACACACACACAGACAAACACACAGACACACACACACACACACACACACACACACACACACACACACACACACACACACACACACACACACACACACACACACACACACACACACACACACACACACACACACACACACACACACACACACACACACACACACACACAGCAGAAAAAAACCACCGTTCCCTGTGTCATTTCTTGCTTAGCTCTCAGTAATTGTTTTACATGTGTGTGTACATGTTTGAAAAAGGCCGTGGGTGGAAAGCAGAGGAAAGTAAAGAAAACAGTAGAGTGTTTTCTTTGGAGTTTTGTCCACACTGCACACACAGATGGAGGAGAACAGATATCATCTCCTGACGAATTAAGTTCAGGTCTCTGTGAGATGGTACTTATCTCCCACGAATCAAAACCTCCCCATCCCTCCTCATCCTCTTCATCAATCCATCAGACATGCACGTCAAATCCCACATACACCCATGCACACACTCACACACAGAGATGCAAACATATGCTGAAATTGGCCCAAACAGCTCTGCAAACACAGACTTGTATGTGCACTTTCTGACACATTTAGCAAAACACACTCACATGCACAAAAATTACATATCTCAGGGTCACTTACTGCAGTTTAGGCATGTCTGCGATGCGCCATCCGCTAAGAGGGCACTTTCCAAAGTGTTTTACTTGCTTCAGAAGGGGCCCACTATGGTTTTATCCTAAAGAAAACAGCTCTGAGATGATTTTGACTTCAATGGTTTTCTGCACATCTCTGACTCAGCATCCGGGCTCGCTTCACTAAACATATCTTGAGCTGAAACAAGTTGCTGTTTAATGAACTTTAGTGAACTGATTGAAAATGTATTAATCCAACCATTATAGGGCGGCCACTGTCAACTATTTTTCCATTGAATTCCTCTATTGACCATTTTACTGATTAGTCAATAAAACTAAAAGCCAAATTTTCCTCCAAAAAAACGACAGCAATCATTTCATTCAAGTTCATTTTATTATGACAAACTGTGTTATTGCATAAAGCAGCACGGTACGAAATGGAAACAAAGGTTTACATGAAAGTGCAAACCTGTGAATTTAGTTGTGAACTGTAACATGATAAATATTAATAAAAAAGATTGCTTATTATTTAAGGCAGTAATGAAACCCCAAAAAGAAGTTTCTATTAAACCCCTCAACAAAGTGAATGATAAAGTGCAGAGCAGCTAAAGAAGCTGGAGTTGTTCTCTGACTTTGGTAGCAGCTTAGAATTCCATGCAAACATATCCAAATTCGGAGTACAGCAGTTATCCTTAACTTTTGCATACGGCGAGTTTGTTAGTGAGGGTTGTTGTTACAGAATCAGGACTTTAGCAGTGCAGAGCAGCAGCTTGGATGTGACTGCTGGTTAGCATGTAGTCTAGATGTGGTGCCATTTAGACACTAGTTCATTATCAATATGTAAATTTGCACCTTTTGAGGAATTTAGCTGCATATGTAAGCATGGATAGCAGGAGAGAAGCAAACAGATGTAAAGTTCCTGAGCAGAGCCTATGTGTTTTTCTTCAGATGTTCGTTCATTGTGCTGTGCTGCTGTGGTATGTTATTAAAACTCTGCACAACGTACAAACCACCCTTTTGTTCTGTGAGAATCTGAATCTACTCCCATACACTTGAACTCTTGGGCTTTTGAAAATTTTTTCACTGAACCAAAATAGACTAAGGTATTGCCTGCATTGTCTAATCTAAAATTATAATGCTGCCTGCAGCCGACCAATCACTGCAGCCAAAAACGGACATCATGACAGCAATTATGCAGTGATACAGAACTTTTCCAACAATAAATTGAAGCATTTGAGGAGAAAAAATGTGTTACTTAAAAATACTGATGTTAACACATTGCAGTATTGATGTCATTGATTGTGCCAACTAGTCATGGTAACCGTACATTGTTATTAGTCATTAATTGAGCAACAGTGGAAAACATTTGTGGTTTCAGTTTCTCGCATAGAAAGGTTTGCTTTGTTTGGTATTTTTTACATCACAGTTATATACAGTGGTGGAAAAAAGTTTTCAGACACCCCATACATTTGAATGTATATTGCATTAAGAATCACTCTTAGGTCTTCAAGTGCAATCTCTTTTAGTGCAATCACAGCCATAATACTAAACAAATCCTAGAAAAGCCACTAAAAACTTAAAAGTGATTGGCTCTGCAAAAATAAAAAATTTTGTCGAATTTAGTTTTGCTAGTTTTTCTTGTAAACAATGAAAAAAAATATCATTTGTATTTGTTTGTGTCTGTCTAATGCAGCCACACCTTTTGAAACACAAAAAAGATTTTTACACAAATATATTATGATACTACTTGAGATTATTTTGGGCTTAATTTTAAGCGTGTCCAGAAACTTTTTTTCCACCACTGTATGATTATCTTTGGGTTGGTGTCCAAAACAATACATTTAAAGTCATTAACCTGGAAAAACAAAAAATTGGATAATAACTATTTTCTTTCCTGTTATAAGATACATAATAATCAATAAGATTTTGTTGTTGTTAATCAGGAATTATTTACTCAAGATTTACACCCCGACCAATAAATGATAGGATTAAGCTTCATCCACAGCACTTATCACCATACATTTGATGAAAAATAACCATTGGCTGCAGCCCTACAGATAACTTAAGAGGAGTTTCTCCTTATGTTACATGACTACAGTACTGTTAGCTGATTTATGTAACAATGATGATGATGAAACCAGGCTGAATTCACATAAAAACAATTAAAAGAATATGTCTGATAAGCTCATGGAGGCCAAGAAGTTACAAGCTTAAAGTCAACAGTTGGAAGTCAGCGGCCTCCTGACAGTTCAGCACTCATCTGCCTCACCCCTTCTGTCCTTCAGCCTAACCTGTCCCACCAGACGCCAGCGCACATGATTTATGTTTCAGTGGAAAATCGAAAAGTTTCCCAGTGACAGAATCTGCGTTCACAAATAGAAGCGCAGCAGCCATTTATCACACTTTGCTACCAGCTTCTCACACTGCCAGAGACGTTTTTCATCACTGCCCTTGATTCCAGTGCTAATGATGATAATAAGGAAAAGTAATCATGATCTTAACTGTAATCCCACAGCAGCCCGAAGGCAAGGAGCAGCATGGAATCAGGTTTCAGCAACACAAAGTGACAAAGAGTGCAGCAATAAAAACTAATTTCTCACCTATCTTCTCTTTGTAAGGAACAACTCTAAGCAGGCATGCAGTGTGTGTGAGACCACATTTCAACAGATTTAATGGGTTGTAAAGAAGTCATCTGCTGAACCTCAATGACTTCATTTTGATTTTTAAAAGCATGTAAAAAACAATACATTTTGAAGTGGCTCATAAGTAATACAACTACTACATCTTAGACCTCCAAAAGGTTCGAAGACATTAGAATAAAGAATATCTCATTTTCACCTGTAGCAAAGAGGCAAAAGTGAAAAAAGACCGGCATGAAGGAAAAACAATGAACAAGTGCTGACTAATGTTTGCCACTCATATGTCTGGCAACACCAATCTGCTGGACCCAAGGTACCGGTAGATGGGCTGTATGTGACCACATATTCACCGTATGATTCACACACACAGGACTCACAGGGCTCCACAGACACAAGTCAACAACGTTGACTGCATACTTTTGTGTACTTTTGGTCTGACTCTGTTTCTTATGTTTTGGTATAGGCCCTCAAGTTCCAACCAGAGAAAATGTTAATGTCGCAGCACGCAACTACATTATAGAGAAATAGCAAGCATCCAACTTTGTGGCAATGTTTCGGGGAAAGCCTCACAATGCCCCTGTGTGCGAAGCCAGGCCCATGAAGAGACGGTTTTCCCATTTTGGTGTGGAAGAAGTTGACTGGTCTACACAGAGCTCTGTCCTCAGCCTCATTCAGCAGCTTCTGGATGAACTTGAATCTCGACACCAGGCCTGATGTGCGATTAATGTCAAATATGTGTTATCATAATTACAGGTTTTCTATCTTGTAAAAAATTCATTTTGCCACCTGAGTTGTAATTATGACGAGGAAACTCTTTTCATAATGGTACCATATATCCAATTCAGATTTAAATAGTACCAAAGTCCCTGAAAGCAAAATAAACATGAACACTTCAGGTCCATTATTCCATTTAATTTAACATATATTTAATGTGATGCATCAATGTAAAATATTGTCAATGCATGGTATTTTAATCCTCACACATCTAGCTCTGAAGCTAAGCATGCAGTTAGACAGACAGACAGACAGACACCGTTCCTCTTTCTACAATTAATCCCATGCAGAAAAAAAATTGTAACCGCTGGACCACACTATTGAAAGGAAGCAGATTCCTTCAAGCCTGGCATCAAGACAAAGCAATCTAAAGATAGTTAATCTCTTATGCCACTCTCTGTTGATGAACAGTTCACTGAGCAGCTCTGTTTGCTGTTTATCGTACCTGAACATCCCACTCTCTCTGAGAATAAAGGCCTGTTTGTTTGGTTGACAGGAGACAAGGTAAGAGTGGCCCAACCCTTCATAAAGGCGTGACAGCCTGATTTACAGCTTCAATTAAAACACGCTGCCAAAGGCAGCTGCCTGCACACACAAAGCAGGTACAGATCTATAAAAAAAAGAATTCCTTGCTGCAGAAAAAAACCTCCAATAAGTCAATGTAAGACTAAAACAATTACAGCCATCAAGATTACCATCTAGTGTCGTAACTCATTCACTTCTTTTCTTGTTTTTGTTCCATGATCATCATTCCTCGGTGTGATCCAAACAAGTGACATCATAGCTCATTACAGGAGGCCTTTGTAAATAGACTGCAATCCTGAAATTACCCCACAGACACACATTTGTACGCAGGGACCATACAGTACATCTACACATACTCTTAACCAAAATAATAAAGGGATGGTACCCTTTGGAACAATTACAGGTTGTGACACTCTTAAAAAAGGGAATATACAGATCGTGAAACAACAATTACACTGCCTTTTTGGGGGGGGACTTGTCTTTCATCCCTCATGGAGTTTCACATCATCAGTTTCTTTTCAAGACAGTTAAGAATAATTGCTTCTGAGCTGTCTGCAGTTGAGATTCAACTGCAGGCCACGACAAACTCCACAGTTTCCCTCCACAGCACAGTTTAGAAAAACATGCCATTAGCAGGGTAAGAGTGTGTGTGTTGTATCTATGAGAGTGTGAGCTCACAGCGAAGAGTGGGCAGCAGCAGTCAGGACTTGTGTTCACAGATTAGCAACAATGTTTACTGTGAGTAATGAGCTTATGTCACTTATGGAAGGACTGAGTGAGGCTGCATCTTCTCACTGTGTCACAGCCAGTGTAGGCGTTTGGATGGTGTAATTACGAGGCTGACTGAATGTTCTAATGAAACAATAATAAAGTCTAGTGCTGTTTGACAGCCAGCTTTGAAACAAACAAGCTAGAACAGTACAAATTGAGCTTTTCATACATCTTTACTAAGCCCTTCTGCTTGTATACAGTCAGCGATTGTGCTCATGGAAATCCCTTTGTACACACAATATAATGTCTTTATAAACAAATCACTGCTATGTATGCGCACTGAAGAAAAACACCAATACATCCAAAGCTCTGCATCAACTGAGCCGTCTGTGTCTGTGCTCTTTGTGTAAACTACACTAGCTGGGTTCACGCAGGTATTTCTGTCAAAGGTAAGGCGATGCATTAGAGCAATGTTTACTGACACAAACTGAAAAAAATGCCTACATGCACAGAACCCAACCGCATGTGCGTTAAGCCTGCCTTAACATAAACTGCCCCAGCTCCAACTGATGCATGAAAATCCTCCTGTGAAGCCACTGTGTCAATACTCAAAATCAGATAGTTAGTGATTATTAGAACTGTAGAAAACATCTAGTTCATCCAAACCACAGAAATAAACTCATTCTAATGACACATATTATCAAACTATAACAGACAGGCACATTTTCATATGATTGGCAGCTAAATAAGCCACCTTCAGGGATAGAGAATATCTATTGTAGGTATTCGGCTGGATATTCAAAGTATATGTCTATTATGTATAATAATTAGCCATCACCTGCCTGACAGCCATTGTATATAACAATAAACTTTTATATTCAAATTCCATTTGTGAAACTATTTATCCTTGTATACACAACACAGAGAAGATCAGTGTCAGGATGCATTATATTGATATGAGGAAACAAAATTGAAAACTGAAAGAGCTTATTACTCATAGTGATACAAACAAAAATATATGCAGAGTCAGACATTGGAGAATTTACTGCAAGGAAAATCAATGATCTATACAAAATAACAGTTTCCTTACTCTCAGAGGACAAAGTATCTCTCTGGTCATAAACTAAACCTTTAAAAATTCATCTTTGTGAATCAAAGCTACATAGTCAGAAGTTGTTTCTTGACTTAGACGTAACTGAACAATGTTGCTTCCTCTAGACTGTACAGATATATGAATTCCTTGCTCCTCTCTATATCCAGCCCTCCCCACATTCTGCCCTTTGAGCACAAGAAGGAAAATTTTGAATAATTTTCTTAACAAATTTATAATTTGTAGAATTATTAATTAATGCTTGATTAATTAATAAGACAAGACGGGCGCACACTGCTCCTTAAGTTTTTAAGCAGTTTCAGTTAACAGACATGACATCAGCCTGAGTAAGTTATTTAGCAACACACTACACACTGGACAGAGTAAGGATGATAGTGAAACTGAAAACATTAATTTAGTCAGAAATATTAAGGGCCAACCAATATCAACCTAAAAGGTTCTTTTTAGGGCAGAAAAAACAAAGATAGGTTGTTTTTGTCTGGTGATGGTGTATAGATAATCTACCAGGAATAAACTATTTTGCATCACATAATGAAATACCTGACAGATACAAAGACAATTATCACAATGGGATTAAAATATTCTAACAAACAAGGATCTCTGTAAAATCATATTGCTAGACAAGAAGCAGGCACTCCAAGATTAATCCTAAAAAGATTTTCTTTAACTAAAATATTCGCATTCCAGTTTTTCAAACATTGCTTTTCTACATATTAAAAGACACTTTATTATTTATTACGATTCCATTTTTTTACAGATACATATTTATAGATAAAATGTCAACCTAAATACCACAAATTCTAAGAATTTAATTGTAGGTTTGATCTAAGTATTTGGTGAAAACCCCTCTTCATGCAGCAACACATTCTCACAAAAGCAGATTACTTGGAATTAGCTGATGGAGACTCTGCACCCACGACAGAACTGGCTCACAGACACATACAACCAACACAGCTTCAGATAAATCATTACAGAACATCTAGTGTGAAGATATGAAGCTGATCATTGTTGTCAAATGTCTTCCTGGAGGACATAGCAACAGGAACTGAAAGACTGAGGAGTTCCATAAATAATTAGAGTAATCTCTGTTTACAGTCTTCCCAATTCAGCTCTGCTCTCCTACAGCCCCAAACTACACCAAATGATCCTAACTTTGTGTGTTCACTGTGGTAAGTGTCATAATAACAAACATGCTTGGGGCTGTTGTCAATCACTTGTCACACAGGTAAAAATGCAATAAATGACATGAAGTAAGATGTTGGGGGAGGAGAGGAAGAGACCAGAGAATGATTCAGAAGCAGAGGAAAACACTGCTACAGCTTAAATCCAACTATTCTGTAAAATAGTTTCCTTATTGTCAACACTATGACAATCTGCTGCCTTTTTTTGTTTATTCATAATAGTTGCAATCTGTTTTATTTGACTTCTTCATTAATTAAATGAAAATTGAGCATCAAAATTCCAACAAGCTTAAACTTGCCATCTCAGCTGATTTCTTCTGAATTGCTGCAATGAAGCACTTTAACCCGAAGAGGGCCACATTCTAAGATAGCTTTTAAATCAAGTACTTCTATTTATTTTCAAAACAAAGTTCAAATCTTTAAAACTTTCAACTTCTGCAAAAGCAATACTTAAGATTACAAATTAAAACTTCATTTTTTTGTTGGAATCGCAGTTTCAGGAACCTTATGATGCAAAGCTCTAAGTATATAATGTTGATTTTCATTTTCAGCTAATCCACTGATATCCTTCTATTAATTGAGTCAACTATTTTATCTATAAGAGCTATGTAAAACGAAAAAAAAAAAATCAACAGAATTCTCAGAGCCCAACTAGTTTCAATTTTTGACAGCTCACCGACTTATTGTTTCAACCCTACTCTGTTCTTGATGGAAACAAGTTTCATTAAGATATTTGTATTATTATTTAATCTGATAATGTTTTACTAGTCACTTAATCAGATGGCCTGAATGAAATGTCAGCCAAAATACAACAAAAGCAAAATCCAACAACAATGTTCTCTCAAAAGACTTGTGTTCTATTGCAGTCAAAACACCAAATACATGTAGTTTGTTGTTTGCTATGTAATTGATTCATCAATTAATCTACAAAACAACTGAATTCACAGATTATTTTTGTATTTTTTTCTTTAAGACCATGTAATCTCTCTTGGTTAAAGGGGCTGATTTTATTTCTTTTTTGTTTTTATTTCTATTTGAATAAATAAGTAGTTTTGTTTCATACCTTACCTGAGTCCTGGCACAATCAGGGGAGTCGTCCACAGTGGCTCACTGCTGCCATCTATAAGTCACAGGTCAAACTGCATTCTGTAGTAGATTTGAGCTTCTGGATGTTACACGAACAAGACAGTCGATGTGGAAAATTTGGGATTTGATTTGAGATACAGACTTTGATGCAATCATATTTAGCTTTGTGATACTATTTATTGACTGAGTGTATTTACTTAGCAAACCTCAAAAAGCCCCCCTTCCTCTCCTCCCTCTTTCCTTCTATCTTTTCCCAAACTGCATGTTTCCATGTGTTACAACCTTGCTGGAAAACAGAAAAAGTACTGAGTCATGAGTGGCGCAACAAATCTGACCCACAACGCAGAACCACAAAACATTCCCTCACTCTGAACGCGGAAAGTGCAGACGTGTTTCTCTTGGCACTGGGAAGTCTATTCTTAAGCTAAAGTTCATTTACAAACCAATCTCAGGCAGGCAGTCTGCCTTTGTATGAAGGCCTAACCTTTCAAAACTGGAATTGGCTTGCTTAGAGAGCTATTCTGACTACCAGGCCACCAACGCAACATAGTCCTGTTTCTCCTCATTCAGTCGGCAATATGCATGAGAAAATGTGGGCACAGAGACTATACTGCATCTCCATTTGGCCTAAACCACCAGGATTCAGATATGAAAGGGCAATTTTAAAACAATGGAAAACTTAGCACCTTAAGTACACACAAACTGCACACATGCAGCTAATGAGTCCTGGGCGACAGAGAACACATACACTTTAGTTGGGAACGCGCTAATTTGGTTCCACATGAGTCTTGATTCCAGTGAAAGACATGCACTGCTGCAAGCATGCCCCTAAAGCCTGATTGGACAGTGATAATATAAACACCAATCAGAGAGTGAGTAAACCCAGCCAATGGACTGTTACAAAGACAGCGCCACTCAGCACATCAACAGTCGCAGTCCTATTAAGACTGTTTTCTTCATAACTGCATATGGACTCAGAAATTATTTTATTCTTGGCTTAGCCTTTTTTTGGTGGGCTCAAAATTGGAATTGCTCACAGATGAAAACCACATTTCCTGGAGCTCAAGGTTCATTCTTGTTTTACCTCGGTTTCAATCACTTTCCCTCCTCCAACTACAGGGTGGGTTTTTTGGCTGCGTACAGTTTCCACAGTTACTCAGGTTATGCTCTCTGCCGAAAATCAAGTCTTCATTTTAGAGGGAGATTTCCGACCCGTTGGCATTGTCCAGCATTGTTCAAGTGAGGCTTATAGGGAAATAATCCAAATGCAAATGGAGTCATTATTATATAGCCAGTTATGTTCCTAAACAAATGTATTTTCAAACCTGTGACATTGTAAGAAAGGCTTTCAGTTTGAAAGACCCATGAAGTCCACATATGTAGGATGGAAGGGTGGGTAAGCAAAATGACCCTCACCCAGGAGAGCAGGTTTGCACCCCATCTTGGAATATTATTCTTCAATTTCATTTTCATGCATTTACTTTTAGTTTTCACTCACTGTTTCATTAGACGTAGACGTAGAAATGATGTGGTTAGGCTCAGGGAAATGTGCGTTCTGCTGAGTCCCTTTCTACTTTTAAGAGACAATTGAAGACTCAATTGTTCAGAGAACACCTAGGCACTTAATCTGACTCCACCTTAGGGGTAGAATAAGTCAGGTGGTCCAAAACCCAGCACTTATTTAGCGCTGACAAAGTATAAAAAAAAAGGGGGGGGGGGGGGGGGGGCAATTCTTCTACAACTTGATGGCAACACCTTTCACCAATCACACTTGAAGCACTTTTTGCACTTACTACAGGTTTTTCCTTATGCCTGAATTCTTGCTTGTGTTGTACGTCACTTTGGACAAAAGTGTCTGCTAAATGAAATTGTAGAAATGTCATGTTTTGGTTGACATTTTCACAACAGCAGCCACAAGCTTAGTTTGGTTTAAAAAAAATATCACTTTGTTAGTTTGAGGAAAATATCATGGTTGAGGTTCAAATACAACACTTTCACAACATGTTTGAAGCTTCTCCTCCATTTTGGGTGATAAGCCTTGCCCTACCTAATAATATAATTGGCTGAAAGGGAGTGACAGTAAAGCAATAAAATCAACAACAAAGTTTTGCAGATTTGAAAAGTATCTGGGACACATCCCAAATCCAGCACAAAATACATTTCCTTTAAAATGCAATTCAGAATGTGGCCCAGTTTTACAGGAACATAACATCTGGAAGTCTGTGTTGCAATCAATACCTACTTCATAACGATAAGCAAAAGCAAAAAAAAAAAACTTATCCACTGCAACTTTAACAACCTTCAACATAACAATCTTTCGTATATCAGCAGCTTTATTGGCCTAAATGTTTTTTGGCATGAAGTGAAAATATTAACTGCTTATGAATGCATTGCTGACAGTCTAACATGATTCTAAGGAGAGCTTCATTATCCTTAAATGAACCCATAAAGCAGCACGAGTGCGTCATTGTATCTGAAAACTAAAACCACCAAATTTGAACACAACTGGTTAAGAGTTTGGTAAAAAAAAAAAAAAGCCCTGAACAGTTGGAGGGAAAATAAGGCAGGAAACTGTAGGCTCAAACTCGGCAACATCCTCTACCCACACATGCTACTGGATGACACAGTCAAAACAACTGAATTACATTACTAACAAGTTACTAGGATTGCATAAGAAGCCCACAAAGCATAGTAAGTAGTAGTATTACCACCTGTGTATGAGAGTAAACTGCTAGCAGGCTGCACAATAGCCACTTTAGGCCTATAAATGCATCAACACACCAAACAAACAGTGCAGCGCTTTGTGGGGAAACAGGCGAGTTAAATCCTGTGTGTGTCTCTTGCGTGGGAGCCTCTGCAAACCCTGATGGGGGACAGACCAAAGAGTAACAGGGAGAACGCAAGCTGAAAGAAGATAATGAGGGGATGAAAAGTATTTCTGAGGAATTCAGATATGGAAATGAAGGACATAGATGAAGGAAGTCTATCTGCTGAGTGAAATCTGCAGTTTTGTCTTCAAAAGCCGTCAAAAACAATGCGGTGGACACATACGGCTGCTTTGCCACATTTACCCTCTCACCTTCACAGACTCTGTTCATCCCCTACTCTCCCCGTCGTGTCGTTCTCCTTGTCAGGACAGAGCTGTGTTAATTATTCAGCCTGTC
The DNA here is from genome assembly GCF_021347895.1 of Acanthochromis polyacanthus. Classification (NCBI taxonomy): domain Eukaryota; kingdom Metazoa; phylum Chordata; class Actinopteri; family Pomacentridae; genus Acanthochromis; species Acanthochromis polyacanthus. Next base: position 11,578,110 of record NC_067116.1, on the reverse strand, counting down.
TCCCAGCATGTCTGCTGTGGCAGCTGCAGGTAGGAAAGCTCAGAGACAGCAATGTAAAGGGGTTTTTGTCATGTTCTTCATCTGAAGCAGGAGTGGGAGTGTGTTTCAGTGGGAGAACATAATGGCAACATGTTGAACCTTCAGATGCACAACAGATTACTGTGAGCACTTCCTCATTTGGATGCCTTGTTCATGCATACTTCATGAGCATAATTTCCAGATTACTCAGCTGTCGTTATTGGCAGAAAGAAAAACAATTATTCCATTAAAGCAACTGTGTTCTTTTATGGAGACTGACCTCTCCTGGTGTATGCAGCCAACTGTCAAGTGAAACACTAACACCAAAGATATGGAATTGATCCCGCTGTTTATGGTCGGTCTTTATATGGTATGTCTCTGCTAAAACTTAGCATACACTATATCAGGGGTCTCAAACATACGGCCCGCAGGCCAAAACCAGCCTGCCAGAGGGTCCACTTCAGCCCGCGGGATGACTTAGCAAAGTAAAACTTACAGAGAAGACATCAACTGCAAATTGTAAATCTGTAAAATCTTAAATTTAAAGTAATTTCTAGATCGTAAAAATCAACCAAAATCCAGTGAATTTCGCTGTTTAATTTGGGGATTTTTTATTTTAAAAAATAAAACTTTTGAGGGAAATTTTTTAGGAATTTTCTTCCTGAAGATTTTGCAAATTTTTATAAATTCGGGGAATTTTTCTCTGAATATTTGGACTTTTTCAGTCAGGGCAACAACATTTTTTGGTAAGGACAACACAAGGGTTAAGTATATGCAGCATCAGACAGTAGCAGGGCAGCAAAAACGTATCTCCAACATGGAGACAGAATTGATCAGGCTCTAGCAATAAGTCACACTGTGTCCCTTTCTTCACCTCAAACAGGTGAGCTTTTGCATACAGTCACAGTTTATTAGCTGAAGTTTAATCATTGCTTTTTGCTTACATAGCAGGCGCCGTCACGTTAAGTCCTAAGCTCGATCACAGCCGTTGAGACATGTTTATTCTACTCTTGGTAAAGTAGTAGTTAGATATTCATATTGACAGAATTTTCAGTGACTGGGAAATCACAAAAAAAAATGTAATTAACTCGACTAATTAATGAACTTATCAGTTTAGCTTCACTGCTCTGTTCATTGGTGCATTAGTCTATATATGACATCACAGAGGTTGAACAGTATGTCAAATATGTACTTTTAATAATGGATTAGATTTATATAGTGCTTTTCTAAGGCACTCAAAGCATGTACAATGAATCCATTATTCATTCACTTATACATTCTCACTCTGATGGTGGTAAACTACATTTGCAGCCACGGCTGCCCTGGGGCAGACTGACAGAAGCGTGGCTGCCAATCCGCATCTACGGCCCCTCCAACCACCACCAACATTCATACACCAGGGTGAGTAGCCGCACTGGAGGAAAGGTGGGTAAAGTGTCATGACCAGGACAGAGCGCGAATCGAACCGCCTACCTTTCGATCATTGGACAACCTGCTCTACCACCTGAGTCACAGCCGTACCTTTCCAATCTTACCTGAATGACAAATATCTTGCACCTACCATGGCTGTCTCTAATGCTGTAGGGGTCTGAAAGAAGCCATGAGGAACATTTAGACCTATGTCTAAATGACAGAATGCTGTAACTTTTACAGATTGATGATGCCATCAATATCTGATGTCTGAAAAGGTCTTTAGGCTCAAAACAATCAGCTTGAATTTGTGATGAAACTATAGTTGTTAGCAAATTAGCAAATACTGCTCTTCAAAATCACAAAGGTGTGTCCAACCATCTTCAATTCCTTGACAAACAATGAAGTACTCCACTGGTTGGACAGTTAGTTAAATTAGTTGAGTAAGTTCAGGGCACAATCATCAACAATTCAACAACGGCTCAGAAAAATGCAGAACACCAAGAACAAACAGAAGACCAGCTCCTCCGCTGTTGGAAAACACAAAGTCCTCTCTGTTTTATTTGCATGCTGATCTTTTGATATTGCAGCTGGCTGCCTCTCTGGCCCTCCAGTGTCTGTCCACTATTCCCGGTCCACCTCCACCCCAGTATTAGAATATAACCTTCACACTGTATTCAATGATGACTCTCCTCAGCGGAAACCAGCACCCACACATCTCAAACAAGTACTACAGCTCATGCTGCCTGGGTGAGTCCAATGAATAAATTGGCCTCAGAAGAGATTCCTCGTAACACAGCGGCGGCAGGGAGAGGGCTGGTGGGAAGGAAGACAGAGATGCTGAGTAGCTGGTGTGAGTGATCTTTTCCTCTGTGGCGGGACAGACTGGAAACTGCTCCGAACCACTGCTGCCAGTAATCCAGCAGGCTCAGAGTGGGCTACATGTGGCAAGGAGCTACCAGAGCCAGGGTTATGGATGTGGAAACAAATAAACACAGAAGAACCTCTTGCAGGTACTCGTCTTTACTGTCACTCTGATTGTGTGTGGCCCTCCATGTCGGACGGGGAGCTGAGCCATGGTGTCTGACTACAAAGGATGTAGAAAAAGGAATCATCCTTCTACTCACTCATTCTCTCTTCCCTCTTTGTCATTTCTATTTAGCTTTGTTTTCACTTTTTTCATCCTCAGTCCCACTTTTAATATATATAACTGTCAGAAAACTGTTGTATTCACAAATTATTTTTTTCAGTTTTGAGAAAAACAATGCAAATACTGACTCACAGGCCCAGGACACAAACATTTGAACTATATATGAAAAAGGCTTATTGGCCATGGTCACAAACCCAGAAAGAAATCACTCAACTCCATAGAGCTTATTAGCCTGTTTTAGCCCTCTGTTTCAGTTTTTAAGATTTTGATAGACTTTTCTCCTCAGAATCAGACAGAGTCAGTCTTGAGTTAGCAGCTATTATCAACAAACAACATCTGACAAGCACACTGCACCTGCCCAACAACAATCAGCAGACAGGCAAAGTTAGCAGCTTTGACAGTGAGCCACATAGTTTTCTGAGGAGTTGGTGGAGGCCCAACCAGAGCTAAAAGGAGAGTAAATATTACTAGTTGATCTCATAATGCATCCAGAAACAAAATTCTAAAGAAATGATGGTACTCTGTTTGCTGGAAATGTGAATAAGCAACTATTAATAACTAAGAACAATTTTAAAAGGCAAACATGTTTTTGAGCTTCTTTTCATGTTCCACAAAGGGCCACAAAGGGGACTAATGTAGATTTCTAAGATTTCTTTTCTACTGGTTTCATTTTGACTTATTTAAAAAGTGAGCCAGTTAGTGTTTTTGAAAGTGAAACAAGGAAAATAAAGCTAATAATACACCCGAGAAATGAGCAGGCCGATCCGGCTCTTGCAGTTTTTCTGAGGAACTTAAAGACAAGTACCTAACTAAGCTGATATGTGGATGGATTTCATTAAGGAACTACTATTACTGAAACACAATGTCTCATGTTCATATTACATGAGAATTTGCTTATTGCTTATTATCTATGATCTGACTAAGCTCTTGGCTCTATATCCCACTAAAACCATGGTGATGAAGGAGGATCAGTGCTGCCTGGAGACTGTGTGTCAGACCCCAAAGTGGAAGGGTAAGTAGTGGGGGGGAGGCGGCACCGAGGGATCTCCTGGGATCACCGTGGATCTCCGAAACAAAAGGGACATTGTGGCACAGACTGACCCATCCAAGAAAACACTACTTCCTGTCCCACCAGCTCTAGCATCCTCCGCATATGAACTGCTCACTTCCCAGAACTGAAAGTCCCCTTTTAACATCATCTGCTCTTAACCATTTCCAGCAGCACTCAGTACTGACCATATGCAGAAACAGTAACTGGATTTGCCGAGGAGATTTAACTGAGGTTAAAACCAAATTGAAAAAAAATAAAGACTGAGATCATAATGGAATTTTACTCTGTGACAAATCTTTACTCGTTTACTGGATGTCTAGATACACCAGTAGAGAACAATTCAAGTAAGGCACAGGAAAACACACAGAGACTTTAGGTAACAAATTTTGCATATCTAGGCCCACAACAATATATCATTATACCTAAGACATCGCTGAAAAAGCATCAGTCAATTTTTCTAACATTCTTTAAATTATAAATAATCCTCTTCAGCTCAGTAAATCAATTGCTATATATAAAATTACTGTATAACCTATGGTGTAAACAAGATCGCTTGTAGGGGTAAACACTTACAAAACTCAATACCTGCATAGCACCAAACATGAAACAGATGATGTTTGAGACTGAATGGTAAGGAAAATGGAAAATCCAGCTGCTAAGGAGCCAAACATTTTCCTTAGAGGTAGGTGGAGACCAAATCAGAGCTAATATCATAGTAACATTTGATCATAAATTAACTGAACAGGCAGAAACACTACTCCAGTGGGACAATAATCTTACTGAATCTGTAAACTGACAAATGTTTACAGAAACATACAATAAGGGTATGCTAAGCTTGTTTGCAGTTATACTGTTGCATAGTAGCTATTAAGCTTTTAGCACAGTGTTAAAGATTGAAAGATGTTTCATAAGATCCCAATTTGGTTGCAGACAAGCTCTTGTTTCAAAATTCAACTAATCCAAAACTACAGAGCTTGCTGCTAAAAAGAGGTGAATTCACTGGGTTTATACTGACGAAACAAAGCTCAGAAAGCAAACAATTTGCCATTATGAAATCCATGAAAATTAAGCTTTTATTAGTCACTTTCTGCCATAAAAAGTTGCTGTTTAATTACTGAAATTAGACTGCCTTTAAAACACAACAATCCAGTGAGACGAGAACATTCCCTGCTCAATTCTACTACCATGTGATGGTACTGAAATGGATTAAAATCAATCAAATCAGACTATCACCTCAAAAGGTCAGCAACTTCAACCCGCATCTCAGAGTGATTGGTCAGAAATATTTTCATTATTAGGAAAAGAGTCATACGGCACAAAACAGAATCCAGCTTTACTTTAGAAGTGACACAACTTTAGCCATGGTTTCAAATTCACTATACTTCCAGTGTGTTGCGGGAGTGCATATGAAAAACCAGTGAGCAGTGGTTCCAGAGAAAAGGGAAGACGGCTGACAATGTTTATAGGAAAAGTCATATTTAAAGATAGGTCTTAATTTGAAAAAAACACAAGTGTACACTACCTTAACATGACTCTGAGCTCCCAGGTTGTAGATTTCTGTAGGTTTCACCATGTTGATGATCTTCACTAGACATGTGCTGTCAGTCAGGTCACCATAATGCAGCTTCATGTCTTTGAAAGAGTGGGACAAACACTCATTTTATTTTTAAAAACTAATGTGAATTTCTTGCAATAATTTTAACTTACTGGTCTCGTATGTGTTCGTTCACTGTGAACAGGTGACAGACTTCTAATATCAGAGTCAAAAAGAAAGTCCTGCAGCTGCTATTCTGTTTGTGTGCTTTAGACAGAATGAGGCATATCTGAAAATGTGTTGCACCACTGAAAGCATGTGTACAGCCAACTGACTCTAGTGATAAGTGAAATACATTTTGGTGTAACAAAAGTTCCTCATAAGACGGTTTTCTGCCAGGTGAGCAATGAAAAATGTTATGATTTGCATTGTATGTGTACAAAGAAAGTACAACATGCATTTTCCTTATTAAGATTTTAAAGTGCTAAGCTCTCGAATACCGCCTGAAACTTTTCTCCAAAAATAGCTGGGTGAAGCACTTCTTATTATATGCTTAGTTGAAACATAGATTTGATATGTCTCTTTCCTTGAGAGGTGTGACAGACTGAATTTGTTGATCAAAACAATAAAATAAAGTGGTTTCATTATCATTAGGTGATATACCAAACAATTTGTGTGACTGTCTGTGAGTGATGCCAGGGTTGGGTTACACGAGATACTTACGGCCCTCAGTATGTGTCTGTGGGTTCTGGTAAAGATGCTCAATGCGACCTGTGTTAAAGGAGCTGGAACGCCGCAAAATACCATGAACCTGAGGGAAAATGAGACAGAGACGATGGTGTGAAAGAGAGTCATGACAGGTAATATCAAAAAATTGGGTTGGGCTGATCACCGATGACTGACAGAGAGCACACAAACACACAGAGCTATAATGGGGATAAATGTTACTTATTTATCATTTAATTATGGGGATTTCCTCTGGGATCAAGTTGAGCCATAGAACTGTTAAACATGTATCAGCCAGAGAGCACAAAAATTAAGGATGCGTTTATTGTTAACAATTTAATAACAACTCCCTGCACCTGATTTGTTATAGAAAAAAAATGTTTATTTAATCTCACTATTTCTTGCCCAGTGAAATATTAGATATAGTCGGATGACCTGCTTAATGAGATTAAACACAGGCTTGGAAAGAAAGTTATTAGTAAAGTAGTAGTAAATGAGGTAGCGGAGAAAGTGAATGTGCTCAAATGTGCAAGAATATAGAAATAATTTATTACTATAAATGTAATGCTATTTCTATATTATTATTAGTACATGTGAAAACACATTTCAAGGTACAATGCAGAGTTAGGAGCTATTCTACATGCAAGTAACAAGCAAGACATGAAATTTTACCCTTCAGATACTCCACAATATACAACAAAACAAAATAAGCAACACTTTTTCCTAATACTGTTGATATGTCTTGTAAATCACTTCTCTTAAAACAGAGGAAAGCTGATAAATCTTGGCAGAAGTCTATGTTTGCAAAGTGGGCCAGTCTGGTCATAAAACATCACAGTTGAATCTTGCAATGTATCAGCAGGTTCAGTAAAAACAGTACTTTCTCTGGAGTCACTTTACTTTCACGAAGTTAACAGTTTGTCTGTTGTAAATGTGAAAGTAACACTTGGTTATAATTTGCAGTTAATTTGTTTACTGCCTTGTGAATAAATGTGTTTAATGTAATGTAATAATCATAGGCAATTTAATTACATTTCTAATTAATTTGAAGAGGATTTTTTTTCTTTAAATATGAGAGAACATTTAAAAGTTTTCCAAAATATCAAAACCACTGACAGGTGAAGTGTATAACATTGATCATTTCATTACAGTGCAATGTCCTGCTATGAAACCTTGGAACTTGGCATGTGTGTTGATACTACTTGATGAATTAAACCTTGCTGTAGACTAAACCCCCACCGCCACCCCCCACACACCCACCCCCCCCCCCACCCACCCCCCACCCACCCCCGCATCTTGCCTCGTCACAAAAATTAGGAATGCTTGGAAAAACACAACAAAGAGGTCCACGTGTTGACCTAGCCTCCAAACTCCAAGCTCAATCCACAGAGGCCCCAGTCTGATCCAGCATCCCAATGCCAGACCCCACAGACAAACCCAGAGGTCTGTGTCAGTGGCCTGAGGGGTCAGAGCCACACACACAATATTAGGCAGGTGGTTTTAATGCTGCTTTATTCAAAGTGCCTATCTTTAAAAGATCTTTGGAACCGTACAATAATTTGTACTGACAACAGTTGATATAATGGCTCCAGCTCAGTGTTTTTGTTGCTGCCTGTGATCTGTATTCTGTGATCTGTACTGCATGTTCTAGGTGGAATTTATGAGGAAGGTCTGCTCAGGGAAGATAACAGGACCTGCTCCAAGGGGAGTCCATTAGTGGGAGGACACTGTGCCCTGACCTCACTTCCTTTATTCACTGTGCACTTCCTGGCTGCCTGAGCGCTTCTCTTTAATGCCATCCTTCACCCCCACTACATCAGCACCTCCAACCTGGACCCAGTCCACTTCCTCCCCATTGTTATTGAGGCAGCAGATGGTGAAGGTGACCACTCACGCTGAGATGAAGGTGAGTATTTCTGCTACACATCTGAGAGGAAGTTAAGTCATATCACTACTGTCATGAAAACGCAGTGAGCACTGGTGCAACATGTGGCCAGCCACTTTTCACTGGTATGAAGCTACCACTGAAGCCTTATGTAGCCTCAATCTGTCCTGTCAAAACAAACAAAAAAGCAAGGTGTTGCAACCCATGGATGCCCTCAGAAGTCAGTCACATATGGAGCCCCATTCAATCCTAATTAATTTGTTCACTTGGTGCATACACCAAAAAAATGCCATGTTTCTGCCAGCTTCCTCATGCTTCAGTGAGGCAAAGGGAGCATTCACATGACTGTCCTTCTTGACTAGTGCTGGCTGAGAGCATGCATAACCAACACCTCCAACTATAGTTTCCCATTTGCTCCTCACACATGAATGTGATAAAATAAAACCATCTTCTGGACTTTACAAATGTTATTGGATGGAATGAATCAAATTCTGATCATAAAACAGTCATTATGCTGGATCTATTATGTTATTATCTATTATTATGGCAACAAAAAAAAAGAAATCATCCCAATTCACAGCCGCTCATTTTTTATTGATTGCATACTAGAACAGAAGCAATACTAATACAGTTGGCAGCACGGCCTAGCACCTTTCCTGAGGTTTGGTGTCAGCCCTCAGCAAACACACTCCCTTCCAAGATGGGAACAGGCACAGGATCTGCAAGAAGTTGGCAGTTTACTCTGGAAAAAAAAACATCTCATTTGATTCCCTTCTATGTCCCTCTTTGTTTAATCACATAATTTTACCAAAAAAGAAACCCCTTGTGAGCCTGTGTGACCACTAACAGGCTTCGTGTTCATGGAAACATATCCAGCAGCAGGTGAAAGGTAGTGAGGTCACTCATATGGCTGTATAATAATAACAGTTTCCCTGTTAATGGTCTGACCTAGGGGCAAAAGGCCAGGGGTTAAAAAGCTTGTGCAGCACAAGGGGTCTTATCATGGTGAGGTGTGAGTCAGTCAGTGTATGCTGACTGTCAAGTTTCGTTATGATCCCCCTGGAGTTCCCACACACTGCTATGACTGGATACCGCTTATCAAAAGAATGTCGCTCCGTGTGTGTTGGCATTCATGAGTGTCTGCATTCATTTGTGTATATTTGTGTGTCCGAGGTTCCAAAGGACTCAGTCCTGGTTCTGTTGACACTGCAATGTCGATTTTTCTCTCACCTCATAGCCTTTAGCGAGCAGGAACTCAGCCAGGTAGGAACCATCCTGAAAAGACAGAAGACAATACCTTTTGAAACATGCAATGTGACACTGCAAACACCTAGTTTGAGATCCAGCCACAGGGATTAGATTTTATTAATGATTATGGCACCAGATGGTAAAATATAGTGTCACACTGATGTTTTAGAGAAAATGCTTTTAAAACGACCCTGAGTACACTTCTGAAAGTTGCTTTGTTTTAGTTTTTTTTTATTTGTAAAACTGGCAGGTGCAATGACTTGTTAGAAATAAATCGTTACGTTGCACAAAAAAAATTAAAATAAGTGTTCAAAAATCCAAACCTCGTTCATGGTGTTGGAACACAATCTCCTGAAACCTGTACATTGTAGCTGAATACTCAGTCCTGGGATCATTAGATGTAACATGAATCAGGACCTTTGGGCTGTGTGTGGTGTGTGGTTGGTGTGTGAGTGTGCGTGTGTGTGTGTGTGTGTGTGTGTTGGTGGTGAGAGAGAGCAAGCACGTCAATAAGGTCTTGTTCCCCTCACCCATGTTACTCCTCGTCTTTTTTCCTTGCTCAGACTTTCCGACCGCACATTTTGGAACACTCTGGAACATTCCGACCTAGTCATGGCATTCATCCCTCAATCCCTCTCACATATGTGCACATGCACACACTTACACACAAAACGCATTCGAGCCACACTGCCACCCTGCCAGCCCCATACTTCCTCTTCAGGGTTGGAGGTAGCCATGAAGGTTGAGGCCACAGAGCAGATGAGGGAAGGTTTAATGTAGCTGGATGTTGGAGGACACCAAGAACCTGCACAACAAGTAGGATGGTCATATGTGTGATGCCCTGCTCTTGAGTGACTACATTTTGGCCAAATGTGCCGCTGCAGTGAAAACAATGCCTTTTTCTCATGAAGTGGTGATCTTAAATCAAACTACTTTGTGCAACAGGTTATATGACCACATCTGAAGGCAACAGTGGGGATACCTGTTTTTAGAAACGACATATGGAGGCAGGGTGAGAAGCTGCTAACAAAAAGAGAGGTGAGATATGAGTTGTTGCATTGAGGATGATGATACATCGTGGAAACACCCCAAAAGAAATTGTGATAATCTATAAAGCTTGATTAACAAGTTCAGCCTCTGCTTACCGTGGCAATATTCTTTCATACTTTCTGTCAGATGCAGCTTTGCACAGATTTTACTATATCTATAGAGGGTTTCAAACTTTATCACAACCCAGCAACAACCATCTCCAAGGTGTGTCTGATCTGGCCAAGCACATTAACCCTAAATGGGCTTTATACTAATTAAATAACCAAGATACAATATTACTCAGCTTCAAAGATTTTTTTCCAATCTTTAGCTAAAGATTGGAAAAAAAATAAAAAAAATCACAGTCACAATTGCACCGTACTCTGCATGTGGACATACACACGTGGACAAAATTGTTGGTACCCCTCAGTTAAAGAAGGAAAAACCCACAATTCTCACTGAAATCACTTGAAACTCACAAAAGTAACAATAAATAAAAATTTATTGAAAATTAAATAATCAAAAACAGCCATTACTTTTGAATTGTTGATTAACATAATTATTTAAAAAAACAAACTAATGAAACAGGCCTGGACAAAAATGATGGTACCTCTATAAAAGATTGAAAACTATTTGACCAGAGTGACATGATTAACTCAGGTGTGTCATTTAATTGACATCACAGGTGTTTCCAAACTCATAATCAGTCAGTCTGCCTATTTAAAGGGAGACAAGTAGTCACCCTGCTGTTTGGTGAAAAGGTGTGTACCACACTGAACATGGACAACAGAAAGCGAAGGAGAGAATTGTCCCAGGACATCCGAAAAAAATGATAGACAAACATCTTAAAGGTAAAGGCTATAAGACCATCTCTAAACAGCTTGAAGTTCCTGTGACAACAGTGGCTCATATTATTCAGAAGTTCAAGACCCACGGGACAGTAGCCAACCTCCCTGGACGTGGCCGCAAGAGGAAAATTGATGACAAATTGAAGAGACGGATCGTTGGAATTGTATCCAAAGAGCCCAGAGCAACCTCCAAAGAAATTAAAGGTGAACTCCAAGGCCAAGGTACATCAGTGTCAGATCGCACCATTCGTCGTTGTTTGAGCCAAAGTGGACTTCATGGGAGACGACCAAGGAGGACACCACTGCTGAAAAAAACTCATAAAAAAGCCAGACTGGAATTTGCAAAAATGCATGTTGACAAGCCACAAAGCTTCTGGGAGAATGTCCTTTGGACAGATGAGACCAAACTGGAGCTTTTTGGTAAGGCACATCAACTCTATGTTCATAGACTCAAAAACCAAGCATACGAAGAAAAGAACACTGTCCCTACGGTGAAACATGGAGGAGGCTCAGTAATGTTTTGGGGCTGCTTTGCTGCATCTGGCACAGGGTGTCTTGAAAGTGTGCAAGGTACGATGAAATCTGAAGACTATCAAGGCATTCTGGAGAGAAATGTGCTGCCTAGTGTCAGAAAGCTTGGTCTCAGTCGCAGGTCATGGGTCTTCCAACAGGACAACGATCCAAAACACACAGCCAAAAACACCCAAGAATGGCTGAGAGAAAAGCGTTGGACTATTCTAAAGTGGCCTTCTATGAGCCCAGATCTGAATCCCATTGAACATATGTGGAAGGAGCTGAAACATGCCATTTGGAGAAGACACCCATCAAACCTGAGACCACTGGAGCTGTTTGCTCATGAGGAGTGGGCCAAAATACCTGTTGACAGCTGCAGAACGCTCATTGACAAATACAGAAATCGTTTAATTGCAGTGATTGCCTCAAAAGGTTGTGCAACAAAATATTAAGTTATGGGTACCATCATTTTTGTCCAGCCCTATTTCATTAGTTTGTTTTTTTAAATAATTATGTTAATCAACAATTCAAAAGTGATGGCTGATTTTGATTATTTAATTTTCAATAAATTTTTATTTATTGTTACTTTTGTGAGTTTCAAGTGATTTCAGTGAGAATTGTGGGTTTTTCCTTCTTTAACTGAGGGGTACCAACAATTTTGTCCACGTGTGTAGCAACCATGTTGTCTTGTGGGGTGTTAAGTTTATCCTGGTGCCAAAATATCAAAAGACATGTTTCCTCAGTTTGTTCGTTTCACATAGATGTTCTGAATATTTACTAGCTGCGTTTCCTTACAAAACCCGTAGGATGCTTTCCGCTGTGTCTTTGTTAAGGTGTACTAGCTTGTTGTCTGTTGTGTCGGCTTCAGTTGAAAGATTATTGTATTCTTGCACTCTTCCTTTTCTCTTCTCTATCCCCCTTTGTTGTTGTTTTTTTTCTTTTTCTTTTCTTGTTTCTCTCTTCCTGCCTCTTTGGTTCCCTGTCAGGTCTGGCAAATTTATGTATATTTAACTAATCAACAAGTATTCAAACTAAATAAATTACTGAACATTATCAAGGGGAGTCTTATACTTATAAACTCCCCTTGGAAAAGCAAACTTGTGTGGCACAATGCAGCAGCCAGATCCCCATTCTGCCTGCTCTGTTGCTGGACAGGACAAAAAAAAAAAAAAGATTTTATGTTAAGCTCGGCCGTTAGCATATAGATGTGATAGTTGTACTCACTGTCTGATCCAAACTTTTGCAAGAACACTGAATGCTATACTATTTTCTCAAATTAAATCACACTGGTGTTCTTTTACATCTGCTGATATTTACACACGTGGACAAAATTGTTGGTACCCCTCAGTTAAAGAAGGAAAAACCCACAATTCTCACTGAAATCACTTGAAACTCACAAAAGTAACAAATAAAAATTTATTGAAAATTAAATAATCAAAAACAGCCATCACTTTTGAATTGCTGATTAACATAATTATTTAAAAAAACAAACTAATGAAACAGGCCTGGACAAAAATGATGGTACCTCTATAAAAGATTGAAAACTATTTGACCAGAGTGACATGATTAACTCAGGTGTGTCATTTAATTGACATCACAGGTGTTTCCAAACGCATAATCAGTCAGTCTGCCTATTTAAAGGGAGACAAGTAGTCACCCTGCTGTTTGGTGAAAAGGTGTGTACCACACTGAACATGGACAACAGAAAGCGAAGGAGAGAATTGTCCCAGGACATCCGAAAAAAAATTATAGACAAACATCTTAAAGGTAAAGGCTATAAGACCATCTCTAAACAGCTTGAAGTTCCTGTGACAACAGTGGCTCATATTATTCAGAAGTTCAAGACCCACGGGACAGTAGCCAACCTCCCTGGACGTGGCCGCAAGAGGAAAATTGATGACAAATTGAAGAGACGGATCGTTCGAATTGTATCCAAAGAGCCCAGAGCAACCTCCAAAGAAATTAAAGGTGAACTCCAAGGCCAAGGTACATCAGTGTCAGATCGCACCATTCGTCGTCGTTTGAGCCAAAGTGGACTTCATGGGAGACGACCAAGGAGGACACCACTGCTGAAAAAAACTCATAAAAAAGCGAGACTGGAATTTGCAAAAATGCATGTTGACAAGTCACAAAGCTTCTGGGAGAATGTCCTTTGGACAGATGAGACCAAACTGGAGCTTTTTGGTAAGGCACATCAACTCTATGTTCATAGACTCAAAAACCAAGCATACGAAGAAAAGAACACTGTCCCTACGGTGAAACATGGAGGAGGCTCAGTAATGTTTTGGGGCTGCTTTGCTGCATCTGGCACAGGGTGTCTTGAAAGTGTGCAAGGTACGATGAAATCTGAAGACTATCAAGGCATTCTGGAGAGAAATGTGCTGCCTAGTGTCAGAAAGCTTGATCTCAGTCGCAGGTCATGGGTCTTCCAACAGGACAACGATCCAAAATATACAGCCAAAAACACCCAAGAATGGCTGAGAGAAAAGCGTTGGACTATTCTAAAGTGGCCTTCTATGAGCCCAGATCTGAATCCCATTGAACATATGTGGAAGGAGCTGAAACATGCCATTTGGAGAAGACACCCATCAAACCTGAGACAACTGGAGCTGTTTGCTCATGAGGAGTGGGCCAAAATACCTGTTGACAGCTGCAGAACGCTCATTGACAAATACAGAAATCGTTTAATTGCAGTGATTGCCTCAAAAGGTTGTGCAACAAAATATTAAGTTATGGGTACCATCATTTTTGTCCAGCCCTATTTCATTAGTTTGTTTTTTTAAATAATTATGTTAATCAACAATTCAAAAGTGATGACTGATTTTGATTATTTAATTTTCAATAAATTTTTATTTATTGTTACTTTTGTGAGTTTCAAGTGATTTCAGTGAGAATTGTGGGTTTTTCCTTCTTTAACTGAGGGGTACCAACAATTTTGTCCACGTGTGTATATCTTATTAATGCCCTTTGTGGACCTCAAACCAACAGCTACTTGGGCTTGAACATCATGAAAAACATAAAATGACCATAAGAAGCATAGGTGGAGTTTTTTTCAGTGAAGATAACATTGAATGAATTAGAAATACAGTGTAGACATTGTTAATGCAGTAAATGAGTATTATTGCTGGAAATTACTGATTTTCAATGGAATATCTACATCGGGGTACAGAGGAACACGACCAGCAACCATCACTCCTGTGTTCTAATGCTACATTGCGTTAGCTAGTGGTGTTGAAAGGCTAATTGAAGATTAGAAAACCCTTGTGCAATTATGTTAGCACATGAATAAAATTGGGAGTTCTCATGGAAAACAAATTGTCTGGGTGACCATAAACCTTTGAAATGTAGTGTAGGAATTCAGCAACATTTGGCTTTGGTGTTGAGACATAGTTGGACATACTAAATAGGTGCAAGCATTAGCTGTGCTTCTTAGTCAACTCTGATAGGAAACTGAACATCTGTGAAATTTGGATGCTGTTAGGCAAAACCAGCAATCAAAATATGTCAACTTATTACACTCGAGATGAATCCTTAATGAAAATAAAAGTTAGCAGGAGCACTCAGTACTTCTCTAAATGTCCTTTTAAGATAATTTCCAGCATCTGCAGGCCGAACGCCCTGGCGGTCAGTTGGCACCGATATTCAGTCTGTTTCTGACCAAACCAAAAAGGGAGATGGGCACGGGTAGTGGCAGCCCCTCATCCATCCCCACAGCATTCAAAGCTTTGGCCAGTGTCATGTTTTCCTGCCCCAGTGCCAGGGTCAAAGCGTTCCATGCCAGACCAATATGGAAAACAAGCCTGAAGAGCTGCAGCTCTGTTTGAAAACAAGAGGCTCCTTTGAGGCCGTATTAGCCCATAAACCCTGGCCTCACCTCGCTGTTTCCTGTTATGGGGAGCTGGGTGCTCGCTCTGAGCAAGGGAGGGTAGAGACACACACGTACAACTACATGCTCACCTGCCAGGTCAGTGCCACACCACAAATTCCCCAAAGATTAATTTAATGATCTGACACAAAATGATCTCTTTACTCTAAAGCTACACTGAATATACAGCCGGGTCCATAAATATTTTGACAGTGACACAATTTTTGTAATTTTGGAATGAAGCAATCAAGATGTGATTGAAGTGTAGACTTTGTCAAGAAGTTAAACAGAAATACTGGCCATTTAGGAACGCAGGCATTTTTTTACACAGTCCCTCAATTTCTGCAGACTCAGAAGTATTTGTACAAATGCCATACTTACAAATATAAGGGTTATTGGTAATACTTTGATGCAAATCCTTGGCTGACAATTGTTGCCTGAAGTCTGGAACCCATGGACATCACCAAATATTGAGTTTCTGCCAATGAGATGCTTTGCCAGGTCTTGACAGCAGCCACTGGCAGTTGCTGCTGGTTTGTGGGGCCTTCTTCCCTTAGTTTTATCTTCAGTAAGTGAAAGGAAATTTAGATGGGGTGGAAGAGAAAGTGTAAAACTTGTAATTTCCTCTCCAGCAGGTGGCGCTATCACTGTAAGTGGATATTGGCATATGGATGTGATCAAGGTAGGACTATAATGAATCATGTAAAGTTTGAGACAGATTGCAGCATGTATAGGGGATTTAAACAGCACTCTCTTTTATGGCCAGTCATCAAACTTCAGGGGGCCCGTATTTAGGGGCCAGCTGATCGCCTATACGTCTGCAAAATATAAAAAATAAAAAAATCTTTTACTAGAAAATCAGAGCAGCTTAAGACAGAGATAATCAATTTAGAACAATCTCATAAACAAGCTCCTAAGGAAGAAAACCTGAAGAAATTAAATAAAGTCAGGAATAAGCTCAATCTCACTCAAACAGAACATACTTAAAAAGTTATGTTCTTTACAAGACAACAATACTATGAATACGGCAATAAAGCCACTAGGTTTCTAGCCTATCAGTGTAAAAAAACAATGTGCAGACAACACAATTAAGAGTATACGAACCACGACAGGCCAATTAAAATATGACATTCACTCAATAAAATCCATCCCATTCACTCTCTATACACCGCTTTATCCTCACTAGGGTCACGGGGGTGCTGGAGCCTATCTCAGCTGACTCGGGCGAAGGCAGAGGACACCCTGGACAGGTCGCCAGTTTGTCACAGGGCTACATATACAGACAAACAATCACACTCACATTCACACCTACGGACAATTTAGAGTAACCAATTAACCTCAGCATATTTTTGGACTGTGGGAGGAAGCCGGAGTGCCTGGAGAAAACCCACATATGCACAGGGAGAACATGCAAACTCCATGCAGAAAGATCCCAGGCCTAGGCCTGTGTGCGGCGGCGCGGCGACTTCCAATCGCTGGGCCGTTTACAATCGTCGTTAACAAGCTATCGTTACCGTCGTTACCATTTCGCGGGAGTATCAGCGACAATAAAGTGTTCAAACTTCAAATGAAATCCGCGGAAATCCACGGATCTGCGGAAAATTCCCATCCCTGGACTCTACATTTCATGGTGATTCGATTACAGTACTGTACATGACTGCTCTCACTGAGTGGCAGCTAGCATTCAGCGCGGTGGATAATAGCAGCCGTTCGATATTACGACTCGCCGACCATAAACATACCTCACCCCCAAAAAAAATTTTCTCCTCGAATTTAGACGATTCACAAGAATGACCCTGGCAATGATAAAATCCGCGGAATTCCGCGGATCCGCGGAAAATTCTCATCCCTGTTAGTCTGTCAAGGGGCTGTCAGCAGGGCTGCCCACTGTCCCCATTCCTATTTAATTTGGCAATGGAACCATTTGCAGAAGCTCTACTTGCCAATGATGAAATCACTGGTATTGACATCGGGAAAATTAAAAATAAAATTTCGCTATACGCCGACAATATAATTTCATACTTGACAAACCCTGAGAGATTAATCCCAGTGTTGTTAGATCTTAGCACTAAATTTGGATTAATATCGAGTAATAAAATTAACCTAACAAAATCCAATGCCTTATTATTGAAATCGCCAATCTCAAGTAAACTCAAAACTATCTCGCCTTTTACCTGGTCTCAAAATGGTTTTAGATATCTAGGGGTGAACGTGACTCCAAAACTTAAAGATTTAGGACATAAATTATGTCATATAAATCAGTCAAAAAAATTAAAGAAGAGTTAGAACATTGGAAAACACTCATCTCTTTTTTAGGACACATTAACGTAATCAAAATGAATGTTTTGCTACGCGTCAATTATTTGTTTCAGTCTCTACCCTGTTACTTACATAAAACATTTTTTAAATCCATAAATACAATTTTGACCTCTTTTATCTGGAAGAACTCTTCACAGAGAATATCCCTGAAAACCTTGACAAATTCTAGAGAAAAAGGAGGATTGAAACTACCTGATTTACAGATGTACTATTGGGCTGCCCAAACAAAAGTTCTAATTAGCTGGATACATAAATGTAGCAGTCCCATTGGATAGACATAGAAGTTGAACTTGGTCTCCCTGCTTCTATATATCTATTAGCACCTTTAATTACCAACACAAAGGTGCTAATAACAAAGACTTATGAAACCTACAACACTAATCAAGCCTGGCAAGATGTAAAGAAGTTTTGTGGTACCTCTGATAAAATGTCGAGGCTTGCACCTTTATCCCCCAATCCAGACCTGCCGTCATCAAATGGAAAATCCTTCTTTACAAAGTGGAAAGAGTGTGGCATCTTTCAGTTCCAAAATTTGTTCACTGGGGACACTGAAGTCTTTTACAGACTTAAGGTCAGAATTTAACAGCCCAAAACAGGACTTTTACAAATACGTCATCTAATCGACACTCTGAAAAGGGAGGGACGACTATCTTTGTGGCTGACAGGTCTTGAGAAGGTTTTGATTAGTTCCATATCACTTAAAGGGAAAATTTCTGTAATTCATAGAGTGCTCTTAGATCAGCATACACACGTGGACAAAATTGTTGGTACCCCTCAGTTAAAGAAGGAAAAACCCACAATTCTCACTGAAATCACTTGAAACTCACAAAAGTAACAATAAATAAAAATTTATTGAAAATTAAATAATCAAAAACAGCCATTACTTTTGAATTGTTGATTAACATAATTATTTAAAAAAACAAACTAATGAAACAGGCCTGGACAAAAATGATGGTACCTCTATAAAAGATTGAAAACTATTTGACCAGAGTGACATGATTAACTCAGGTGTGTCATTTAATTGACATCACAGGTGTTTCCAAACTCATCAGTCAGTCTGCCTATTTAAAGGGAGACAAGTAGTCACCCTGCTGTTTGGTGAAAAGGTGTGTACCACACTGAACATGGACAACAGAAAGCGAAGGAGAGAATTGTACCAGGACATCCGAAAAAAAATTATAGACAAACATCTTAAAGGTAAAGGCTATAAGACCATCTCTAAACAGCTTGAAGTTCCTGTGACAACAGTGGCTCATATTATTCAGAAGTTCAAGACCCACGGGACAGTAGCCAACCTCCCTGGACGTGGCCGCAAGAGGAAAATTGATGACAAATTGAAGAGATGGATCGTTCGAATTGTATCCAAAGAGCCCAGAGCAACCTCCAAAGAAATTAAAGGTGAACTCCAAGGCCAAGGTACATCAGTGTCAGATCGCACCATTCGTCGTTGTTTGAGCCAAAGTGGACTTCATGGGAGACGACCAAGGAGGACACCACGGCTGAAAAAAACTCATAAAAAAGTGAGACTGGAATTTGCAAAAATGCATGTTGACAAGCCACAAAGCTTCTGGGAGAATGTCCTTTGGACAGATGAGACCAAACTGGAGCTTTTTGGTAAGGCACATCAACTCTATGTTCATAGACTCAAAAACCAAGCATACGAAGAAAAGAACACTGTCCCTATGGTGAAACATGGAGGAGGCTCAGTAATGTTTTGGGGCTGCTTTGCTGCATCTGGCACAGGGTGTCTTGAAAGTGTGCAAGGTAAGATGAAATCTGAAGACTATCAAGGCATTCTGGAGAGAAATGTGCTGCCTAGTGTCAGAAAGCTTGGTCTCAGTCGCAGGTCATGGGTCTTCCAACAGGACAACGATCCAAAACACACAGCCAAAAACACCCAAGAATGGCTGAGAGAAAAGCGTTGGACTATTCTAAAGTGGCCTTCTATGAGCCCAGATCTGAATCCCATTGAACATATGTGGAAGGAGCTGAAACATGCCATTTGGAGAAGACACCCATCAAACCTGAGACAACTGGAGCTGTTTGCTCATGAGGAGTGGGCCAAAATACCTGTTGACAGCTGCAGAACGCTCATTGACAAATACAGAAATCGTTTAATTGCAGTGATTGCCTCAAAAGGTTGTGCAACAAAATATTAAGTTATGGGTACCATCATTTTTGTCCAGCCCTATTTCATTAGTTTGTTTTTTTAAATAATTATGTTAATCAACAATTCAAAAGTGATGGCTGATTTTGATTATTTAATTTTCAATAAATTTTTATTTATTGTTACTTTTGTGAGTTTCAAGTGATTTCAGTGAGAATTGTGGGTTTTTCCTTCTTTAACTGAGGGGTACCAACAATTTTGTCCACGTGTGTAGTTGCTCCCTAAGCCCACTGAAGAATATATGGCAACAAGATTTGGCTAGTGATCTTAAAGAAGAACCAGTGTGATACTATGTGTCAGAATGTTTTGTCCACACTGTCCGGTATCAAAATAATTGAACAAAACTATAACTTCACTCACATGCTGTACCTTACTCCACTTCGCTTAAGTAAGATGTTTCCTAACTCATCTCCCACATGTCATCGTTGTGAAATATGTGTAGGGACAACAATGCATATTTTTTGGGAATGTAGAAAACTAAAACATTTCTAGAAAGATGTACACATTCTCACCGTTAATGTTGTAGAAACTCAACTGGACTGTACACCAATACTCTACCTCTTCGGCACAGAACTGGACAAGTCACTAATAGGGCTGGGTATCAATCTAAAAGTTTCGATACCGGTACCAATTCCGATACCTTCACTTCGATACCGGTTCCTAAACGATACTTTTTTCGATGCCAGTTTTACAATATATACTCTAACAGAATGAAAATTGCATTACACATTACTTTTCACATCTTGAGTTTAATTTTCCAGTGATTTCCAGTGCAAAAGAACATTTGCAAGCAATGTACAGTTCAGTACATTCTGAGCCACCTTCGGCCCGGACCCTTCCTGGCCGACCCGGAGCCGGTCGCGGCGCACCGCCGCGGAGGAAATGCGCCAGGCGGGGGACGGCCCGCACCCGGTGAGAGGTCCCGCGAGGGGATCCTCCCGCACCGAGCGGCCGCCCCTGGCCCGCCGAGTTGAATCTCCCGGGCGGACTGCGCGGACCCCACCCGTTTACCTCTTAACGGTTTCACACCCTCTTGAACTCTCTCTTCAAAGTTCTTGTCAACTTTCCCTTAAGGTACTTGTCGACTATCGGTCTCGTGCCGGTATTTAGCCTTAGATGGAGTTTACCGCCCGCTTTGGCATATACTGCACCGCGCACTATTGGCGTCTGTGGCGATGGGCGTGGGAGAGCTCAGCTGCAGAGGGGAGAGGTGTGGAGGAGTGTGTGTGGAACCAGCGTCAGGTTAATTAGCGCAGCTGGCACCAATTAGACTCACCTGATTCTCTCAGCAGTAACAGACTGAAGCAGAGGACAAAAGACAGACGGACAGAGAGGACGGGGGAACGGACGAGCGGAGGACAGCGGACAGCTTATCGAACGAGATCCTGTGGAGATCCGGCTGACGCTGAGACTGTTTACCGGAGGAGAACCGGCGGAGAGCCGGCGGACGTTGAGACTGTTTACCGGACGAGGTCCGGTGTAGCGCCGGGCAAGGAAGAGAGACTGTTTTATTTACATTGAGACGGTGTGGTGAATAAAAGACTTTGTCTGCATTGGCCGAACTGCCGTGGTTATTGTGCTGAGCAGAGCCGCAGACAGGTTCTCCTGTTACAGCGTCCATTTTACAAAAGTAGAGCCACGTTTTAGACCTCAGAGGCATCTTTTCCCACTTCGACGACATGCTAAACAACTGCAGTAAATTCAATGTACCTAACGTGAAACCTGTCTGTGAACGGGCAGCATGCTTTTTTCCGGCTTGCCGCAATCACGTGTAATGTTACAGCCAATCACAGGTTTGCTTTATCATAATCACGTGATAAGTACCGGAACATGGAACCGAAAGACGAGGCTTATTTCGATACTCATTAGTACCGAAACATTTCGGTCGGTGCCATTAAAGAACCGAAGTTCGGTACTCAGCCCTAGTCACTAAACCCCACATGTAATAAGAGGATTATCATAATGTCCTACATAACAAAGAAGTGTATCCTACTCAGCTGGAACCGCCAAAGACCCAAGAATACTTGTTTAAACAAATCCTGAATGAAACTCTAAGACTGGAACAACGGACATGCATTTTGGAAATCAAAAGAGATGTCGTCATGAAGATATGGGAGCCATTTTTGGACCTCTGACTTTAATGAAATATGATGGAACAGGCTTTGATCTCACAAAACAAAAGTCAGATTTGAATTCGTAACCATATCATGACATGATTTAATTTGCTTCTTTGGTTGTATGGGCTGCATTGTTGTATTGTGTATTGTGATGTTATTATTATGACATTATTATTTTAGTGTTTTTGTTTCTATTTGAAAAATGTTCAAAAAGACAAATAAAAAGACATTTGAAAAAATAAAAGCTTCAGGGGGCCGCCATGGCCGTGTCTTTTGACTGTTGTGTAGGATTTTCACAAATTCTCATCCTTACGCCGTGTTGTATAAACTGACCAAATTTGAGGTGTTTTAGAGTTACCACCTGTGAAGAATAAGTCACTGAAAATGAAAAAAAACCCTCAAAATCTGACATTTAATTCAAAATGACGGACTCTCTGTTGGGTTCATAGTATGGGTTCAAGAGGCTTTATTGTTCATCCCACACAAGTTCAGGGGGTGGCCATGGTCATGCCCTTTGACTGTTGCAGATGATTTTGAGAAGTTTTCATCATAACCACCTGTTTTATAGACTGTCCAAACTTTATGTGTCTTGGACTTGTGCCCTGTGAGTAGTTAATCACTGAAAATGACCAAAATCACCAAAAATCGCACAATTAATCCAAGATTCCTGTTGGGTTTAGGTCTTGGTCCCCCTGGACTTTCTGTTCACCTTGATGTGCCACACATGCCTACCAAATATCGTGGATGTAGGTTAGGGTGGTCCTTAAAAATGAAAGTAGGAATTTCTAAGCTCCAACCCATGGAATTTGTTGGATTAGCTGAGAAAACTCTCCTCCTGAATTTTTGTCTCAATTGGACAATATTTACCCCTCCCTCAGTGACCTTGAAGTTTTTCCCCTCCGGCCCCTTGGAGTGTTCATCGTCTGAGAATAAATACAAGATATAACAATGAAAATTGGAATGAAAATGAAAGTTTTAACATCAGAACTGATATTAAGCAATTTAATCTACATTCTACATGTATGAAAAAGGAATATATATCAATGGTGGTAAAAATTGTAAATATTCAAAACATCCATTATATGACTGAGTATGCTTGTATTCTTGTTTGTTCTAAATGTGAAAACAAAATCCTTAAATATTTATATTCCATATCCAATTCGGTCTTAAATATCTGTTAGTGTTCCCTTTAAGGCTGCTAAGGCTGTCTATTGGCACCCAGCTTAGTTCCCCTCGGTCTTCTGCTGAGCTACTGTCTTCTTTTTGGAGTCTGGAAATTCTGTGCAATGACGAGAAACAACTTGGAAGAGAAACTGCAGTTCCTCCTCATTCTGAGTTAGGAATCCTGGCCTTTGACCAGAGTTCAGTCACAATTTTCAACACATCGTTCGCTGCCTCCCGCACAGACTTCTTGTTCAGCACAATTCGGTAGATCAACATGATGGATTAGATTTATATAGCGCTTTTCTATTCAGGCATACTCAAGCGCGTACAATGAATCCATTATTCATTCACTCACATTCTCACTCTGGTGGGACACAACAGCACATGACTAGGCGAGAGCGGGAATAGAACCGCTGACCCTTCGATCATTGGACGACCCGCTCTACCACCTGAGCCACAGCCGCCCAACAGTCCCAGTTCTTCTTCAGAGGGAAGTTGAGAAGGAACATTTTCAATTGGAGCAATCAAATACCAGAGCTTAGCTGCTGCAGCCATGACTTAGAAATTACAACTCAGCCAGTCAGCCTGAAAAAAAGCAAAAGTACACTAGTGCCGCCACTCTTTGCTCCTGAGAGGGCAGTCAGTAAAGGGTGAATTGATTGGTTGAGAGCTAATACCAAGAATCCCCAAAGGGAAATCTCTCAGCCCTTCAATTTGAGCTGACAGAGGTATTTTAAACTTCAGCACAGTTTGATATGTTACTGCCCTGTTGTCAGCGATCGTGACGAGATTAGGCTAAACTTCAGTCTCATTGAGGGAGGGGTAAATGTTGTTGGAATTAGAAAAAAAATTACCAGGAGAGTTTTTTCAGCTATTCCAACAAATTTAGGGGGTTGGAGCTGAAAAAATATTAATTTGAAAATTTACCCCTCTGGAAGGACCACCCTAATGTAGGTGAAATGTGCTGCAGGGGCTATTTGTTCAAAATGCTACAAGGGGCGCTATTGCACATGCAGTGCCAAGATGCAAACAGTGTCCTTTCTTTAGCCAATTGTGAAGTGTGTGGCACTTTTGGTGAATTTCCAAGCATTCCTAATGTGTGAAAATATATGAATTGTTTCATGGCGAAGGATAAAATTTCTAGGCATCGCCATGGTCACGCTTTTCAGCTATTGAGGAACCTTTCGATAACTTTTCATCACTATATCCTGCTCTATATACTGGCCAAATTTGTGCTTTCTAAGACTTACCCCCAAGGAGGAGTTCACTTTTGAAAATGAAAAAAAATCCTCAAATATTGTCCAATTAATTCAAAATGGTGGACTTCCTGTTGGGTTTAGGGCATGGCTCCAAGACGCTTTTTTGTGCATCCTGATGTGCTCTATATGTCCACCAAATTTCATGGATATACAGTGGTATGCAAAAGTTTGAGCACCCCTGATCATTTTCAAGATTTTCTTTTATAAATCACTGGTTGTTCAGATCAGCAATTTCAGTTAAATATATCATATAGCAGATGAACACAGTGATATATGAGAAGTGAAATGAAGTTTATAGGATTTTCAGAAAGTGTGCAATAATTATCTAAACAAAAGTAGGCAGGTGCATAAATTTGGGCACCCCAACAGAAAAATTACATCAATATTTAGTAGATCCTCCTTTCGCAGAAATATCAGCCTCTAAACACTTCCTATAGCTTCCAGTGAGGGTCTGGATTCTGGTTGAAAGTATTGTTGACCATTCTTCTTTACAAAACATCTCCAGTTCAATTTTGTAGGGGACGCTAAGGGGCCATTTTGGCACACACACACGCACAAGTCCCATAAAATATTAACTTTTTCACTGGGTCTGATGTGTGGCAAATTTTCATATGTTTCTGAGTACGTTAAAACTGCCAAAAATGCGTTTTTCCCTGCCGACACAGAAAGCAAAATTAAAGCTGCAAGCAGTGTTGAAAGGGTCCTCGCATCCTTGCTGGTCGGCAAATCCACGCATGTTCACCAGGTGGTGCTGCGACCAAGAGTGTATTTTGGCCTATGGATGTGATGAGGTTTGGACTCTGACCAGACATGTAAAGTTTCAGGCAGATTGGAGCATGTACAGGTTAGATATGTAGCACTTCCTGTCCATTTACTAGGGGGTGCTATGACTGTGATTTACTGGCCTTATGGATGTGATCAGCATTGGACTCTGATCACACATGTACAATTTCAGGCAGATTGGATCATGTACAGGGTAGTTATACAGCATTTCCTGGCCATCCAACAGGTGGCGCTATCACTCTGACTGTATGTCGGTCAATGGATTTCTTCTAAGCTAGACTCTGATCACACATGTAAAATTTGAGGCAGACTGGGGCATGCAGAGGGTAGTTACACAGCAACAATGTTTCACAGCGAAACATCAAAATTCTCGAGTCTGTCGCGGCCACATCCTTTGACTCTGGAGGAGCCTTTTGATAACTTTTCATCAATAAGTCCTGCTGCATATACTGGTTAAATTTGAGGTCTGTAGGAGTAAGCCCCTAAGAGGAGTTCATTCTTGAAAAAAATCCTCAAAATCTGTCCAATTAATTCAAAATGGCAGACTTTCTGTTGGGTTTAGGGCATAGCTCCAAGAGGATTTTTTGTGCATCCGGATGTGCTCCATATACCTCCCAAATTTTGTGGACGTTGGTGAAACGTGCTGCGGGGGCTGTTTGTTAACAATACTGTAGGGGGCGCTATAGCACATGCAGCACTGAGATGCATACAGTGGTTTACCTTGGGTCGACGGTGATGTGTGTGGTAATTTTGGTGAGCTGTTGAGCATTCCTAACATGTCAAAACGAACTTTGTCACGGCAACAATGCATTGCCATGGCAACAACATTGTATCAAAAGTCAAAATCTTCACACTGTAGCATTGTGAAGGGGTGAAGAGTCAGCTGACCAATTTCCAGAAGTATATGACAAAGTTTGAAGCAAATTTCATGCTACCAATAGGTGGCGCTATGACTTTATCTAAATTTTTCAGTGTGGATGTCGTCAGACTGGGCCTGGTGTCCAGCACATGAAGTTTGGGGCAGATAGGATCAGGATTTGCTGAGATATAAGCATTTTAGTAGTCATGACGAGACATCAAAATTCCCTGCACTGTCACAGGCATGCCTTTTGATTACAAGTCATCATTTTCTCTGGGAATCATCATCAACATGCTCAGGCTCGGTTTTCCAAGATGAAGTAAGGTCGGACTCGGGAGTGTCAGCACAGAATTTTATTATTTTTACTCTTAAAACTCACTGATTTGCAGCAAGGTTGACATTTTTCACTACTTAGTTCACAATGAGCATTAATAACTACTTTTTAAGGCAGTCTGACGGCAATACACAATAAAAGTCCCACATCGGATGCAGCTGAAGTTTCCAACAGCGAAGCTAGCCAGGAGGCTACTAGCATCCTTGCTAACAACACCAAGGCAATAATATCATTCCTTCAGGAGGTGATTCATGCCGTAACAGCCAATCTCACTAAAGTTTTTGAAGACAAGCTTGAGCCGACTAACCAGTTCCTACAGTCTCAACAAAAACAGCTGAAGAACCACGAGACGCATATCAACGAATCGGAGACATGGATCTCTGCCATAAAGGTCGCCTCAGCACCCACGCATGCCAAGCTCAAGTCGCTAGAGAAAAAGGTGGCACAGCTCAAGGAATACGTTGATGGCCTGGAGTATCGAGGCAGACGAAAGAACATCCATATTATCAATCTCCCAGAGCGGGTGGAAGGTGGTGGTGACTCCACGCTTTTTTTTGAGAGGTGGCTTCCGAAACTTTTAAACATTGAGATGAAGACAGGCCACATCAAAGTGGAGAGAGCCCACCACCCTGGTCCGCTCACAACCCGCAACCAGAGACCGCGTCCCGTCCTCATGAGGCTTCACAGTAACCAAGATAAGCAAAGGATTATGACTGCGCCGTGGGGGAAAAACCAAGAAGAACCAGCCACTGAAATATGGGGATGCAACAGTGATGATTTTTCAAGATTTCTCCGCTGCTGTGATCCGTAAGGGGAAAAGTTTCAACACTGTGAAGAGGCGCCTGAAGTCCGTATGGGCTGTATACAGAATACTGTACCTGGCCCTTAAAGTCACTCACCGTGGGACCACCGAGGTGTACTCTGATCCGGTCAACATGGATAAATATTTGGATTTGCAGGGACAATCTGAAGTTGAGAATTCTCCGGACTGAAGCCTGCCCTTACGATGCTCGTGAGCCAATACTTTCATATCTCTGTGAGTAGCAGTCAGCTGCACACTGAACTTCTTCATTCATAATATGACTGGAACAGGTTCATTATATTCATAGACATTTGTTTATAAGTAGTAGTGGGTCATTTTTTTAAGCTTCACCCCTCCCTCCTGTTAGTTATTATTCATTTGTTATTTTTCCAAGAGCTTACTCTTGTTGTCAGGAAACCCTTTCACTTGTGCTCCTACGGGTTAGGAGATGAAAAGTGTATTTTGTTCTTTGCCAGTTTCAGGCAATGTTTATTTCTTTTTTGTTTGTCATGTCTGTAAGGTGTTTTTTCCAGACGGTTTTGTCGAATAGTTTGACAAGTACACGTAATTATGTGAATATTATAAATGAATAGGTAATATCATGTTGACATTACACGTATGTACTTGGAATGTGAATGGGATTCACACACCAATTCAATGGACAAAGGTCTTGAATTATCTTCAGAGGGAACAGGTTCATGTAGCTTTATTACAAGAAACCCACTTAAATCATCAAGAACATGCTAAATTACAACAGGGTGTCTTTAACTATGTTTATTCCTCCTCTTTCTTATTCTGAAGTAGAGATGTGGCAATTTTAGTCAGGGAAAATGTGCCTTTTGGTAGACTACATTAAAGACACAGGAGGATGCTATGTGATTGTGAGAGGCATTTTATATGGAGAGGAAATTGCATTTATGAGTCTGTACTGAGTCTGTCACGTAATCTCCCAGGCTGCTGGGAGATTACGTGACTTCAGCTTTCACAAAATTAGTAAATCTTAATATTAAGAATGTAGTTGTTGGGGGAGATTTTAATTGTCATTTAAACCCACTCAGACAAATCCCCGGTAGGTAGACAACAGTTACTACCCAGAGCCAAATTAATCACAACGCTATGTGAAGAGCTGGCATTTGTAGATGTGTGGAGGACACAACACCTGACTGATAAGGAATTTACCATTCTCTCAAAGGTACATAAATGTTATCCTCGGATTAACTATTTTTTTTTGGTTCCCAAAACTCTACTACCATCCATCACATCAAGCTCTATAGGTAATATAGTCATATCGGATCACGCTGCGGTCTTTATTGGATGTGGCGTTGGGAGTATGTCTCATCGGACCAAAAGGTGGCATTTTGATTCTTCTATATTGTATGATCAAAAAATTGCGTCATATTTTGTAGAGGAATTCAAACAGTTCTTTTCAATAAACGAAGCTTCCACAGATGATCCATCATTATTGTGGGAGACATCTAAAGCTTACTCCAGAGGCATAATCACCTCCTACACTAAAAGTAAATGACGAAGACAAGCAGAGCAGAGAGTTATATTAGAATCCAAATTAATAAAAGCTGAACAAGACTATATTAGTAAATCTTCAAATAAGAAACTCAAAGAAATTACTACTCTCCGATAAGCATTAGACTGTTAACAAATGAAGCAGAATGTAAAATGAGATTCGCTAAACAAAAATTATATGAACGCGGTGGAAAGCCAGGCAAATATTTGGATTATCTTACAAAAATGAAGTCAGATTCTCAGAAAATTTCTTCAATTAAAGACATGAATGGCATGCATTTTTTTTGACACTGCAAACATTAATGATACATTTAGAAGTTTTTATGAGACACTCTAATTCACAGCTGCATACCAATACTTCTGGTTTGATGGACAGCTTTTTCTCACATCTTGATCTTCCTAGTTTGTCGGCTGATCAAAGATCTACCTTAAATTCCTCAATATCTAGGAAAGACGTTTTGGATGCTATAAAAGGGTTACAGTCCGGAAAAGCGGCAGGACCTGACAGACTTAGTTCCGAATTCTATAAAGAATTTTCAGAAATATTAGTAGATCCACTTCTAAATATGTATGATTCATTTGTGAAAGGTCTTTCTTAAAAAAGAAAAAACGCCTTAAGATTGTGCCTCATATTGCCTAATCTCCTTATTAAATGTTGATTTGAAAATTCTCTCTAAGGTGTAAAATTCTCCCAAGTGTAAAATTGAACTGGGCACTCTTACACATTGTTATTGGTCATGCGAAAAAATCTAATATTTCTGGTATGACGTACAATGTGAATTGGGTAAAATATTTTCACTTTCTGATGTTACAGTGTGTAATCCATTGATTATGCTACTTGGAATAACTGATGTCACCATCGCTGGTAAATATCAAAGACGACTTTATAGAATGCTTACATTTTGTGTGAGGAAATGTGCCCTTTAAACTGGATTTCGGATAAAGTACCATGTAAAAATCTGCCATCGGACAATATTAGAATATGTACCTTTGGACTATCTAACCTGCAAACTGCATGGTAAAGATGACAATTTTCGCAAAATCTGGGACCCTTTTATGTCATACATTGGTATGGACATCTCAGCACCTTTTTATAGAGGCTTTTCATGAACCTCTCAAAGCTCTACTGTATGTCTATTTGTATATTCATTCTATTCGTCTAGATTTCCTGTCTGTCTAAACTGTGCCGGAATGTTGAGTTGTGTTCTATTTTGGTTTACTTTTTTTGTAACGAAAACAAAAAACCCAATAAATATATTGGGGGGGGGGGACAAAAAAAAAACATGTTCAGGCTTATGTCACTACATTTGAGGTGAATATGAGCAACATACTAAGAACAGTACATCAAAGTGTAAAACATGGCGTTTCCTGTTGTCAGCAGGTGGCACTCGGACTGTGAATGTATTTCATCATATGGATGTAATCAGGGCAGGACTCTGATCATACATGTAAAGTTTCAGGCAGACTGGAGCATGTTCAGGGCATTTACATGGCAAAGGATCAAAATTCCAGAGGCCGCCATGGCCACGCCTTTTGATTTTGCTCATTAAGGCCTGTTGCATGTATTGGCCAAATTTGAGGTGAATTGGAGTTTCCCCCTAGGAGGAGTTCGCTCAAGAAAAATATCAAAAATGGGCAGAATCTGTCATTCAACACAAAATAGCTCACTTCCTGTTGAGCGGATGCTCGCATTCTTGCTGTTTGGCGACCCCAAGCATGTCCATCAGGTGATGCTGCCACCTAGAGTGTATTTCGGACCATGAATGTGACGAGGGCTGTATTCTGAGCACACAGTTCAAATTTCAGGCAGATTGGAGCATGTACAGGCTGTTTATGCAGCACTTCCTGTCCATCCACCAGGTGGCACTATCACTGTGATTGTATATTCGTCTATGGAATTCATCAGGGCGGGACTCTGATCACACATGTAAAGTTTGAGGCAGATGGCAGCATGGACAGGGGATTTACACAAGACTGCCTGCTTCCTGGCGAGCATCACAGTTCAGTCGGCCGTCATGGCCACACCCTTTGACTTTTGTGAACAATTTTCACAAATATTCAACCCAAAGGCAGACCGAATATTCGGATCTCAAAATTAATATCCGGATACCACCATCACGACCGAATATTCGGATATTCGGGTCTAGCCCTAACTTTTATGTGTGTTTAGGGCATCAAAGAGGTTTTTTTCCCGTCCGACAAAGAAAGTATAATCATAATTCCTTGCATTCCAATAAGGTCGTCGCACCATTCGGTGATCAAACCCTAATTATGATCAGAGTAAAGAAGTTCAGAAAATACATGCAACAACAATTTTGTTACTTGACACTTTAAGTAAGTTTATTTATATAGCATTTTTCACAGATATAAAAATCACAAAGTGCTTTACATTAAAAGAAAAGAAAAATAAAAACATAAAAATAAAGTAAAATAAGTCTCCATGATGTAAGGCCACATTTCTCATAAAATCACACACGTAAAATAAAACACATAAAATCATACACATAAAATCACACATGTAAAATCACACACGTAAAATCATATAAAATCATACACATAAAAGCCCTCTCTCAAATAAAAGCCTACTAGTATAAAAAAGGTTTTAGCTGTTTTTTAAAAGAATTAGCTGAGTCTAAGCATCTCAAGGAGACAGGCAGCACATTCCACAGTCTTGGAGCTACTGCCTGAAAGGATCGGTCACCTTAAAATCCCCAAATATTAAAACCTTCTCCAGCTTAATGATAGATGATAAAAAGTCTGCAAAATCGGCAAGGAAACCACCTGCAGGACCTGGAGGGCGGTAGATTAATAGACAATAAAACACATCGGACATGCCAATCTTTATCATCTGTGACTCAAAAGAAAAGGAATTTACAGAGCTCATTTCTCTGCACAAGAATATGTCACGATGTACAACCGCTAGCCCACCACCACAGCGTGCCAAACGGGACCTCCCAAAGACTGAACAGCCGACAGGAGAGAGCTCGTTCAGGTGAACAAAGTCCCCTTCCCTTTGCCATGTTTCAGTAAGAAACAAAAAATCCAAGTTCTCTCTGGTGAAAAGCTCACTGAGAATAAAGGATTTGTTAGCGATCAAACGCATGTTGAGCAAATCGATCCGAAACACCGGTGGCGAGCCGGCGACACGAACAGCTGACAGGAGAGGAATTGACAGCAAACACCGGTTGCGCTCCTGAGAACTCCAGCTGCGCACTAGTTAAGCGATAGGGCTGATACGAGGGCAAATAACACAAACACAGACCGTGAAAACTGACAAAAATGCTGAGCAGCAGCGGTCGAACCAAACACAGACAACTCACAGACTTGAAACTGCTGAACATCATTTCCATTATTAAGTTTCAAAAAACTAATTTCGTAGCAAAAGGACGACAACATCATTGAAAATCTGTGGATAGACCTCAACAAAGCAGCAATACAGCCAAAGAATCTCCTAAACATCGTTCAAATAATGAAAAACTCTTAGCTGGTAACAAATGACATTTATAAGCTGAGACTTGCTTAACTTAGTACGAGTTGCATGTCTATGTCAACAAGTCAAGTTGCATCATTGTTTACATCCATGCCTGTACAAACTTCATCTTTTGTTGTCGCTTCATGTTTTTAACCTATTGTTTTTGTGAATTTTGTCAAAATTAGGTCAATTATTTTTAGTCAATATGAATGAAGTGAATCAAGCTATTTACTGGCCAGATAATCTTTTTTATAAAATGGTGAAACAAAATCCGAGTGCACAAAAAGAGTTGACAGTTACTATAATCTCATAAGGTAGACAAATGCAAACAATGAGGGAAAATATGCTAAGTTTTAAATACCGACCATCCCGTTAAATTACTACGGAGCCCCTAAGGTGCCACAGAGGAAAAAAATATAAAACGTGCGCATGAATAAGTATCTCGTGCGCACATTTTAGTATCACGTGCGCACGAGATACTTATTCGTGCGCACGTTTTAGTTTAAACGTGCGCACGATATATTAAAACGTGTGCACGTTTTGACTTGTCCTTGTCCTCGGCCACTATGGCTTCCAGTAAACACACACGCAATGGAGAGAAAAAGAAGTGAGCTCCTTAACTTTTACTTCCACCTCGGAATGTCATATAATGACATTCTTGCTGCTCTTGCCACGAGAGATGGAATAATCCTAAGTAGGAGAACTTTGCTGCGCATACTAAAAGACAACAGGCTCAGCTGGTGGGAGGAGTACTCAGATTTGGGCCGTGCCATTGATTTCATACAGGAACAATTACACGGTCCGGGGAAGATGCATGGATATCGGTGGATGTTCACTAAGTGCCAAGAAAATGGCCTAAAAGTCAAGAAGGAAGAAGTCCGACTCATACTGGCCGAGCTGGATCAAGAGGAGTCAGCATTCAGACAGCGACGGAGACTGTACAGAAGACAGTACTTCTCAAAGGGACCTAATCATATCTGGCACATCGACTCATATGACAAACTGAAACCTTTTGGTGTGTGTATTAATGGGTGTATCGATGGCTTCTCTCGTAAAGTAATTTGGCTGAATGCCTACAAAACAAGCAGTGACCCAAAAGTGATCGGAGGCTATTTTGTCGAAGCTTTAGTGACATTAGGTAAATGTCCCAAACTTGTGCGCACTGACCGTGGCACAGAAAACGGCCTTGTGCAAGACCTGCAAATAAATTTATGTACAACTCTCATCTGTGATCCATCCATCCATTCTCTATACACCGCTTTATCCTCACGTGCGGAGCTTTCCATGGTCCTGAATATTGTGTACTGACCTTTTTACCAGAGCTGTCAGTTACTGATTAATCCCCTTATTTAGTCAAACAAGCAAATCAAAGTAAGAATAACTTTGCACAACAGAAAACAGAGCACAGAGCTTAAAATGTTTTAAAACAGAATAGGTATTAGGGCTGAGGCAACGCATCGACGTAGTCCACGTCATCGATTACGTAAATAAGTCGACGTCTAATTTATGCGTCGACGCGTTGCTATCAAAACATATATGACAGCTACTCACACACGCGCGCACTCAGGAGACCGGTTAAGATGGAGGAGGCAACAAACCAGCCCGAAAAAGAATCTAAACGAGCTAGCCCTCGCTCATCTAAAGCATGGGACTACTTCAAGCGCAGCAGCAAATATAGTAATGTTGTCATTTGCACTCTGTGCAGAATAGAAATGGCTTACCATTCCAGCACGACAGCTATGATGGAGCACTTAAAACGGAGGCATCCCATTGTTTCTCTGAATGATGATGGCCGAAAAAAGTAAGTAACCTTAGCAAAATCCATTCCACGTTTGTGTTGCAAAACCCTCCCTGCGGAATACAGTCTTGTTGCTATAATTCGCTAATCGCTACGCTATTTAGCTAACCGAGCTACGTAGTGAATACTAATGAAGCCACGCTGTATCCATGTTGCAAAATATGAACTAGATAGCTAACAACACGCAGTTCAACACATATAGGCTATTTATCCACGTT
This sequence comes from Acanthochromis polyacanthus, assembly GCF_021347895.1. Classification (NCBI taxonomy): domain Eukaryota; kingdom Metazoa; phylum Chordata; class Actinopteri; family Pomacentridae; genus Acanthochromis; species Acanthochromis polyacanthus. The sequence goes on along the minus strand of NC_067116.1, from coordinate 11,544,020 downwards.
AAAACAATTCAAATTTGTTAGCTAATCATACAGAACTAAGGTGGAGTTGAGACAAGCTAGCTAGCTTTAAGTCCCACTACCATAGCTGGTGTTTTAATGTGCACTGATTTGTGTATTTTCTAGGACAAAGCAAACAAGTGTAGAGGCTGACATCTTGAAAGGGAAAACGGGTCCATGCACTCCACAACAGGCAGCCGAGCTGTCCCAAAGCATCCTAAAAGTAAGTACATATAAACTATAGTTCACTATCCCTCTCCCATAGCACATTTTAGTTGGAACAGCGGTCTCTAAATTAAATTATTACTATTTACTTAGTAGTAGTAGTAGTAATAGTAGTAGGTCTGCTTTATTGTGTCCTTATTTGGATTATCTAATAATTCTTACTTAAGTTTCTTGGACTGTAAGCAACCTTTGGTTCTATATCAACGGTGCTCTGTTATTAATAATATTTATCATTATCTTACAGATGATTGTCAAAGACATGAGGCCTGTGGCTATTGTGGAAGGTGAAGGCTTCCGTGAAATGATGCATACATTCCACCCAGGCTACACAATTCCCTCTAGGCGCCACTTCACAGATCTGATGGAGAAGAAGTATAAGGCTACTCTTGAGAGTGTGAAGAGCAAAATAAAGAATGTTTCATCAAAAATCACACTCACCACTGATGCCTGGACAAGTATTGCCACCGAGGCTTACTTAGGAGTGACCTGTCACTTTATCACAGAAGACTGGAAGATGTCCTCATACTGTTTGACCACGATGCCGCTAGAGGAGCGCCACACTGCTGAAAACATTGCTCACTGATAGAAGAGACTGCCGAGAAGTTTGGGTTCTCTCTCTGTGATAATGTGCTGGCTATAGTCCATGATAATGCTGCCAATGTGGTAGCAGCTCTCAGAATCTTGGAGGAAAGGCATGGAGTTGCTTCACACCGATGTGCTGGCCATTACTCTCCAGTTGATCATCAACAATGCCCTGAAGAAAGATCCCAAGATAACCAAGGCTCTGGGGGCTTCCAGGAGCCTTGTGGAACACTTCAAGAGGAGTGAGCTGGCCAGCACGAAGCTAAAGCTCAAACAGAAGCAGTGGAGCACAGATGAAAAGAAACTGATACAGGACGTGTCAGTACGATGGAACAGCTCATACTATATGATTCAGCGCCTACTCGAGCAGCGGTGGCCTGTAACTGCCACCCTCTCTGACCCAGAGGTCACCCAGAGAGCGAAGCACTATCTGGATCTGAAAGGTGACCAGTGGAGCCTCCTGGAGGAATTGCAGCAAGCCCTTGAGCCCTTTGAGCAAGTCACTGTCTTCCTGAGTGGAGAGGCTTACGCCACCGTCTCCGTCCTACTTCCACTGGTAAAAGGCCTTCAGCAGTCCACACAGACAGCCTTTGAGTCTGCGCCTGTCAACTCCTTCCAAACAGCAGCCGCAGAGGAGATTGCGTCAAAGTTATTATTAGCACTTTTAGTCTCATAACATTATTGTAGTTAGTTAACTGAAATACTGAATATCTTGTTTGAATTCACCTTTCCCAGTTTGCATATTTTAATCAGTATTTAATCAGTATTTTCCCATTATGGATAGAGCTATTGTTTCGATTAGTTTTATCTCTCTTGTAAAGCAGCTTTATTTTGTGTTTAAGGATTTCATTCTGTGTGCTAATAAAATCCATGTTTTTATTAAAGGTGGGAGAGCGAGACTACTCTCGAGGATGACGGTCAAAATGTGTGCATCATTGCCACAGCCCTTGATCCTAGATTCCGCAAACTAAAGGCCCTGTCCTCAGAGGATATCCTGAAAGTGAAGATCAAACTTCAGAGCCTTGCAATTGAAGCCAAAACACGAGTGAGGGAAGAGCCTCAGCAGGATGACTCCCCCAGAGCCCAGGCAGAAGACCCCAGACAGAGGCCAACGTCTGTGCTCAGTGTGCTGGACACGTTGCTTGGTTCAGACGAATCAGAGGAGCACAGTAGTGGCGAAAACGGTGATGGCCAACAAGAGATTGATGACACTGCCAGGAATGAGATACTTGTGTATTTTGGTGAAAAGTCCATCCTGAGGGACAAGAACCCACTCATGTGGTGGAAGGAAAACAAAGCAAAGTTTCCCACACTGGCACTTCTGGCAAAATCCTACCTGGCTATCCCCGCAACATCCACACCTTCTGAACGTCTTTTCTCAGCTGCGGGGAACATTGTGACCAAAAAAAGAGCAAGTCTGTCCTCCAAGCATGTAGACATGCTCACATTCCTCCATACTAATGCATAGGCTGGAGAAGAGAGTAGAGACGATGGACAGAGTTAGTCCAGAGATAAGAGGGAGGGGAGAGTATTGAGGCAGGAGGAGAGAAACGGAGAAAAGTGTGGTGATTTGTTGTTCTGTTTTGAAAGTTATTTCAATTAAAAAATAACAGAATTGTTGGCTTACATTTTGGTATAGGCCTATTTTTCATCAGAAATATTTGATGTTTTTGTTGTGCATTTATCTGATGTTTGTTACAGTCTGTGAGAACTTGAGGTTTTTGATATTTGATTCATTTTGCACAGTGCTTTTGTGTTTCATTTTCCCATAGCCAATATTTTTTTATTTTTAAATTTAGTGTAAATGAGAATTTATTTTTATATATATTTGATTCTATATAGAATTGCTGTGCATAAGCCTTTATTTATATTTTAAGATTACAAAATGTAATAAAATATTTGAATTTTTTTATATATTTATTTGGGGAACATTTGAGAGGAAATAAGCTATTATTAATCGAGAAATTGAAAAATAATCGTTTGCTTAATCGTGAAATTAGTTGTTAAATTTATCAAAAAAATTATCGCTAGATTAATCGATTAAAAAAAATAATCGTTTAGTACAGCTCTAATAGGTATACTTTGGAAAACAGCATGTCGCTGGAAATAACGTGATGCCCAACTAAAAAAAGTTACTGTGAAAAATCCAAAATAATATGCTCCTGGCATGAGCGCCGTTTACATAGGCTATGCTTCACAGTTATCACAAACTGAGTGAAATTTGCAATCATTTTACGAGAGGGAGAAAGCGAGGGAGGAAGAAAGAGAAATTGCACTGATTTAAAACACGGTCTCGCTGGCGTAAATTAGCACCGCTCAACTGCCTGTGGCAATTAGCGCTGGTCTCTGTGGATTAGGTGGTTTTGTGCTGAATTTATGAATATTCCCTAATTTACATGCATGCAAATTGGACCGGCGCAGCCAGGAGTGGCAGTGCACTTTGGGTTAAGTTTGCGTTCATTTCACCGTTTGCATATGCTTTGTGGATTCCCCGCTGTTTTTTTCTCTCATTCAAACAGGTTTAGCGGTTGCAGAAGCAGTGCAATCCTTTTGAGGATCTGGCCCAATATTCCTCGGCCAGTATGAGTCGGACTTCTTCCTTCTTGACTTTTAGGCCATTTTCTTGGCACTTAGTGAACATCCACCGATATCCATGCATTTTCCCCGGACTGTGTAATTGTTCCTGTATGAAATAAATGACACAGCCCAAATCTGAGTACTCCTCCCACCGGCTGAGCCTGTTGTCTTTTAGTATGCGCAGCAAAATTCTCCTACTTAGGATTATTCCATCTCTCGTGGCAAGAGCAGCAAGAATGTCATTATATGACATTCCGAGGTGGAAGTAAAAGTTAAGGAGCTCACTTCTTTTTCTCTCCATTGCGTGTGTGTTTATTGGAAGCCATAGTGGCCGAGGACAAGGACAAGTCAAAATGTGGTAAATAAGTATTTCGAGTGTACCTTACAGGTGGTAGTAACATGAAGTATTATTCTGGTGGCTGGTAACGAGTTTCAGAAATTATTATTATTTTTTTGGTGGAACTGTTAAACCTGCTTGCACTAACCCGGTGCCAAATAGGAGTAACTTAAAAGGAATGTAAGAAACGAGGTAAAATGGGTAGCTTGGCTGTATCCAAAGGTAACAATCCTTCTACCAAATGTCACATGATAAATGCAAAAGCTTGTTCAAATTTAAACATCTGTAACCTGGCTATATTAAAGTCTTGGGCTAGGCAAGCTGAGAAATATTAGTCATTTGCACATACAAGTTTCTTAAACTTAGAAAAAAAAATTAAGCTGATCAAATAGTCCCACTGACTTTCTACTGTAGGTTTAAGCGTTGTCTATTTAGTCTTAAGTAAATATCTTAAAACGTGCACACGTTTTAATATATTGTGCGCACATTTTAGCTAAACGTGCGCACGAATAAGTATCACGTGCACACGAATAAGTATCATATGCGCACGAATAAGTATTTTGAGCGCACGTTTTAGTATCGCGTGCGCACGAATAAGTATCTCGTGCGCACGATTTATTTATTTTTTCCTCCGTGGCACCTTAGGGGCTCCGTAAATTACTCTGAGCAGAAATGATTGTAAGCAATGTTTTCTTACATTTTTATGATGACGTATTTTCAAGTCGTATAACAATTTTACCCATATAGCTCTTCTTCTGGTGTCATGGGGTCAGTTTAACTTGGATGAAAGCCCTGACTATAGATTGTGTGTTCTGTGTTTAATTCATTAGTGACAAATCTGACCATTTCTCCAGATTAGACATCTGGTCTCTACTTAAATCAATAATCATTTCATAGATACTCATTATACTTTCCAACAGGCCAAATTAACCAAGTCAAATTTCTTGTTTTCCCCAGTCAACAGTCTAAAACTTGAATACATTCAGTTTGCCTTCAAAAAGGACAGCAAACATTTATATTTGAGTCATTTTCAGCATTAGAATACAACTGATCCTTCTTGATGCACAAACTAAAATAAAGAGTGGAATTTCTCTAAGAATGTCATCAGCCACTGACAATACTGAAGCCAGAGAGCAGACAGAAAGGGTGTGTAAGGTCTTTGCACTAACACCACCACTGTGAATTTGGTACCCCCTGCTGGTGAAACAGTGAAGTGAAATGAAATGCTGAGATGTTAAAGGTCCCATATTATGCTATTTTTCAGTCACGTCATATAGGTCTCAGAAGCCCAAAAACATAGTATTTAGGTTTGTTCGCCCCAAAATCATCCTTTGTTCGGAGTTTCAGCGGTCGAAAAAGTCACTCTCATCAGCACTCCTCAGAACAGGATGCTTCTGGGCCTGCTTCCAGGTATGCAAATGAACGCATCTGTCCGCGCCCACTCCCCCTCCCCTCTCTGGGAGAGGACACGGCTTACAACAAGCTGTAAGTCGCCTTCCACCACCAGCCGAGAGCGGGGAGCCGCTCGGCGCCGTTGCCGCGAGAAGGACAGATGCTCCGGCAGCCAGCTGCTTTCCACCACCAGCCGAGAGCGGAGAGCCGCTCGGCGCCGTTGCCACTAGAAGTACAGATGCTCCGGCAGCCAGCCGCCAGCCACCACCAGCCGAGAACGGGGAGTTGACCGGCGCCGCTGCCGCCGCTCTCCAGGCAGCTGCTACCGGTGCCATGAGCCTGGTCACTTTGCACGAGACTGCCCAGCACCCGCACCGAGAAGCCGAGCTCCGGGAAATGAGAGAAGACTGGCGCTGTGAGGGAACCACCACTCCAGAACCCCATCCCTCACCCAGGACAATGCATGCTGGTAGGACAGTGCGGCCATGCCGGGGGGTGGGGGGGGCACGGTCAGGAGGAGGAGTTAAATCCACTTATTTTGTCATAAGCGGACCCAACTCAAACTCAGACTTTTGAGCAGGCATATTCACCAAATGTGGTGTAGCAAGGCAGGGAGGAAACAGACAGTTTTCAAATTTGAATCTCATAATGAGGCTACTGCAACACACACTACTATAAGAAAACTTTCACAAAGTGAGATTTGCATAAAAGTCCCCTTTAAACAGCAGTATCTCAAGTACAGCTCTGGGACCTTTGATACCCAGTTACTTTGAATTCATATGCCCAACATTAAAGCTCGTGTCCGGAGTTTCCATTTGTTTTCAATTTATGTATCATTTGACAAAGTTTAAATGTGTTAGTCTAGTTCGATACTATAATATAATGTTAGTATGACGTGATATGAAAATTTATTCATGAGCTCCGCCTTCCTCTCATAGATCCCCATGTTATTCCAAAAAGCGCCGGTCGGCAGCTAGCCAATCAAGTTCGAGCTTCCGCTTTGTCATGCTGTCAATCAACGGTTACGCGCACAGCAAGCACGTCCATGCAGAGGTGCATGAGCTACGCACTACGCAACCGCGCGCACATTTGTTTTGCTTGTGGAGGAGAGAGCATCAGGGATCAGCAACTTCCAGAAAAGTTACCAATCCCACTGCAGGACGTTTTTTGGCTCGGGGTGCTCGGGGTGCTCGCGTCGCTCCCCGACCACGGCCTCCATAGCCCGCCTGACGGCTTCGTTTGGATGCCCGACCTCTGGAGGAAGATGTTGGGGCGTCTGGGACATACTCTTCGTCAGAGGAGTCATGCAATTCTGAACTCTAGATAGAAATAAATAAACAATGTAACACATATACACGCGTAAATGCACTAAGTTTGATAAACAACGTCATCGAGAGGGATACACGAGTGTAATCACATATTGAAACTTTACCCGTTCGTCCTAGCAGATTCATGTTATTTTAGTATTAGGACAAGTTAGACTCAATACAGAATTCTAACGTAATTCCTTTATTATTTACTAAATGTACTAAATGTAGAAGAGTGGAAAACAGCAAAACAGGCGAGATGCTGCAGCACTTCGGGCACTCCTCTCAGGTACTGTGCGCGTGCACAAATAAAGGGGCGAAATCAGAGGGAGGGTGGGACCAACAGTGTTTTGGGAGACGCTGCGATTCAAACTCCAGACACGAGCTTTAAGGAGAAAAGACCAAAACACTTCTAGCACAATCCAGCAGGTAAAGAGCTTAGTCTGTGGGCCTGCAGGCATGAAGTCAGTATTTATGTAAACACAGAGGCCGTGGATGCATTTAGTTGTCACTGTGTACAAGCTATAAATAAATCATTTTAATATGTTTTCTTTAGATCGCAGGCAGAAGCTGCCAAACAGACCACTTGTCTGCAATTCGGCCTGATATGGTGTAATGAAGCTATAATCACAGGCCACAACACACACACAGGGTTGTGCACACACACACACAGCAGTGGCGTTTCTAGACCAATTTTACTGAGGGGGAATGGCTGGGGACAGGGTTTTTGTCAGGAGGGCACATTCAACCCAGGGCAAAAAAGACAAAGATTCAAAATCTTATTTGATGTGTTTTCATTTCATAAAAAATAGTGTTTAACCATTGTAACCAAAGTGAATGGTTCAAAATATCTAATTTCAGAGGAATATAAAAAGATAACATTTTGCAGAAATACAACAACACTATATACAAATATTGGCTGCCCTATTACAGCAACTGTATTCTGCAGTTTTGATGATTTCTGGCAAACCAATTAACAAATGAGTCAAGATTCAATGCCTTTGCCCTCTTAGACTCGATGCTCAGTACACCCAGATTGCTTAATCTCCCATCATTCATGGTGGATCTGAGGTATGTTTTCACAAGCTTTAACGTAGAAAAACTCCGCTCACAAGAAGCAGTACTCACTGGGATCGCAACTGCTATTTTACACAGTCTGTAGAGCTCAAAAACACTTCTTTATATGGCTCAATGAACTGTACTAGCTCTACTGTACTGGAGGGTCTCTGCATCCCAGTCTGTATTTTCCTTTCTAAGACCCTTTTGAACTGATGTAATTCATGCCCCAGGTCATCAATATTTGAATCATACATTTGAATGAGAACAGAGCTGTCTTTTTCAAGAATGCATCTTTTTGGGGATTTAGAGCCTGGATGCTATTCATTATGTCACAGTTTCTCCTAGAAAATCATCTTTCAAGCTCACTGAGCATTAGATCAATGACAGGGTAGAAAAAGTTTGTACGAAACCCGTCTTTATCTCTTTCTAACTCTATCTGCCCAACAGTGGTCAGTACACAGTGCTCCCTGAGTTTAGCTTGTTTGTGTCGCTCCGACCTTGCATGCAGTGCAAACACCCCCCCCCCCCGCTTTGTAAGATTCTTTCTTCCCAGTTTTTGAAACCAACTGGTGAGTCAAAGACTGTGTCTGGGCTATTGGGAGGGCTAAAGTGTCTGCAAGCGTAACAATACGCAGAGTCCAGCTGTTTGGAATATTCAAGCCAGGGGTGGATGTGGTACCAGGCTGCCTTGAAGCTCCTCCTCCTGTCCTCCATCAGGGTCCTTGGAAATGACTTTAGGTCCGGCTGCATCGGTGGGTCTTCTTTACATTTGCTGATGTCTGTGGAGAAAGACAAACCCAATATATGTAAACATAAATTCTGCATGGACACAGCATATAACACAATCACACACTGCTTCACTGCGTATATTTATTAATGCTGTTTATTAATTAATTGTATTTTTATTGTATTCAGTACGTTCTTTCATTGTATTCTAAAGCCTGACCAGGGACTAAGATTGCAAATACGCTGAAGCTAGATGCATCACATTTTCCCATTTTTAAAGGTAACGTTGTATGCATCGTACCTGTTAAATAAACATTAAAATAAAAAGTAACACACACACATTGAGCAGGCAAATGTTCTTTTCAGCATCAAACCTGATGGTCCAGTGCTTGTAGATGCACATATATTCTCTGTCTGTGTCTCACACTCCGCTTGTATTGCAGTCTCAGCTTCTTCACTGTCAGCTTCTTCACTCTCGGGATCTTCATCTGCCTCTCTTTCCTGCTCTGTGCCCTCTCTCTGAAAATCAGTGTCTCCCAAGTCCTCTGGCTCTGTCCCTGTGGCGCTCTCAACACCATCATTTGGCTCTCTCTCAGTATCTGCTGATGCCTTTGTCTTTTTGGTGCAGAAATAGGACGAAATGTCCTTTTTTCTCTTCATTTTGAACTATAGACACAAAGCAGTGGAGAGGAATACACAACACTTAAGCAACCCAGTGTATACATGACATTATAATAGGCTACTGTTGTGGGCTTGCTTGGTTTTGTGTTGTGTAGGGCTGGACCTGAATATCCCGAATATCCGGATATTTGTTCGCTACGGCACTATCTGGATATTAATTTGGTATCCGAATATTCGCCCCCCCAACCCCCCGTCGGACGTTACCGGGCGGAAAGAATACGCCGCGTTACTGTCTTCCCTCCGCCTTCGGCCCACATCGGCACTTATCGGCTCATCTCATCGTGTGATCACACAAACATATACATATATGTCTATAACATATACACATATGTCTATGTGAGCACTCCCTACTCCCCCCAGACGAAAATATTCGGAGCTCGTCTCTTCCCTGCGCCTTCGGCCCACTTCGGCTCATCCCGCCGTGTTCTTCGACTCATGTCGGCTCCTCCATTCGTGTTTGTAAACACTACCCGAATGGCCGGGTGGCTGCCGACTCTGACGTCGCGCTTCACTTCGTTGCATAAACACAAGACAAGACGCCGAAGACCTCTGCTGAAGACAAAACGAAGGCAACGAAGGTTGGTTTACACTGGGTTCAATCTGTCATCAGGAAATGTTGGCCAGAACTTTCTAAAAATGAAAAAGGATCCGAATTTTCGGGCCGTCTGTGTCACAAGCCGCCGCCGCCGCCGCCGCCGCCGCCACTACCGCACGCACGCACCCCCCCCATCCGACGTTACGGGGCGGAACGAATATTCGGATATTCATCTTTAATAGGGCCTGAATATTCGGAGGCCAGAAACCACTATTCGGGCCAGCCCGAGAGTTGTGTTATGTTTAACTGACGTTAGCTAGAACCATGCAATCAACCCAAGCTGACATTAACGCCTGGTATGGCGGCCTGCTATTATAATTTATAGTTAGTCAACAACATTTCTTTACCTGAAGTCTTACCTTGTAACAATACAATACTGTTCGTCATGGTTCTGGCTGCCTCTCGTCAGGTTGCTTTCATGAAGGTTGGTTCGCGCTCATCTTTGGTCAGTGGTGCAACGCACTAAAGTATCAGACTAGAATGTTAAGCCGCACGCAATAGTTCCACCTTCTGCGTCAGCGCAGTGGAGGGGCCACAGGAGGGGGTCCAGACTCACTGCTGCAGTGGCACTGGCCCCTGTTGGCCCCTCCCCAGAACCTCCAGAGAGACACAGCATTAAGTAGGAACATTTGGTGATTTGTGCGGAGCAGCCTGGATCTCTTCCTCTACTTTAGGACTACTCAGGCGTGCTGCTGAAATAAACAACAGAAGTTGCTGGAAACAATATGATTCAAGAATCAGAGGCGAAACAGCGTCATTTAAAGTACACACTGCACATACAGTTATAACGAAAATTTAAGGCTGCAACTAACAATGGTTCTGTTTATTTGGTAAATCTGTCAGTTTCTTTAGATGAAACTATTTTTCCTTTTCACATTTAAAAAAAATGTGGAGGGGGGGTGCACGCTAGGTGACAGACGGGGGAACGAATATTCGCTTCAGTTCGTAACGTCAGATGCTGTAAGTAAACGGAGGACATTAGTTCAACAGCGGTGATACTTGCTTTCTACTGACTTCAGTCAGCATTATCCGATTATGAGCTAAAGACAAAATGTAGTAACTGCTATTCTAAACATCAGAAACTTACTGGACTGACAGATTAACTCTATGGTAAATATACTGGTTGTTACAGAAATCCATCCATCCATTATCTATACACCACTTAATCCTCATTGGGGTCAGGGGGGCTGGAACCTATCTCAGCTGACTTAGGGTGAAGGCAGGAGACACCCTGGACAGGTCACCAGTCTATCACAGGGCTACACATAGAGACAAATAATCACACTGGAGTTACCAATTAACCTTAGCATATTTTTAGACTGTAGAAGGACACTGGAGAACCTGGAGAAAAGCCACACTGCCCTGGGAGAACATGGAAACTCCATGCAGAAATATCCCAGGAAGGCTGAGACGCAAACCAGGGATCTTCTACCTACAAGGCAACAGTGCCAACCACCAATCCAATGTGTAGCCCTGTTACAGAAATATTCAGTTTAATGAAACAAGATATTCCATTCATTCAAGACTGCATAGAGACCATCTTGGTTAACAGTTACACAGTTGCTTATTCAATAAATTTGATTTGATACTGCATCTCTACTCTGGTGCCAGTATTACAGTCTATTTGATAGTATATGACGATGTATTATATATATATATATATATATATATATATATATATATATATATATGTCAGGGTAGAGATTTGGAGTCTCTACCAGTAGAGACTGCGATCGCAATCTCTACCAGTAGAAACTCCAATCCTGGTGAAGAAGAGGAGCAGCCCAGCAACTGTAATATTGAAAGCACCATCAACCTTGATGACAAAACTAGAGATGAGGTTAGACTTTTAAGGTTAGGGTCAGGGGTCAGGGCAGGGGTCAGATTTAAAGTTCCATCTCTACTGGTAGGATTGGAGTTTCTACTGGTAGAGATTACAATCGCAAACTCTACTGGTAGAGACTCCAATCGCAATCTCTACTGGTAGAAACTCCAATTCTACTGGTAGAGACTCCAATCGCAAACTCTACTGGTAGAGACTCCAATCGCAATCTCTACTGGTAGAAACTCCAACTCTACCAAATTGCAGTCTCTACCCTGACATACATATATATATATATATATATATATATACACACACGTGGACAAAATTGTTGGTACCCCTCAGTTAAAGAAGGAAAAACCCACAATTCTCACTGAAATCACTTGAAACTCACAAAAGTAACAATAAATAAAAATTTATTGAAAATTAAATAATCAAAATCAGCCATCACTTTTGAATTGTTGATTAACATAATTATTTAAAAAAACAAACTAATGAAATAGGGCTGGACAAAAATGATGGTACCCATAACTTAATATTTTGTTGCATAACCTTTTGAGGCAATCACTGCAATTAAACGATTTCTGTATTTGTCAATGAGCGTTCTGCAGCTGTCAACAGGTATTTTGGCCAAGGAATTGCCAACCTCTGACTTTGATGCAGGTTAACAAACCTGGTGGTTTGAATGGAGAAGGAAGGTTAAAGAGAGGGAGAAGATTAAAAAAATATGGAAACAAAAGAAATTTTCAAAGTTCATCCCACAATCAAGGAAAAAGTCCATGGGACTATACAGACACTGCTGGATGATTTTTCAGAGCAACTTAACAAAAAAATGGGAAAGCACATCCACAACATCATTCATCAGTATTCTGCTCTCAGGGCCCTGAAGGAAACCATGAGAGAAGATGTTATTGCCTTACAAATTAATTTTGCAGAAAACTATAAATGTAAACATGCAAATGAGATTCAAGCAGTACATTTTGGTGATTCCCACCAATAGGTCACTCTCCATATAGGTGTGGCTCACACTAAAAATGGAGTGGTGTCTCTCTGTTCCATCAATGCACCATCTGGACTCATCTGAACACAGTGCTTCCGTACCTTAAAGCACTGAACTCAGTAGCACATGCAGCACACTGCATGTTGTTCGTGATGGGCCAACCACCCGGTACAGGTCCAAGAAAAACTTCTTAAGTAAAATTCCCTTTCAGATTGGATTCAAAAGGATAACCCCCCTCTTACGCCATCACATAATTTCAAGATACATGATACATAATTCATAATCCATATGATCTTAGAAGATTAAAACATTCAATTTTCATAAAAATAGAACCCTGATTAAAATAAATTCTTAAAAAAAAGAAAATAAAATAAAATAAAAAATATATATATATATATATATATATATATATATATATACACACACGTGGACAAAATTGTTGGTACCCCTCAGTTAAGGAAGGAAAAACCCACAATTCTCACTGAAATCACTTGAAACTCACAAAAGTAACAATAAATAAAAATTTATTGAAAATTAAATAATCAAAATCAGCCATCACTTTTGAATTGTTGATTAACATAATTATTTAAAAAACAAACTAATGAAATAGGGCTGGACAAAAATGATGGTACCCATAACTTAATATTTTGTTGCACAACCTTTTGAGGCAATCACTGCAATTAAACAATTTCTGTATTTGTCAATGAGCGTTCTGCAGCTGTCAACAGGTATTTTGGCCCACTCCTCATGAGCAAACAGCTCCAGTTGTCTCAGGTGCCAGATGCAGCAAAGCAGCCCCAAAACATTACTGAGCCTCCTCCATGTTTCACCGTAGGGACAGTGTTCTTTTCTTCGTATGCTTGGTTTTTGAGTCTATGAACATAGAGTTGATGTGCCTTACCAAAAAGCTCCAGTTTGGTCTCATCTGTCCAAAGGACATTCTCCCAGAAGCTTTGTGGCTTGTCAACATGCATTTTTGCAAATTCCAGTCTCGCTTTTTTATGAGTTTTTTTCAGCAGTGGTGTCCTCCTTGGTCGTCTCCCATGAAGTCCACTTTGGCTCAAACGACGACGAATGGTGCGATCTGACACTGATGTACCTTGGCCTTGGAGTTCACCTTTAATTTCTTTGGAGGTTGCTCTGGGCTCTTTGGATACAATTCGAACGATCCGTCTCTTCAATTTGTCATCAATTTTCCTCTTGCGGCCACGTCCAGGGAGGTTGGCTACTGTCCCGTGGGTCTTGAACTTCTGAATAATATGAGCCACTGTTGTCACAGGAACTTCAAGCTGTTTAGAGATGGTCTTATAGCCTTTACCTTTAAGAGGTTTGTCTATAATATTTTTTCGGATGTCCTGGGACAATTCTCTCCTTCGCTTTCTGTTGTCCATGTTCAGTGTGGTACACACCTTTTCACCAAACAGCAGGGTGACTACTTGTCTCCCTTTAAATAGGCAGACTGACTGATTATGAGTTTGGAAACACCTGTGATGTCAATTAAATGACACACCTGAGTTAATCATGTCACTCTGGTCAAATAGTTTTCAATCTTTTATAGAGGTACCATCATTTTTGTCCAGGCCTGTTTCATTAGTTTGTTTTTTTAAATAATTATGTTAATCAACAATTCAAAAGTAATGGCTGTTTTTGATTATTTAATTTTCAATAAATTTTTATTTATTGTTACTTTTGTGAGTTTCAAGTGATTTCAGTGAGAATTGTGGGTTTTTCCTTCTTTAACTGAGGGGTACCAACAATTTTGTCCACGTGTGTATATATATATATATATATATATATATATATATATATATATAAAAAATCTTTGAGAGGATTGTTTCTCTTATATATAAACATTATAATATGCGAAAGATGACTGTCTTGTAATGTTTTGCAGTCACCTTACCAGCACAGCATCATCGTTATTAACATCATATCATGTATTGGTTCATAAAGTTGTTAAGGCTGAGCATGAGCAGTTCCCTTTGTATTGAAAAATTAATTCAGCTTTTTACAACTAACTGCAGCTGAACTTACATCTCTTTTCCTGTACAAACACATTGCCAGACTTTGTTGAGAGGAGGAATCAGCCTTTAAGGAGCCATCAGGAGCCATTATGAGCGACAGAGGAGATGTGTGCACAGATTCTTAGCTTTATGATTATTATTGCTGGCACTCATTCAGGCTCTATGCTGTGCTGCTAACAGTGAAGCAGTGGAAGGAGGCGAGGAAGGAATGAGAGTGTATTAAACGCCAACAAAGGATGAAGAAAAGAGGCTTGTAGGATGAACATCAAACAGCTCAAGGGGTCATACTGCAACGCGGAGTTGTTTTGCCAACCAGAGGAGTTGAAGAAAGAAGTACTAACCTCAAAGCCAAAGAAAAGTTTTACTGTCACAGAGAGGGTGAACCTGTCCTCTTCGTAACCCCGGCTCGTAAAACAGCACTATCAGCCAGAGCCCCTGCAGCTTTGGTCTCCCATAACTCACACCCTCTCACCCCAATAATTCACACTGAGACAGCAGTCAGAAATATTCGGACTGAGCAGCATGCTTCCCTGAAATTTATGAACAGTAGTTAGCCAGGTGAATTATGGCATCACTGTGACCCCTGTGGCCTGGCTAGTGACTTCTAAGATGGTATATCCAGATGCCTGCCTGACTGTCTCATGCATAGGCTCTCAGCATTTAACAGTAACAGCATGACTGGCATATAAAAAGAATTAACACTTTTATTTTTTGATAAAGAGGGCAAAGGGAGAAGGAGCTTTTGAAAGTGCTGCTTGTCAAAGGAATGTCAGATGTTGAAAATGACTTTCCAAGACCTCCAGGGCTGCATTCTGGTCAACTGACAACTTTTACCTCGTACCGTGAAATATTCCTTGAGTTTCAGCTTATTTCCTACTGCTACTTTGCTCTGATGCAAATCATGTTCCAGAGAAAGGCAGTACTTCTGTGTCTGCATAACAAAACAAGTTCATACAAATATCCACATAAATATGATTAGCTCTACAAACACAGCCGAAGCTATAAATGCCTTGGACAGGTTTTTATTACTGCACTTGTTTGAGTGATGTCATTAAAACCAATGAGTATTCTAATCTTTCAGGACATTCCGCTTTCTCAAGAGCAGAGCACTTCTTTACTGTCGAACAGTCAAGTGGAAGAGTTGTGTCTAAAATAATCAACATAATTGTCACTGAAACTGCAGGGATTGTAATTCTAAGATCATGCAATATGGATAAGAATGTCTCTTATTCTCTCATGGCATATTAAATTGAGAAAACAATTTTAAACTTTTGATGGAATTTTTTTGTATTTACAACAAACATCAGGGAAGTGAAACAAATTACACTGATCATCTTGTTACAATGCAATGTTCTGCTTGGAAGCTTTGTGTCATGCATCCTTGTGGATGATATATTGGCACTCACAGAAATGCAGATTAAGTACATCCCCAATGGGAACAGAAATCCACAACAGACACAGGACAATGCACCCCGATACAGTGCAGAAATTGCTAAGGAATGGCTTGAGGAACATGGAAAAGAGCCCAAAGTGTTGACCCAGCTTCCAAACTCCCAGTATTTCATCTAATCAGTATCAAGACAATGCACCAGACAAGCCTGAACCACTGCGGCACCATGCCACAACCCTTAGTGTAGGGCTCCAGACTGCGACTAAATGGCATTTTGCGACCAAAATTTGAGCGAGTGCGAGTAAATTTTTCATCTACTCGCAAATGTGCGACCAGTAAATTTGCCGATTTTTTCAAATTACTATTGAATATTTTTTGTTGCTTACAAACTTCTGCTCCACACTTCAGCCCAGTAGACGGTAATGCGCAAATAAGCTAGTTTACCAACCGACATTAACTCCAAAAGAAGAAAGGAGACGAACACCAAAGAAGAAGAAAGCGGGCCAATGTGTGTGAGAGCATGACGGTGAAGCTCCTGATGTTTCACAAAGCCTCTATTTACGTTCAGCCTTATTTTGAACACAATTTCATCTTCCTGTCCTTCCCTCCTTTCTTGTCCCCATTCCAGCTGCTTCTAAGTTTAGACACATCCTTTGCTGGACAGCAACAGCGTAGAACCGTTTTCTTTCATCTTTATGTGAATTTTCTGACTTTTCTGCAGCGTCTTCGTCATGTCAAAAAAGCTCTTCTTAGAGAACCAGTTCCTGTGCCACTGAAATGGTCACAAAATATAAGCCCCTAGGGTTAAAAAAAATCGCGTTCAAAATAAAAGCCTGGAGGAAACAGTTATTTTAACACTAGCATAACAAAGGGTTTCCAAAATTGATGAACTGATGAACAGTCCTTGTCAAGTGGGGCCTAGTTATTTGAGATCCCAGGAGCAACCACCACCTAAATAAAAGCTTTAAGCAAACCAATGAAAAGTTAAAATGAGAAACTATATAAGTTAAACACATGATTATGCTTATGCTTGATGCAAGAATGATTTTAATAGGCTGATATATATTCTGGAAATGATGATTGCTATAGAAGAGAATGATTTAAAATAAGTTATTTGATCATGCTAAGAAAAATGATTTAAAGAAGTGATTCAGTGTAACAAAGTGAGTTTTGAATGGAAGTAATCTGTGCTGTTCTGAGCTGTATGCAGACAGGATGGGAAAAGCAGAAGTCTCCTCAGAAATGAGGAACTTGGAGTTTCCACAGGATGACAGGATGGGCTCATGCCTACATTGTCATGACAACTGAAGTGTGTGTAACAAGTGGATGTGTTAACAGAAAAGATGGAAAGAATGATGTATGCGTGATAGGAAGAAGGTTGTGTCTTAAACCTATGAATTAATTACCTGGGCGTACCTACTAGTGAGAATTGTGAGTGAAAATGTGTATGTGCTAAGCTGAAGTCGAGCTAGGGTATAAAACCCAGAGACACAGACACTGAATTCGGAGTTCTCCCCCGGAGGGGAGAGATGCTGCTCGCCGGAGCTGCAAGAGATGCTGCTCGCCGGAGCTGCCGGGGAGCATCGCCAGAGTTCTGAAGAATCTTCATCGGACCCTTTTGCCCAAGAGACATGAAGACAACGCGGGACTTAGGCTCCAGAGTTCGCTGAGAACATCGTTGGAGGCAAAGTCTTTTTCTGACTTTGTTCAACAAGCGAAGACCACACTCTGCCAGACGGAGAGTCCTGAGAGGTCTGCAGTTGTCCAAAGAGATGAAGAGAGGCAAGCACCCATGGCATCCAGAGAGGCACAGGAGGCAGCAGCAGAGGGCTGCTCCACTCCAGGGGCTGGAGGACCCAGTGACCCACCGCAGCCTGATGAGACGGGGGCTTTCCACCACCACCATCCGACTGAGAAGACAGCTGAGACGCCCGCACTTGTGTTCCAGCTGCTACTAAAGATAACTGCCAGACCAACGATTGGCTATCGGGACCTTTCCACTCCCCCTGCCTATGAAGAACACCCTCTGCCCACAAAGAAGACTTCATACCGAGTCTGCTGGTCCACGGAGGAGTTCAACTAGATGCAGGTCAAGACCGGGCGTGACAGCTTGGCCGCGCTGTCCGCTCTCTCTCCTAAATTTAATAATTAGAGAAGATTGTCAGGTACGCTCAATTTAGTTACTTTAGTATAATTTATAATCAGAAATAATTAAATTGTTTAATCATGAATTAATGCTGTGCCCCTGCTAATAATTGCTTAATAAAACGTTATATTGCATTTAAAGAGAAGTCTAAGGAAATGATTATGATTCACCTATTCTGCATAGTGGTAAAAAGTTAAGTTGATTGTGTGCATTAAATCTAATGGTTCTTAAAGGTTACTTTAATCCAACTAGTTATTTAAACATTACCCCTGGGGTTAGTTATCCAAACCTCTAAAACGAACCTAGGAATATCAACAAGTGCCACAGTTTTAAGAGGAAAGCTGTCGTT
Organism: Acanthochromis polyacanthus; assembly: GCF_021347895.1. NCBI lineage: Eukaryota > Metazoa > Chordata > Actinopteri > Pomacentridae > Acanthochromis > Acanthochromis polyacanthus. Next base: position 11,525,811 of record NC_067116.1, on the reverse strand, counting down.
AACAAACGTGGTCAATAAATCAATTCTACTACTTAGGTGGGCTGCTTAGTAAGAGAGTATTTATTGGAGTAAGAGGGGTAAGACGTTTGGAAGAAGACAGTTAGGACCTAGGCGAGTATTCCTCGACACCAGCTTAATTATTCTGCTGAAACCTGTTAGGTGGAATATTAATAGGCAGATAGAATCTAACCCTTTAAATGGAGAGCTGGTCCTGATTTAACCTGAGGCAAGGGTTAAAGAAGGCTATACTGACCGACATCCTTTATAAGAGTAATTTACACGTGATTCAGTATAAATACATAACGTGCATATGCATGACACATGCCTGTGCTCAGCACAAGGTAATTTTTTATTAACCCTTTAAGCTTCAGTCAATTCCAGCCGTTTTCAGTACAAAAAAAATCGCTAATATTCTATTTTTAAATAAAAAAAATTACGAAAAATACGGGGAATATTGGACGGGCATCGCGAGGTGCATTTCCTTGAAAATGACCGATTCGGGGATTTTATACCGACTTCAGGACATGTTTTGGACAAAATAGTTTACTGGCTTGTGTCATCTGGATGTAAAAGGTTGGATTATGGCCGTTTTTTGTGGAATCTTTTTTTTTGTGTGTAATAATAAACCCGGAAATGTGAGTCGCGCTGTGTGCGTTGAAGCCGTGTATAGAGAACGGATGGATGAATATTCGTTAAGTCGGACAAATGTGTTTTTCTCACCCGCTGTGGTAATCGCATCTGAAAGTGGTTTATACCGGCGGATTCATGAGAATCTAAGCTTTCCATCGGCGTATAGTGTTTGTATAATCGGGTTTGCAGCCGTCGGACATTCTTGAAATTCCTATGCAAATTAGTAGGTGTACCGCCGGCGGTACACTGAAGCTTAAGGGGTTAAAGATTTCATCCGTCGGAAAGGATATGTCAACTGAGCAGCTTTGGTGGAGTACTGCGCTCTCTGAGTGCTTTTCTTATGTTGTGTCAGTTGCTGCACAATAAAATGTGAATTGAAAACATAGTTTCTGCATTTATTGTGCAAGTATTTATCAGTAATACAGTGAAAATGAAAGGGAATGTGAATATTTACTTTGCAAGTCAATTTTGGTGTGCGCCCCTAAATTTTTTGGTTGCGCTCCTAAAATTTTAAGTTAGGGGCCACTGTGCTCCTAGGAAAAAAAGTTAGTCTGGAGCCCTGCCATACGGTCTACAGGATCTGTTGTCAGTGTTTTACTACCACACATTTGGACACCATCAGAGGTTCCATGTCCACATACTGACAAGTCTGAGCTATTTGGGCAGCACAGCGGGGAACTTGCAGTGTTATTAGGCTAATCAGTGTATGCAGGGTTACCAAACGGCAAGTCAGCTATGCTTGATCCTATGAATACAATTTGTTGTGAAGTGTAAAATTTCATATTTTGAAATAGATTTTCTGTTAATAAATTGATAGTGAAGTTGCATATAAAGTATAGCTAGAGGTATCTAGCTATACTTAACCATAAAATGCATATATTTTTCTACGATTCAGCCTGCCATCCACACGTAAGTGCAGCTTTTTGATTTTAAAAACAGAGGTTTGGAAAACTCCGGCCAAAGTGGAGATTTGGGAAAAACCCCGGGTATGCATTTACGTGTGGACAGAAATAAGCGGAGTTTTAGGAGCGTAAACGTCACTGCCTGTGACAAAACTGCTCTGACGTCAGCCATGCGACCTTTGTTGACAATCGGAGCAGAATGGACGCACTCTTACTTTCTTGTGCTTTATTGACTTTATGCTCCAAAACTACGTTTAACAGCAATTCCGACTCCTTGTCGGTCCACATGAACAAGCCTGGCACCATACTTTGTTTATTGCGGAAGTGACAACACGAGACAGAAGCTTATTCTGATTGGATAAGCTTGATATATGTTTACATTTATTTAGTTACGTGTGGATGAAGATTTTTGTAGAAAACGGGAACATGTGGACGCAGATTTTTTCCTAAACGGAGGGGTGCCGATATTCGGTTTTAAAAATACCCGGCTACGTGTGGACATGGCCTACCACCTCTCCCCAGAACAAGTTGCAGTACCCACCTGCCTCAAATCCACCATCATCGTCTCTGTGCCTAAAAAGTCTGCCATCACAACCCTCAATGATTACCGCCCAGTCACCCTCACCCCAGTTATTATGAAGTGCTTTGAAAGGATGGTGTTGGCACACATCATGAGAAGCATCCCTACAGATCTGGACAGCCATCAGTTCGCGAACCGGATGAACAGATCTACAGAGGATGCCGTCTCAGTTGTACTTCATACAGCCCTAACCCACCTGGAGCAGCCGGATATCTACGTCAGGATGTTCTTTGTGGATTTTAGCAGTGCCTTAAATACTGCAATCCCCAATAAACTAGTACATAAACTCACCAATCTTGGACTCTCCACCACACTATGTTCATGGATTAAGGACTTTCTGACCAACAGGCCTCAGAATGTCAAGATGGGGAACCTGACATCCCACATAATCATGAACCTACACACAGCAAAGGGGTGTATTCTTAGTCCAGCACTCTTCACCCTCTTCACCATGGACCGTGTCCCCACTCACTCCTCCAACACCCTGACAAAGTTTGCTGACGATACCATGGTGGTAGGCCTTATCAGGGACAACAACAAGACCTGGTACAGGCAGGAGGTCCAACATCTGTTAGGGTGGTGTGCAAACAACGACCTGGTCCTCAACACTACCAAAACAATGGAAGTCATTATGGACTTCAGGAGGACCAGGAGAGCTGTGCAGTCCCCACTCCATATCAGAGGAGAAGAGCTGGAGAAGGTGGTCTCAGTCATATTCCTTGGCATGCACATTACCAAAGATCTGACATGGACATTAAACACCTCCACACAGGTAAAAAATAAATAAATAAAAAGCCCACCAGAGGACGTTCTTCCTGAGGAAGCTAAAGCAGGCTGGTCTGGCCCCACAACTGCTCAGAAACTTCTACAGAAGCACCATCGACAGCATCCTCTGCCAGGGCTGCACAGTGTGGTACAGTTCCAGCACAGCAAAAGACAGACAGGATCTCTCCCAGGTGGTAAAGGTGGTACAGAGAATCATGGGAGCTGAGCTCCCAGACCTGGACTCAGTGTACAATAAAGGCGTTTTTCCATTTGAGTCTACTCGGTGCGGTACAGCTCGCCGCTACTTTAACTGACTTGACTCGTTGCAGTTTAGTTGTTTTTCCATACAATCTCCGTGGATGGAGTCGTAATAACACAGGGGGCCGAAACTCCCTTACCGTCATTTGTGTGCAACACAAACGCAACACAACAATGGAGATGAAGGCGATGGTACACCTGCTGCTCGGTCTGTGGCTTTCTGTCAGATACAAAGTAATAGACGAGTCAGAGAAAGCTGAGTGGGGAAGGTTGAAACACTGAAGAGACACACAGGAGAGTTTGGGAGGCGATACAGCAGTATGAAGGAGAAGACAAGAGGATATGAACTAGACAACATGAGGGTAAGCTAATGCTAGTTCACTAGCTATCATATATCAGTCCTGTGAATGACACTGTAATGGCTGCAATTTATTGCTATTAGGTATTAAATATGTATGCTGTGTATGTGTTTCAGATGGCTCTCTTATGAGACTTAGGACGTACCTGAAGCAGCAGCACAGGAGCATCCAGTGGCACAAGGAGTAGAGGAGGAGGGCAGAGATGTACAGGATGCATCTATGCAGTACGTGTTATGCTAAAGTTAAAAAGGTATTCTTCTTGTTATACTTCTGTTTTTTGGTCCCGGACCGCTATTGTTTTCTTGGATGCAATTCTAACAAACTTTTGTACCTGTTGCAGATGTGACTATACTATTGTTTTTTGTTTGTTTTTTTATTTGTGAAGGTTATCAAGACTGCATGACAAATTAAAGCCAAAACATTAAAACAGCTGTTTTAAGAATATTTCAGTTTGATAAATCAGTATAGATAGGTTTCACATGACGTCACACTTCCGTGTCCGCCATATTGTGTGGATTGTGTGGCGAGTGTTGAAATTGTTGTGGTCAGGAGTCAGCGAGCAAGATAAGTATTGAGCAAGATAAATATAGTTTGCAGTGTGACTGGGGACAAGAATGGTTCACGCCTGTTGTGTCCCAACTGCCACAACAGGGCAGAAGGCCCAGTTAAACGGAGCCGAGGGTGAACAGGCAAGGAAACTCAGCCGGCTGAGGCACCACACTTGGCAATTAGCATCTGTTTTTTAACCCGTATTATTAAGAAATTGTCATTTTCACTTTTACTTTGTATTCTATCATTCAATACTTACATACACTTTATTGTGGTAAAATAAACTTTTAGTGCATGAATTGCTTTGAAAACAATTGAAATCTTGCAAACAGCCAAAAGTCTTACTCAAATTTGATTATTTTATTGAAAAAAAAATGCATTTCGGGAGTTTTGATGTATGCCGAATGAAAGACAACAAATGTATATCTTAGACAATTGCGGAAATTAGGTGTTTCAATCGTTATTTGCTTTGACCTAAAGATCTTTTCAAAATAGCTGCTTCTCAAAGCGAGGATTCGCGTTGCCCCAACAGGACACCATACTGGGAGGTTAGCTCACATTAGCGTGATCCTAGCCAGACTCCACTGTTTATTCCAGTTGTTTATTCCAGTAGATAGACCAATGATACGCTAATTAATAGAAAAAAATCATTAGGTGAATTGTTAGTTAAATCAGCAACTTGAATTAATGCTGTTTTCGGACGAATTCTACACCAAACTGTGTTCAAAATCTTGGCAAAAAAAAAATCTGTGTCTGAAGTGCTACTTCCTCATATTATGAGCGCAAACGGCTGAAACTTACTCAAATTACTTCACTTCAGGCAGGCCGTTGTGGGTGCTTTTCCAGTCCTCCTGTGTTACTTGATAAGGACCGATTCCATCAATTAACTCAAACTTCCTCTGATATCAGTCTTTTGAAGTGCTATCAAGTTTGTCAATATACTTTTTCAGCTGAGTGGCAACCATAGCCAACAAATATTAGGCTAAAAGATAAACTCCAGTCACGGACTCAACAAAGTTGGCCACTCAAAATGGCGCTGAGCTACTTACTGACCCGGAAGTGTGACGTCAGTGAAACCTATCTATTGGTTTGGTCACACTCGCCAGCTGCCCACTGTCTGCCCCAGCACACCCAGGAATAACTGGCTGAAGGCAACATTCTGGGTCACCTCCCCTCGCTGCAAGGCCGCTTAATTCTCTCTTGCCTCGCTAAGGCAAGTACATACACAACATACATGGAATTTGGTTTCGTCTGTTGGTGTCACCCTAGGAATATGGAAGAGAACAATAAAAATGAAACTATAGAAAGAGGAACAGGGAGGAAAAAGAAATAGTAAAATTAAACAGAACACAATGCAGACAGAATTTACAGCTATTATATTACTACTGCACAGGTGTGTAGGAATGGCTCAGCTGTTTATTACAGTGATGGCAGTGAGAAAGAAACTGTTTTGGTGTGTGGTGATTTTTGTGTAAAGGGCTCTGAGGGGGGAAACAGTTTATGTCCAGGGTGAGTGGGGTCTCTGATGAGGTTTTCTCCAGTACGTACTACATGCTGTAGTTTGTTTCTGTAACACTGTGTGCCTGATCCAGAGGTGCACAGGACAGATTGGATGACTGCAGTGTAGAACTGGATCAACAGCTCCTGTAGCTCCTTTGTGTCTCCTCAGCTGTCATAGGAAATCCATCCCCTCTGCTGAGTCTTTTTCAGGATGGAGTGGGTAATAAATTTATGTTCCAGTGTAGTGTAGTATTGCAACCATTCTTCACTATGTAACTGTGAAACTGGATGAAAATATACATCGAAATAAGAGAACACAGCTGTTCTTAGCAACTCCAAAATGCGCACAAGATGAAATGAAGTTCACACCACGTTGTTTTTAGTTGTGGTGGAGGAGGTACTGTTTGTGCTTCGGTTAAAGTAAGGAGTGGCAAAAATTTATTGAAGTAAAACTATCACAGACATGATCATGATTGAAAATGGACAGACAGGTGGCTAAACGCATCACAGCATAGTTGTGGAGTCCTTCAAGCTCCTGGGGACTACAATCTCTCAGGACCTGCAGTGGGAAACGAACATCCACTCCATCCTAAAAAAGGCTCAGGATGCTGGGTGTGCTGGGGCAGGCAGTGGGCAGCCAGCGAGTGTGAGCGAGTCCACCTCCAAGAGACTTGAGATCTAGTTGTACATAGTTGTACTTTTAGCTCTCTATTGTAGAAGTCCACTACAGTTTGTACTTTGCACATTGTAAATAGTTTTGATTTTGCTGCTGACTGATAAACTATTTTGTGACTTATGTGATTGCATCATAACTTTTCCTTTTGTCTGTTAAGACACTGGTAGGAAAAGAGTCAACACTCTGAACCAAACAATTCTGCATTCCCTAATAATGCATTTATGTTTAATAGGATTTAATATGTTTTAACACAAACTATTTTATGGTTCATAATTTAGTTGAATGAATTACACCAAACCAATACTGATTTATCAAACTGGAATATTCTTAAAACAGCTGTTTTAATGTTTTGGCGTTTAATTGCTCATGTAATCTTGCTAACCTTCACAAAAAAACAAACAATAGCGCAGATATATCTGCAAAAGGTACAAAAGTTCATTGTTAGAATTGCATTCAATAAAACAATATCGGTCCAGTGTCATTCACAGGACTGATATACGATAGCTAGCGAACTAGCATTAGCTTACCCTCATGTCGTCTAGTTTGTATCCTCTTGTCTTCGGCTTGATACTACTGTATCACCTCCCAAACTCTCCTGTGTGTCTCCTGGGTGTTTCAACTCGCGGCTCTCAGCTTTCGCCAACTCTTCTATGACTTTGAATCTGACAGAAAGCCACAGACCAAGCAGCAGGTATGCCATCGCCTCCATGTCCATTGTTGTGTTACATTTGTGTCGCACACAAATGACGGTAAGGGACTTTCGGCCCCCCGTGCTATTACGACTCCACCCACGATGAGGTGGTACTCAATGTAGTGGAAAAACAACTAAACCGAGATGAGCCGAGTCAAGTACAGTAGCAATGAGCCGTACCACGCCGAGTAGATGCTTGTGGAACCGCGGCTTACCAGGTTGAGGAACAGCTTCTTTCCCAGAGCTGTTGTTTCCATTACACCACAACATCTCCTCCCTCTCCTACCCCCCTGTTCTCAAATAGAGACTCACCGATTGACAATAATCATTTTAATGTGTAATAACCATTTCATATCAAGCATTTCACTTGCATCAGACACTTTAAACCAGACGTTGCACCTCACTGCACTATTACACTTTTTAAAATAGGCTACTTCTCCTTCTATTTACTTGTATACATACACTACCAGGCAAAAGTTTGGACTCGCCCCTAATTTTTCTGTGATTGGTTCATATTACCTAAATTATGAGTGCAATTTAGCCATGTTTCATTTCAAATCACAGTAGAACTATAGATAAGAACACTGAAAACAAAACTGAAGCATCTAGCATATAATAACGTTAATAAACTGTCTAAATCTGTGACTCATCAAAATAGCCTCATTTAGTTTTGATAACTGCTTGACAAATTCGAGGCATTCTTGCAATCAGTGACTTGAGATAATCACTTGAAATTTCCTCCTATGCTTCTGCCAACATCTCAAAGATTTGCAGTACTTGTGGGTTGCTTGTTCTTGATGTTTCTGTCCAGTTCATCCCATGCAAGTTCGATGGGGTTAAGGTCAGGGGATTGAGCTGGCCAAGTCATAATCCTTAGCTTCCCCTCCTCTTCTTTCTTGGCCAAATACCTCTGACACAGTTTGGAGGTGTGCTTTGGATCACTGTCTTGTTGTAGTGTGAATGGCTGTCCCACTAAACGCAGCCCAGAGGGAATGGCATGCCTCTGTAAGATACTGTGGTATCCATGCTGATTTAGAATTCCTGTGACTTTGTGCAGATTTTGACTTTGTGCAAAACAGCCACAGACTATCACGCTACCTCCACCATGCTTTACTGTGGGAACAACACACGCAGAAGTCAAGCGTTCTCCAACCCTACATCGAACGTACTTGCGCCGTTTTGATCCAAACATTTCAAACTTTGACTCGTCTGTAAACAGAACTGTTTTACATTCTTCTACAGTCCACTTTCTATGTTCTTTTGCCCACTGAAGTCTCTTCTTTATGTTCCGCTTTCTTAGGAGTGGTTTCCTGGCAGCTACCCTGCCTTTCAGACCAGATTCCCGCAGTCTACACCGCACAGTATACACTGACACATTATTGCTCCTGGTTGAGTTTAGCTGGTTGAGTTTCTGGGGCTGTCTTTTGTGTATTTTGAAGACTGATGACCCTGATGAACTTATCTTCAGTTTAGATGTGACTGCTTCTACCAGAATGAAATCTGTCTTCATGTGAACCCGTTTCTTCATATCTCTTTAATGTTTGAGCAATCTGTCTTGTAGAATAGCCTTCTTTTTTCAAAACCTTAATTTCAATCCTTTTTTCTTTGCTTAACTGAGGTTTTCTGGCCATTTTTGTGCTATTTCAGATTTAGATCATTTTCAAATTATTAGGGTCCGAGCACCGAGGTGCCGAGGACAGGCGGTGCAAGGGCACCGGCTGTCCAAGGCACCAACGGTGCCGTAGGACCCTATTGAAAACCTACGGTTTATTATTATTATTATTATTATTATTATTATTTGTCTCTCAGAACAATTGCATTTTTGAGGGCCTAAACATGCTCAAAAACTCATGAAAATTTGTACACACATCAGGACTGGTGAAAAATTTCATATTTTAAAGGAATTGTAGAGGTGTGTGGCAAAATGGCTCCATAGCGCCCCCTACACTTTCCCACGGCCATCATGTTTCACCTACAGCTACCAAATTTGGTACACATATGCAGCACATCAGACTGAACAAAAAAGTCAGTCACAGCCATATTCCAAACCCAACAGGAAGTGAGCTTTTTTAAGTTGAATGTGGGATTTTGCCCATTTTTCATTTTTTTCCAGAGCGAACTCCTCCCAGGGGGAAACTCCAATTTGCCTCAAATTCAACCAGTACATACAGGAGGCCTGAATGAGCAAAAGTTATTAAAATCTTTTTCAAAAGTCAAAGGGCGTGTCCGTGGCGGTCTGTGGAATTTTGATCCTTCGCCATGAAATTTCAAGTTGTGTGTAAATGCCCTGAACATGCTCCAATCTGCCTGAAACTTTATATGTATGATCAGATTCCTGCCCTGATCACATCCATATGATGAAATCCATTCACAGTCAGAGCGCCACCTGCTGGCAACAGAAAATGTCATTTTTTACACTTTGATGTATTATTCTTTGTCTCTTGCTCAGATTCACCTCAAATGTGGTGAAATAAACCTTAACATGTTGATGATTATTCACACTGAAAATGGTGACGTGTCATAAAAAGGTGTGTCTGTGGCGGCGCGGCGAATTTAGATGTCTCGCCATGACGACTAAAATGTTTATATCTCAGCAAATCCTAATCGTATCTGCCCCAAACTTCATGTGCTGGACACCATTCCCAGTGTGAGGTCATCCACGGTGAAAATTTTGGAAAAAGTCATAGCGCCACCTATTGGTAACAAGAAGTTTAGAAATTACATTTGCACACACCATTGCTCCAAACTTTTTCATATCATTCTGAAAATTGGTCAGCTGATTCTTCACCCCCAGACAATACCACAGTGTGAAGATTTTGATATTTGATGAAATGCTGTTGCCGTGCCAACGCGTTGTTTTTGTGACAAACAAAGTACTTTTTGACAGGCTTAGAATGCTCAACAGCTCACTAAAATTTACACACACATCACTGTCCCCTCAAGGAATAACACTGTATGCATCTCTGCAGGGCATGTGCTATAGCGCCCCCTGCAGTATGTTTAATAAACAGCCCCGGCAGCATGTTTCACCTACATCCACAAAATTTGGGAGGCCGATAGAGCACATCACGATGCACAAAAAAAGCCTCTTGGAGCCATCCCCTAAACTCAACAGGAAGTCCGCCATTTTGAATTATGTGGATAAATTTTCTCTATTTTTTTAATTTTTGAGAGCGAACTCCTTCGAGGGGTTAACTCCTAGAGACCTGAAATTTTACCAGGGTGTACAACACGATGTTATGATCAAAAGTTATTAAAAGATTCTTCCAGAGTCAAAGGGTGTGGACATGGCGACCTCCAGAATTTTGATGGTTCGCCATGAAACATCAAGTGCTATCAAACTATCCTCTGCATGCTCCAATCTACCTCAGACCTCACATGATTAAACACAGTCCTGTCCTGATCACATTTATAGACTAAAATACATTCACAGCATGTACCATCGCGCCCCCTACAGCATTTAAAAAATAGCCTCCACAGAGACTTTCACCTATGACTATGAAATTTGGCATGCAAATGTAGCATGTCAGTGCAAACAAAAAAGTCTCTTGGAGTCATTCTCTAAACCCAACAGAAAGTCGGCCATTTTTAATTAAATGTCAGATTTTTGGTGTTTTTGGTCATTTTCAACAATTCATTTCTCACAGGCAATAACTCCAAAACATCTGAATTTGGGAAAATATGTAAGACACGTCTTCAGGTTGCATATTTGCGAAAATTGTTGATAAAACTCAAAGGGCGTGGCCATGGTGGGCAGCTGAACTTTAATGTTACGCCATGAAGCAGGACGTCTTGTGTAAATCCCCTGTACACGCTGCAATCCGCCTCAAACTTTACATGTTTGATCAGAGTCCAGTCCTGATGAGTTTCATAGACCAACATACAGTCACAGAGATAGCGCCACCTGGTGGATGGACACAAAGTGCTGCATAAATAGCCTGTACATGCTCAAATCTGCCTGAAATTTGACCTGTGTGCTCAGAATCCAGCCTTTGTGACATTCATGGGCCTAAATACACTCTCAGTCGTAGCATTGCCTGGTGGAGATGCTTGGGGTCGCCGACCAGCAAGTATGCGAGGACCCGTTCAACGCTGCTCGCAGCTTTAATTATTATTAGGGTCCGAGCACCGAGGTGCCGAGGACAGGCGGTGCAAGGGCACCGGCTGTCCAAGGCACCAACGGTGCCGTAGGACCCTATTGGAACCCTACGGTTTATTATTAGGGTCCGAGCACCAACGGTGCCGAAGGACCCTATTGGAACCTTAGGGTTTTTTATTATTATTATTATTATTATTATTCTGCCAAAACAACTGCATTTTCCAGGGCCTGAACATGCTCGAAAAGTCATGAAAATTTGCACACACATCAGAACTGGCGAAAAATTTCATATTTTTTAGGGCATGTGGAGGTGTGTGGCAAAATGGCTCCATAGCGCCCCGTACAAAATTTTAAAAAGTGGTATTAGGCCAACTCGGAGGGAATTTGGCCGAGAGCTAAAAAATTTGGGAGGCATATGCAGCACATCAGGAAACACAAAAAAGTCAATCACAGCCATGCTCTACACCCAACAGGAAGTGCGCCATCATGCGTTAACTGTACAAAATCTATGATGAACTCCTCCTAGGGGAAAAGTCTGAGCGATCTGAAATTTTGCCAGTACATACAGCAGACCTTCCTGAGAAAAAGTTATCAAAATCTTCCTCCATAGTTAAAGGGTGTGGTCGTGGCGGCCTGTCGAAATTTGATCCTTCGCCATGAAACAGGAAATGCTGTCTAACTCTCCTGAACATGCTCCGATCTGAATGAAACTTTACATGTATGATCACAGACCTGCCTCGATGACATCCATACAGCAAGATTCATTCACAGTCACAGCGCCACCTTGTGGTATCAAGAATTTGACATTTTTTACACTTTCATGTACTATTCTTAGCCTGTTGCTCAGATTCACCTCAGATGTTGTGACATAAGCCTGAACACATTGATGATGAAGCACAGAAAAAATGGTGACGTGTGATGAAAAGGCGTGTCTGTGGCGGGACGGCAAACTTTGATGTTTCGCCATGAAAATTGAAGTGTTCATATCTCAGCTGCAAAGGATCCTATCTGCCCCAAACTTCATGTGCTGGACACCAGAACCAGTTTGAGGACATCCACACTGAAAAATTTAGAAAAAGTCATAGCGCCACCTCTTGGTAACCAGCAGTTTAGAAATTACATTTGCACACACCATTGCTCCAAACTTTGTCATATCATTCTGAAAATTGGTCAGCTAATTCTTCACCCCCAGACAATACCACAGTGTGAAGATTTTGATATTTGATGAAATGCTGTTGCCGTGGCAACGTGTTGTTTTTGTGACAAACAAAGTACTTTTTGACAGGCTTAGAATGTTCAACAGCTCACCAAAATTTACACACACATCACAGTCGTCTCAAGGAATAACACTGTATGCATCTCTGCAGGGCATGTGCTATAGCGCCCCCTGCAGTATGTTTAATAAACAGCCCCGGCAGCATGTTTCACCTGCATCCACAAAATTTGGGAGGCCTATAGAGCACACCAGGACACACAAAAAAGCCTCTTGGAGCCATCCCCTAAACTCAACAGGAAGTCCGCCATTTTGAATTAAGTGGATAAAATTTCTGTATTTTTTTCATTTTTGAGAGCGAACTCCTCCTCGGGGTTAAGGTCTCGAGAGCTGAAATTCTGCCAGGATATACAACACGATGTTATGATCAAAAGTTATTAAAAGATTCTTCCAGAGTCAAAGGGTGTGGACATGGTGACCTCCAGAATTTTGATGGTTCGCCATGAAACATCAAGTGCTATCTTACTATCCTCTGCATGCTCCAATCTCCCTCAGACCTCACATGATTAAACACAGTCCTGTCCTGATCACATTTATTGGCCAAAATACATTCACAGCATGTGCCATAGCGCCCCCTACAGCATTTAAAAAATAGCCTCCACACAGACTTTCACCTATGACTATGAAATTTGGCATGCAAATGTAGCATGTCAGTGCAAACAAAAAAGTCTCTTGGAGTCATTCTCTAAACCCAACAGAAAGTCGGCCATTTTGAATTAAATGTCAGATTTTTGGTGTTTTTGGTCATTTTCAACAATTCATTTCTCACAGGCAATCACTCCAAAACATCTGAATTTGGGAAAATATATCAGACACGTCTTCAGGTTGCATATTTGCGAAAATTGTTCATAAAACTCAAAGGGCGTGGCCATGGCGGGCAACTGAACTTTAATGTTACGCCATGAAGCAGGACATCTTGTGTAAATCCCCTGTACACGCTGCAATCCGCCTCAAACTTTACATGTTTGATCAGAGTCCAGTCCTGATGAGTTTTATAGACCAACATACAGTCACAGAGATAGCGCCACCTGGTGGATGGACACAAAGTGCTGCATAAATAGCTTGTACATGCTCCAATCTGCCTGAAATTTGACCTGTGTGCTCAGAATCCAGCCTTTGTGACATTCATGGGCCTAAATACACTCTCAGTCGTAGCATTGCCTGGTGGAGATGCTTGGGGTCACCGACCAGCAAGTATGCGAGGACCCGTTCAACGCTGCTCGCAGCTTTAATTATTATTATTATTATTATTAGGGTCCGAGCACCGAGGTGCCGAGGACAGGCGGTGCAAGGGCACCGGCTGTCCAAGGCACCAACGGTGCCGTAGGACCCTATTGGAACCCTACGGTTTATTAGGGTCCGAGCACCAACGGTGCCGAAGGACCCTATTGGAACCTTAGGGTTTTTATTATTATTATTATTATTATTCTGCCAAAACAACTGCATTTTTCAGGGCCTGAACATGCTCGAAAAGTCATGAAAATTTGCACACACATCAGAACTGGCGAAAAATTTCATATTTTTTAGGGCATGTGGAGGTGTGTGGCAAAATGGCTCCATAGCGCCCCCTACAAAATTTTAAAAAGTGGTATTAGGCCAACTCGGAGGGAATTTGGCCGAGAGCTAAAAAATTGGGGAGGCATATGCAGCACATCAGGAAACACAAAAAAGTCAATCACAGCCATGCTCTACACCCAACAGGAAGTGCGCCATCATGCGTTAACTGTACAAAATCTATGATGAACTCCTCCTAGGGAAAAAGTCTGAGCGATCTGAAATTTTGCCAGTACATACAGCAGACCTTCCTGAGAAAAAGTTATCAAAATCTTCCTCCATAGTTAAAGGGTGTGGTCGTGGCGGCCTGTCGAAATTTCATCCTTCGCCATGAAACAGGAAATGCTGTCTAACTCTCCTGAACATGCTCCGATCTGAATGAAACTTTACATGTATGATCACAGACCTGCCTCGATGACATCCATACAGCAAGATTCATTCACAGTCACAGCGCCACCTTGTGGTATCAAGAATTTGACATTTTTTACACTTTCATGTACTATTCTTAGCCTGTTGCTCAGATTCACCTCAGATGTTGTGACATAAGCCTGAACACATTGATGATGAAGCACAGAAAAAATGGTGACGTGTGATGAAAAGGCGTGTCTGTGGCGGGACGGCAAAGTTTGATGTTTCGCCATGAAAATTGAAGTGTTCATATCTCAGCTGCAAAGGATCCTATCTGCCCCAAACTTCATGTGCTGGACACCAGAACCAGTTTGAGGACATCCACACTGAAAAATTTAGAAAAAATCATAGCGCCACCTCTTGGTAACAAGAAGTTTAGAAATTACATTTGCACACACCATTGCTCCAAACTTTTTCATATCATTCTGAAAATTGGTCAGCTGATTCTTCACCCCCAGACAATACCACAGTGTGAAGATTTTGATATTTGATGAAATGCTGTTGCCGTGGCATCGCGTTGTTTTTGTGACAAACAAAGTACTTTTTGACAGGCTTAGAATGCTCAACAGCTCACCAAAATTTACACACACATCACTGTCGTCTCAAGGAATAACACTGTATGCATCTCTGCAGGGCATGTGCTATAGCGCCCCCTACAGTATGTTTAATAAACAGCCCCGGCAGCACGTTTCACCGAGATCCACAAAATTTGGGAGGCCTATAGAGCACACCAGGACACACAAAAAAGCCTCTTGGAGCCATCCCCTAAACTCAACAGGCAGTCCGCCATTTTGAAATTCGTGGAAAAATTTTCTCTATTTTTTTAATTTTTGAGAGCGAACTCCTCCTAGAGGTTAACTCCTACAGACCTCAAATTTTACCAGGGTATACAACACGATGTTATGATCAAAAGTTATTAAAAGATTCTTGCAGAGTCAAAGGGTGTGGACATGGCGACCTCCAGAATTTTGATGGTTCGCCATGAAACATCAAGTGCTACCTAACTATCCTCTGCATGCTCCAATCTACCTCAGACCTCAAACACAGTCCTGTCCTGATCACATTTACCGGCCAAAATACATTCACAGCATCTACCATAGCGCCCCCTACAGCATTTAAAAAATAGCCTCCACACAGACTTTCAGCGATGACTATGACATTTGGCATGCATATGTAGCACGTCAGTGCAAACAAAAAAGTCTCTTGGAATCATTCTCTAAAACCAACAGGAAGTCCGCCATATTGAATTAAATGTCAGATTTTTGATAGTTTTGGTCATTTTCAACAATTCATTTGTCACAGGCAATAACTCCAAAACACCTGAATTTGGGACAATACATAAAACACGCCTTCAGGTTGGATATTTGTGAAAATTGTTCACAAAACTCAAAGGGCGTGGCCATGGCGGCCAACTGAACTTTAATATTACGCCATGAAGCAGGGCTTCTTGTGGAAATCCCCTGTACATGCTGCAATCTGCCTCAAACTTTACATGTTTGATCAGAGTCCAGTCCTTATGAGTTTCATAGACCAACATACAGTCACAGAGATAGCGCCACCTGGTGGATGGACACAAAGTGCTGAATTAATAGCCTTTACATGCTCCAATCTGCCTGAAATTTGACCTGTGTGCTCAGAATCCAGCCTTTGTGACATTCATGGGCCTAAATACACTCTCAGTCGTCGCTTTGCCTGGTGGAGATGCTTGGGGTCGCCGACCAGGAAGTATGCGAGGACCCGTTCAACGCTGCTCGCAGCTTTAATTATTATTATTATTTGTCTCTCAGAACAACTGCATTTTTGAGGGCCTAAACATGCTCAAAAACTCATGAAAATTTGTACACACACCAGAACTGGTGAAAAATTTTATATTCTAAAGAAATTGTGGAAGTGTATGACAAAATGGCTCCATAGCGCCCCCTACACTTTCCTACGGGCAGCATGTTTCACCTACAGCTACCAAATTTGGTACACATATGCAGCACATCAGGGTGAACAAAAAAGTCAGTGGTGGCGATTTTCTAAACCCAACAGGAAGTGAGCTATTTTGCGTTGAATTCCAGATTTTGAACATTTTTTGTTTTTTTCTAGAGCGAACTCGTCCGAGGGGGAAACTCCAATTCACTTCAAATTCGACCAGTACATACAGCAGGCCTTAATGAGCAAAAGTTATCAAAATCTTTTTCAAAAGTCAAAGGGCGTGTCCGTGGCGGCCTCTGGAATTTTGATCCTTCGCCATGAAATTTCAAATGCAGTGTAAATGCCCTGAACATATTTCAATCTGCCTGAAACTTTACATGTATCATCAGAGTCCTGCCCTGATCACATCCATATGATGAAATCCATTCACAGTCAGAGCGCCACCTGCTGTCAACAGGCTATGTCATTTTTTACACTTTGATTTATTATTCTTTGTCTCTTGCTCAGATTCACCTCAAATGTGGTGAAATAAACCTTAACATGTTGATGATGATTCACAGTGAAAATGGTGACGTGTCATAAAAAGGTGTGTCTGTGGCGGCGCGGCGAATTTAGATGTCTCGCCATGACGACTAAAATGTTTATATCTCAGCAAATCCTAATCGTATCTGCCCCAAACTTCATGTGCTGGACACCAGAACCAGTTTGAGGACATCCACACTGAAAAATTTAGAAAAAGTCATAGCGCCACCTATTGGTAACAAGAAGTTTAGAAATTACATTTGCACACACCATTGCTCCAAACTTTTTCATATCATTCTGAAAATTGGTCAGCTGATTCTTCACCCCCAGACAATACCACAGTGTGAAGATTTTGATATTTGATGAAATGCTGTTGCCGTGGCAACGCGTTGTTTTTGTGACAAACAAAGTACTTTTTGACAGGCTTAGAATGCTCAACAGCTCACTAAAATTTACACACACATTACTGTCCCCTCAAGGAATAACACTGTATGCATCTCTGCAGGGCATGTGCTATAGCGCCCCCTACAGTATGTTTAATAAACAGCCCCGGCAGCACGTTTCACCTTCATCCACAAAATTTGGGAGGCATATAGAGCACATCACGATGCACAAAAAAGCCTCTTGGAGCCATCCCCTAAACTCAACAGGAAGTCCGCCATTTTGAATTATGTGGATAAATTTTCTCTATTTTTTTAATTTTTGAGAGCGAACTCCTCCGAGGGGTTAACTCCTAGAGACCTCAAATTTTACCAGGGTGTACAACACGATGTTATGATCAAAAGTTATTAAAAGATTCTTCCAGAGTCAAAGGGTGTGGACATGGCGACCTCCAGAATTTTGATGGTTCGCCATGAAACATCAAGTGGTATCTTACTATCCTCTGCATGCTCCAATCTACCTCAGACCTCACATGATTAAACACAGTCCTGTCCTGATCACATTTATAGACTAAAATACATTCACAGCATGTACCATAGCGCCCCCTACAGCATTTAAAAAATAGCCTCCACACAGACTTTCACCTTGGACTATGACATTTGGCATGCAAATGTAGCATGTCAGTGCAAACAAAAAAGTCTCTTGGAGTCATTCTCTAAACCCAACAGAAAGTCGGCCATTTTTAATTAAATGTCAGATTTTTGGTGTTTTTGGTCATTTTCAACAATTCATTTCTCACAGGCAATAGCTCCAAAACACCTGCAATTGGGACAATATATACTACATGCCTTCAGGTGGAGTATTTGTGAAAATTGTTCACAAAACTCAAAGGGCGTGGCCATGGCGGCCAACTGAACGACAATGTTACGCCATGAAAGCAGGACATCTTATGTAAATCCCCTGTAAATGCTGCAATTTGCCTGAGACTGGAAATGTTTGATCAGAGACCGGTCCTTATGAGTTTCATCGACCAATATACAGTAACAGAGATAGCGCCACCTGGTGGATGGACAGAAAGTGCTGCATAAATAGCCTGTACATGCTCCAATCTGCCTGAAATTTGACCTGTGTGCTCAGAATCCAGCCTTTGTGACATTCGTGGGCCTAAATACACTCTCAGTCGTAGCATTGCCTGGTGGAGATGCTTGGGGTCGCCGACCAGCAAGGATGCGAGGACCCGTTCAACGCTGCTCGCAGCTTTAATTATTATTATTATTATTATTTGTCTCTCAGAACAACTGCATTTTTGAGGGCCTAAACATGCTCGAAAAGTCATGAAAATTTGCACACACATCAGAACTGGCGAAAAATTTCATATTTTTTAGGGCATGTGGAGGTGTGTGGCAAAATGGCTCCATAGCGCCCCCTACAAAATTTTAAAAAGTGGTATTAGGCCAACTCGGAGGGAATTTGGTCTGGAGCTAAAAAATTTGGGAGGCATATGCAGCACATCAGGAAACACAAAAAAGTCAATCACAGCCATGCTCTACACCCAACAGGAAGTGCGCCATCATGCGTTAACTGTACAAAATCTATGATGAACTCCTCCTAGGGGAAAAGTCTGAGCGATCTGAAATTTTGCCAGTACATACAGCAGACCTTCCTGAGAAAAAGTTATCAAAATCTTCCTCCATAGTTAAAGGGTGTGGTCGTGGCGGCCTGTCGAAATTTGATCTTTCGCCATGAAACAGGAAATGCTGTCTAACTCTCCTGAACATGCTCCGATCTGAATGAAACTTTACATGTATGATCACAGACCTGCCTCGATGACATCCATACAGCAAGATTCATTCACAGTCACAGCGCCACCTTGTGGTATCAAGAATTTGACATTTTTTAGACTTTCATGTACTATTCTTAGCCTGTTGCTCAGATTCACCTCAGATGTTGTGACATAAGCCTGAACACATTGATGATGAAGCACAGAAAAAATGGTGACGTGTGATGAAAAGGCGTGTCTGTGGCGGGACGGCAAAGTTTGATGTTTCGCCATGAAAATTGAAGTGTTCATATCTCAGCTGCAAAGGATCCTATCTGCCCCAAACTTCATGTGCTGGACACCAGAACCAGTTTGAGGACATCCACACTGAAAAATTTAGAAAAAGTCATAGCGCCACCTCTTGGTAACAAGCAGTTTAGAAATTACATTTGCACACATCATTGCTCCAAACTTTGTCATATCATTCTGAAAATTGGTCAGCTGATTCTTAACCCCCAGACAATACCACAGTGTGAAGATTTTGATATTTGATGAAATGCTGTTGCCGTGGCAACGCGTTGTTTTTGTGACAAACAAAGTACTTTTTGACAGGCTTAGAATGTTCAACAGCTCATCAAAATTTACACACACATCACAGTCGTCTCAAGGAATAACACTGTATGCATCTCTGCAGGGCATGTGCTATAGCGCCCCCTGCAGTATGTTTAATAAACAGCCCCCGCAGCATGTTTCACCTACATCCACAAAATTTGGGAGGCCTATAGAGCACACCAGGACACACAAAAAAGCCTCTTGGAGCCATCCCCTAAACTCAACAGGAAGTCCGCCATTTTGAATTAAGTGGATAAAATTTCTGTATTTTTTTCATTTTTGAGAGCGAACTCCTCCTCGGGGTTAAGGTCGAGAGAGCTGAAATTTTGCCAGGATATACAACACGATGTTATGATGAAAAGTTATTAAAAGATTCTTGCAGAGTCAAAGGGTGTGGACATGGCGACCTCCAGAATTTTGATGGTTCGCCATGAAACATCAAGTGCTACCTAACTATCCTCTGCATGCTCCAATCTACCTCAGACCTCACATGATTAAACACAGTTCTGTCCTGATCACATTTATTGGCCAAAATACATTCACAGCATCTACCATAGCGCCCCCTAAAAGAATTTAAAAAATAGCCTCCACACAGACTTTCACCTATGACTATGAAATTTGGCATGCATATGTAGCACATCAGTGCAAGCAAAAAAGTCTCTTGGAGTCATTCTCTAAACACAACAGAAAGTCAGCCATTTTGAATTAAATGTCAGATTTTTGGTGTTTTTGGTCATTTTCAACAATTCATTTCTCACTAGCAATAACTCCAAAACACCTGAATTTGGGAAAATATATAAGAAACGCCTTCAGGTTGCATATTTGCGAAAATTGTTCACAAAACTCAAAGGGCATGGCCATGGCGGCCAACTGAACTTTAATGTTACGCCATGAAGCAGGACGTCTTGTGTAAATCCCCTGTACATGCTGTAATCTACCTCAAACTTTTCATGTTTGATCAGAGTCCAGTCCTGATGAGTTTCATAGACCACTATAGAGTCACAGACATAGTGCCACCTGGTGGATGGACACAAAGTGCTGCAAAAATAGTCTGTACATGCTCCAATCTGTCTGAAATTTGACCTGAGTGCTCAGAATCCAGTCCTCGTTACATCCATGAGCCTAAATACACTTTGTCGCAGCATTGCCTGGTGGACATGCTTGGGGTCGCCCACCAGCAAGGATGCGAGGACCCGTTCAATGCTGCTCGCAGCTTTAATTATTATTATTATTCCCCGCACGTTTCCCTTAATTTGACCCCCTAAACGTGCATAACTTTTTATGAAATTTGGCACGCACATCGGGTCATGCGAAAATTTCAATATTCTGAAAACAAATTCTGAATAAACTCTATAGCGCCACCAAGGGACACGAAAATTTCAAAAATCACAAATAACCTCAGCTCTCTGCACAGGAATGTTGTAGAGACACGCAACCACCACACACGCGTTCGTCGGCTCGAGCTCTATGAAAACCTGTCTGCCCGATTTGAGCCATCTTCAATCTAGGGGGCGCTATACACCAAAATATGCAAAACCTTTGAACATTATCTCGTCCGAAACCGTACAATATTCCGGCAGAGGAACTCCTCTGGCTTTCATCTTCGGTCACGGATGGCACTTGCTTGCGGACGGCACGGGGGGGACGGGCGAGGTCCCGCCCAATGCTGCTTGCAGCTTTAATTATTATTATTATTATTATTGTTATTATTATTAGGGACCGAGCCAGCGGAGCTGGCGAGACCCTATTGTATTTGCTCGGTTTCTTTTTATTATTATTAGGGTCCGAGCACCAACGGTGCCGAAGGACCCTATTGAAACCCTACGGTTTATTAGGGTCCGAGCACCAAGGTGCCGAGGACAGGCGGTGCAAGGGCACCGGCTGTCCAAGGCACCAACGGTGCCGTAGGACCCTATTGAAACCCTACGGTTTATTATTATTATTATTATTAGGGTCCGAGCACCGAGGTGCCGAGGACAGGCGGTGCAAGGGCACCGGCTGTCCAAGGCACCAACGGTGCCGTAGGACCCTATTGGAACCCTACGGTTTATTATTAGGGTCCGAGCACCAACGGTGCCGAAGGACCCTATTGGAACCTTAGGGTTTTTTATTATTATTATTATTCTGCCAAAACAACTGCATTTTTCAGGGCCTGAACATGCTCGAAAAGTCATGAAAATTTGCACACACATCAGAACTGGCGAAAAATTTCATATTTGGTAGGGCATGTGGAGGTGTGTGGCAAAATGGCTCCATAGCGCCCCCTACAAAATTTTAAAAAGTGGTATTAGGCCAACTCGGAGGGAATTTGGCCGAGAGCTAAAAAATTTGGGAGGCATATGCAGCACATCAGGAAACACAAAAAAGTCAATCACAGCCATGCTCTACACCCAACAGGAAGTGCGCCATCATGCGTTAACTGTACAAAATCTATGATGAACTCCTCCTAGGGGAAAAGTCTGAGCGATCTGAAATTTTGCCAGTACATACAGCAGACCTTCCTGAGAAAAAGTTATCAAAATCTTCCTCCATAGTTAAAGGGTGTGGTCGTGGCGGCCTGTCGAAATTTGATCCTTCGCCATGAAACAGGAAATGCTGTCTAACTCTCCTGAACATGCTCCGATCTGAATGAAACTTTACATGTATGATCACAGACCTGCCTCGATGACATCCATACAGCAAGATTCATTCACAGTCACAGCGCCACCTTGTGGTATCAAGAATTTGACATTTTTTACACTTTCAAGTACTATTCTTAGCCTGTTGCTCAGATTCACCTCAGATGTTGTGACATAAGCCTGAACACATTGATGATGAAGCACAGAAAAAATGGTGACGTGTGATGAAAAGGCGTGTCTGTGGCGGGACGGCAAACTTTGATGTTTCGCCATGAAAATTGAAGTGTTCATATCTCAGCTGCAAAGGATCCTATCTGCCCCAAACTTCATGTGCTGGACACCAGAACCAGTTTGAGGACATCCACACTGAAAAATTTAGAAAAAGTCATAGCGCCACCTCTTGGTAACCAGCAGTTTAGAAATTACATTTGCACACACCATTGCTCCAAACTTTGTCATATCATTCTGAAAATTGGTCAGCTAATTCTTCACCCCCAGACAATACCACAGTGTGAAGATTTTGATATTTGATGAAATACTGTTGCCGTGGCAACGCGTTGTTTTTGTGACAAACAAAGTACTTTTTGACAGGCTTAGAATGTTCAACAGCTCACCAAAATTTACACACACATCACAGTCGTCTCAAGGAATAACACTGTATGCATCTCTGCAGGGCATGTGCTATAGCGCCCCCTGCAGTATGTTTAATAAACAGCCCCCGCAGCATGTTTCACCTACATCCACAAAATTTGGGAGGCCTATAGAGCACACCAGGACACACAAAAAAGCCTCTTGGAGCCATCCCCTAAACTCAACAGGAAGTCCGCCATTTTGAATTAAGTGGATAAAATTTCTGTATTTTTTTCATTTTTGAGAGCGAACTCCTTCTCGGGGTTAAGGTCTGGAGAGCTGAAATTTTGCCAGGATATACAACACGATGTTATGATCAAAAGTTATTAAAAGATTCTTGCAGAGTCAAAGGGTGTGGACATGGCGACCTCCAGAATTTTGATGGTTCGCCATGAAACATCAAGTGCTACCTAACTATCCTCTGCATGCTCCAATCTACCTCAGACCTCACATGATTAAACACAGTCCTGTCCTGATCACATTTATTGGCCAAAATACATTCACAGCATCTACCATAGCGCCCCCTAAAAGAATTTAAAAAATAGCCTCCACACAGACTTTCACCTATGACTATGAAATTTGGCATGCATATGTAGCACATCAGTGCAAGCAAAAAAGTCTCTTGGAGTCATTCTCTAAACACAACAGAAAGTCAACCATTTTGAATTAAATGTCAGATTTTTGGTGTTTTTGGTCATTTTCAACAATTCATTTGTCACTGGCAAAAACTCCAAAACACCTGAATTTGGGAAAATATATAAGAAACGCCTTCAGGTTGCATATTTGCGAAAATTGTTCACAAAACTCAAAGGACGTGGCCATGGCGGGCAGCTGAACTTTAATGTTACGCCATGAAGCAGGACGTCTTGTGTAAATGCCCTGTACACGCTGCAATCTGCCTCAAACTTTACATGTTTGATCAGAGTCCAGTCCTGATGAGTTTCATAGACCAACATACAGTCACAGAGATAGCGCCACCTGGTGGATGGACAGAAAGTGCTGCATAAATAGCCTGTACATGCTCCGATCTGCCTGAAATTTGACCTGTGTGCTCAGAATCCAGCCTTTGTGACATTTGTGGGCCTACATATACTCTCAGTCGTAGCATTGCCTGGTGGAAAGGCTTGGGGTCGCCGACCAGCAAGTATGCGAGGACCCGTCCAACGCTGCTCGCAGCTTTAATTATTATTTGTCTCTCAGAACAACTGCATTTTTGAGGGCCTAAACATGCTCAAAAACTCATGAAAATTTGTAAACACACCAGAACTGGTGAAAAATTTTATATTCTAAAGGAATTGTGGTAGTGTATGACAAAATGGCTCCATAGCGCCCCCTACAAAATTTTAAAAAGTGGTATTAGGCCAACTCGGAGGGAATTTGGCCGAGAGCTAAAAAATTTGGGAGACATATGCAGCACATCAGGAAACACAAAAAAGTCAATCACAGCCATGCTCTACACCCAACAGGAAGTGCGCCATCATGCGTTAACTGTACAAAATCTATGATGAACTCCTCCTAGGGGAAAAGTCTGAGCGATCTGAAATTTTGCCAGTACATACAGCAGACCTTCCTGAGAAAAAGTTATCAAAATCTTCCTCCATAGTTAAAGGGTGTGGTCGTGGCGGCCTGTCGAAATTTGATCCTTCGCCATGAAACAGGAAATGCTGTCTAACTCTCCTGAACATGCTCCGATCTGAATGAAACTTTACATGTATGATCACAGACCTGCCTCGATGACATCCATACAGCAAGATTCATTCACAGTCACAGCGCCACCTTGTGGTATCAAGAATTTGACATTTTTTAGACTTTCATGTGCTATTCTTAGCCTGTTGCTCAGATTCACCTCAGATGTTGTGACATAAGCCTGAACACATTGATGATGAAGCACAGAAAAAATGGTGACGTGTGATGAAAAGGCGTGTCTGTGGCGGGACGGCAAAGTTTGATGTTTCGCCATGAAAATTGAAGTGTTCATATCTCAGCTGCAAAGGATCCTATCTGCCCCAAACTTCATGTGCTGGACACCAGAACCAGTTTGAGGACATCCACACTGAAAAATTTAGAAAAAGTCATAGCGCCACCTCTTGGTAACAAGCAGTTTAGAAATTACATTTGCACACACCATTGCTCCAAACTTTGTCATATCATTCTGAAAATTGGTCAGCTAATTCTTCACCCCCAGACAATACCACAGTGTGAAGATTTTGATATTTGATGAAATGCTGTTGCCGTGGCAACGCGTTGTTTTTGTGACAAACAAAGTACTTTTTGACAGGCTTAGAATGTTCAACAGCTCACCAAAATTTACACACACATCACAGTCGTCTCAAGGAATAACACTGTATGCATCTCTGCAGGGCATGTGCTATAGCGCCCCCTGCAGTATGTTTAACAAACAGCCCCGGCAGCATGTTTCACCTGCATCCACAAAATTTGGGAGGCCTATAGAGCACACCAGGACACACAAAAAAGCCTCTTGGAGCCATCCCCTAAACTCAACAGGAAGTCCGCCATTTTGAATTAAGTGGATAAAATTTCTGTATTTTTTTCATTTTTGAGAGCGAACTCCTCCTCGGGGTTAAGGTCTAGAGAGCTGAAATTTTGCCAGGATATACAACACGATGTTATGATCAAAAGTTATTAAAAGATTCTTGCAGAGTCAAAGGGTGTGGACATGGCGACCTCCAGAATTTTGATGGTTCGCCATGAAACATCAAGTGCTACCGAACTATCCTCTGCATGCTCCAATCTACCTCAGACCTCACATGATTAAACACAGTCCTGTCCTGATCACATTTATTGGCCAAAATACATTCACAGCATCTACCATAGCGCCCCCTAAAAGAATTTAAAAAATAGCCTCCACACAGACTTTCACCTATGACGATGAAATTTGGCATGCATATGTAGCACATCAGTGCAAGCAAAAAAGTCTCTTGGAGTCATTCTCTAAACACAACAGAAAGTCAGCCATTTTGAATTAAATGTCAGATTTTTGGTGTTTTTGGTCATTTTCAACAATTCATTTGTCACTGGCAATAACTCCAAAACACCTGAATTTGGGAAAATATATAAGAAACGCCTTCAGGTTGCATATTTGCGAAAATTGTTCACAAAACTCAAAGGGCATGGCCATGGCGGCCAACTGAACTTTAATGTTACGCCATGAAGCAGGACGTCTTGTGTAAATCCCCTGTACATGCTGTAATCGACCTCAAACTTTACATGTTTGATCAGAGTCCAGGCCTGATGAGTTTCATAGACCACTATACAGTCACAGACATAGTGCCACCTGGTGGATGGACACAAAGTGCTGCAAAAATAGTCTGTACATGCTCCAATCTGTCTGAAATTTGACCTGAGTGCTCAGAATCCAGTCCTCGTTACATCCATGAGCCTAAATACACTTTGTCGCAGCATTGCCTGGTGGACATGCCTGGGGTCGCCAACCAGCAAGGATGCGAGGACCCGTCCAACGCTGCTCGCAGCTTTAATTTAAATTATTATTATTCTTTCCAGAAATTGTCAGTCTTTAATATCAACTCAAAAAGCTAACACAAAATATTTCTGAACAAAGTAAAGAACTGTGAATCAAGGTGTGAAAAACATTCTATTGGGATGGCATAGTTACTACAGGGGACATGCAACCCTTTGTAAAGATATTTTAAGTGTTTTAACCAAACAAAAGATAGGGTAATGTTGTTACCTGAACCTTCTAGTAATGCTTTCATTATCAAATGCTTAGAAATATCCCTACTTGAGTGCCATACTTGATTAAATTTTGTTCATAGCATACGCATGAATGTTCTTGCAATAATCAGAAATAACAAATTGCTAAAGTTAGCTGTTAATTGGGTTGTTTTGACAAAAATATTGGAAAATTAAGGGCGAGTCCAAACTTTTGCCTGGTAGTGAATAATACTTTTTGTACAGCTGTTTGTTGTTTTGCTATACTATGTTGTTTTTGTTTTTGGAAGTCCCAACGTTTCACTGCAGAAATGCATTGACAATAAATATCCTTGAATCCCTGACATGTAAGAGGAAGGAGATTTAGGAAAATCTACATTTTTCCAGTGAAACATGAGGTGGAAAGCTAATTCTACCTTCAGGCTTATTTTCAGCGCCATTTCAAAAAGGTGTGGCTCATCAACAAAGCCACAGACACAAGACGTGCAGAAGATGACGTTCAGGTTTCACAGCGACTCTGTGGGATTGTCAGCACCTGACAAGTGTAACTGACACCAGCTGCTTCCAACAAAAGCGCACAGTCTCAAACAACAACATGGAATGTGTGTTCAGAAGTAGCAGCGACAAAAACTGTGCCAATGGAAAACCAAGGGAAAGTGTATTTTAGTGATTTTGGCTTTGAACGAGTTCATCCCACAAAGCAGCTAACGTGGACACCGGCTGAGTGCTTCATTAACGTTACCTGTCCGGTGATGCCGGTGATAACGGCCACCTTCCTCTCCCTCTTCAGCTCTCTGTTCACCGTGGAGCTGACGGTAGCGGGCTCGGCACACTGGGCCATGTTTGACCGACGGAGTGTTCACAGGCTGCTGTCAAAACCGACCAGAAACGTGTGTGAGTTTACAGTCAGAGGAGCGACGACCCTCCAACATCCGTAAACCACGCGGATGACGTAGAGGAAGCGCCTGTGAAAGCGACCAATAGAAAGAGAACAAGTCATAGCAGCAGAGGAGGGTGCATTAAAGAGGGGCAGCCTGTGAGAGTGATGGGGCCTCTCTGCCACAGCGCCACCACCAGGACGGCCTGAGAAATTCTATTTTCATGTGCATGTTTATTTACAAGATGTGATTAGAATTTGTTGTGCATCAAAACAAGATTTTGTCCTAAATCTTGGTTTGATGAAGATCTCCGCTCCTTTTAAGTTACACTTACTTTCTCTTTTTGTAAATCTGTTCTGGACATTTATTGGTAGAGTTTTTTCAGGAGCTTCATACATAACTTGCTGAATGCTATAATCTACTATGTAGTGAAATTTCAACAATTTTAATAATGGATTTGTTGGATCTCCACATTTATTTCGACATATTATTCTTATGTCTCTCTTTCGTAAAACGAAAATTGATTTTGCAGTTTTGTTGTTTTCGAAACAACAATAAAAATAAACAATATTAACAATATTTTTAAAAAACAATATAAAAAAAACAGGAGTGGCTTTGACAGAGAGTGCAAAAGCAGGATGCCCTGAAGGAAACATAACAACAACTGAGTTAAAGTCAAAATCCCCCCTCCAAAAAAAAAAAACAGCCCTCCAGAGTATACATAGAGAGATAGATTGATAGGCATCAACCACAGAGCCAGCCTCTTAAGCCTTATTTATGCTTTAGGTAACAAAATAAACAGAAAATCAACATAGTGTCCCTATAAACTGTTAGACCACAATGTACCATGAAGACAGCTTTAATGTTCCTTGACATTCGCTGTCCAAGTCTCTATAATTCTAATGAAGGGATGAACAGAATTTTTCCCAAACATATTCCTTCATTAGGTGTTTTGATGAACGTGGTAAAAAAACAACAACAACTGTCTAACGTGTGTTCCCCTGGTTTAAGATCTCGTGACTATGAAGACTCCTTGTGTTCAATGGACGGAGGTATCACTATCCTGGGGTCCAGTTCAACAAACCCTGAGTGTAACCCTGAACTCTGAGTTGATTTACTCTGAGATAGGAAACTCTGAGTTTTCGGTTCCAGAACAGCTGATTTGAGTTGGTTTAATCAACTTGGAGTAGTTTCACCTGGAGTTAAGTGTGTGCACCACAACTCTAAAAAGCCAGCATCAATGGAGCACCGATTCGACGAGTTACCATGGCAATGGGGAAGCGGAGGGCTGGGTTTTTTACACCACTTGAATTGGAAATCTTAATGCACTCATATGGCGAGTCTGAACACGTTTTTAGAAAGAAGTGCAACACCACTGCAGTTGCAAAAGAGAGGGAGACAGCATGGGAAAACATTGCTACCCAGGTCAATGCGTAAGTTTAAATGTAGTCCTTTGCAATCGCAGTAAAATTACAGGGGAAAATTGTTTGAATGGTAGCCTATTAAGTTATTTCATTTAGGTGCAATCCCGCGGGGGAGAAGCGCATGTGGCAGCAGCTTAAGATGAAATATAAAAACATTGTTCTAACAGGTCAGACCTCGGCATAATCTCATGGAGCTACCTCATTTTGATCATGTTTTACATTGTGTAGTAGCCTACAGTCCTTGACAAAAGTCTTGTCCCTTATCTTAACAACAAATAACAACTTGACTTGTAGTAGACTTGTAGATCAATTGGAATCAGAAATGGCTCATATGAATGGCAAAGCTCTCTAGATTGTATTTATTATACCAAAATAAAGTTTTGTATCATTCATTCAATTTTATCATTTAATTAGAACAGAAAGGTCGGATTTTGCTTGGACAAAAGTATTGTTGCAAACAAAAACAAAGTAGAAATTATACATATACTTTATTTTGAATACACAAATACGCTACAAAAAAAACATCAGAACATAAAGTCATGGTGCCTTGCAAAGAAGAATTTATATCGAGTATCACTCACATGAGCTTGGAGAACTGCATCCATACATCTCATCAATGACTCAAATAACTTATTGATGAAGTCATCTGAAATGGCAAAGAAAACAGTCTTGCAGGACTCCCAGAGTTCTTCAAGATTCTTTGGTGTCATCTTCCAAGCCTCCTCCTTCATCTTACCCCAGACATGCTCAATAATGTTCATGTCTGGTGACTGGGCTGGCCAATCCCAGAGCACCTTGACCTTCTTTGCTTTCAGGAACTTCGATGTGGGGACTGAAGTATGACTCAGCTCAAACTCACCAAGTGAAGCAGCTGATTACAACACAGCAGAGAATGCTCTTCTCAGGCAGGCCCAAGCCGAGCCATTCCCAGATGAGCTAAAGGCACTCATGTCTGACCGACCCCTACCAACCAACAGTCATCTGAGCTGTTTGTCTCCTGAGTACGATAAAGAGACAGGACTCATAAGAGTCGGGGGAGGGCTGCGAAGAGCAGAGCATCTGCAGCTGAACTTCATTCACCCCATTCTGCTGGATCCCAAACACTTGCTGACTAAGCTAATCATCCAGAACTTTGATGAGACCCTCTTTCACCCTGGGTCAGAGAGGGTACTTGCCAAGCTTCTTCGGAGATTCTGGGTCCTGAGTGGTAGAGAAACAGTCAGGAGGTATCAGAGCACCTGTATGCAGTACCAGTCGTGGCGTGCCAATCCTTCTATGCCTCAGATGGCTGACTTACCACCAGCTCGTCTGCGCTTGTATACACCACCTTTCTACTCAACTGGTGTAGACTGCTTTGGCCCGTTTGCTGTGAAGATCGGTCGCAGGACTGAGAAGTGATGGGGCATTGTGCACAAGTGACAACCCTAAGGCAGCAACTAGCACAACAGCAGATTAAGTTTTGCTTAAACCCACCGAGTGCTCCCCACTTTGGTGGATCATGGGAGAGGGAAGTAAAATCAGCAAAGACTGCCCTTAAAGTTGTGCTAAGGGAGCAGACGGTGCGTGAAACTGTCCTCCGCACTGTTCTCATAGAAACTGAGGGCATCCTGAATGCCAAGCGTCTCGGCTATGTCTCCTCAGATACAGCAAATCTAGATCCCATCACACTTCACATGCTGCTAATGGGATGCTATGACGCATCACTCTCCCCAGTCTTCTATGACTCCAGCAACACTGGGAAATTGCAGATGGAGGCATAGTTAAATCCTTATAAACCATTTTTGGACTACGTTTGTTAGCCATTACCTACCCAGCATGCAAGAGAGACAGAAATGGATAACAAATCAGCAAAGCATCTCTTTAGATCAGGTGGTGCTCATTGTTGACCCCCAGTTTCCATGGGCTATGTGGCCAGTTGGCAAGGTCACCCGTACCTATCTTGGAGCAGATTGACGCATCCGGACTGCTGCTGTTCAGGTGAAGGACAGAACATACATCGTCCAGTAGCATGTCTTGTCCAGCTCCAAAAGACTACAGATGAACATTCACCTGCTTATGTGCTCTTTCTACCTGGATTTGGCTGTCTATGTCGATAGTCGGGGGCAGCTGTGTTAGAAAGCCCTCATATTTTGATTGGGCTGTGCTATGTTTATTTCCTCTTTTGTTGAGCTAATCGAATGTTTGTGTTTTTTATTAACCCTCACATCCCGATTTACGCACGGGCGCATAAATATTGTTGCGCCGCTGTAATCAAAACAAAGCAGGAAAATGAAGCATCAGCGATTCTCCCTTTAAACGTGTGCTGGAAGTGCAGATTTTGAACTTTCTACCAGTTTTTTTAATCATTTTGATCGGCCAAGTAAAACCAGAGATATGATGAATAATTAATGCCACATTTTTTACCGAACTTCACCCGAGCATATTTCCAGCGTCTTTTATGCATGGCGAAACTTTGAACTTTGGACTCAGCAGAGAGTCCTCTCCATAGATATATACAAACGCTAGATGTCTCGAAACGGAGTCGGCGGCGTCGTCACTTGGCGGCCATCTTAGGACAGGGGACTGCTCTGGCGCACTGTACTGTAGTCAATGGTAAGGTGGATGATTTCCTCACTTTAATACTCATAACTCGCTCAATTCTTGATTGATTTACAAACGGTTTAGTTTATTACAAACCTTATTAACGTGGCTATGATTCGGGCTCAATTCCGAAATCGCAGCTTTTCGTTTTGAAAAATGCGGCATAGTTGTGTGTCTTTTCTGCCTGGCTACTCACATTGAAGATGGTGTCACTCACAATCTGATTTTCAATTATTAGGTTTTCCTGAGACCAACGTTTTTTGAGAACCGAATCTTTAGGCGAAATTACATTCTTTGTGGTTGGGTTGTATTTATTTGCTTGTTAAGAGACTTTGATTGAGACCTTAGACTTATTGTTTGTATACATCTATGCCTGGATTAGTTAGCCTGCAGCCGAAATGCATTGTGGGTAATGTAGGCACCAGGTTCATGAAAAGAAAAGACATCATCTCTTTTTGTTGTGCATTGATTTTGGTTGAGCTTTGTTTTTATCTGTGCATTAGAAAGCTGATAGTAATAAAAAAGTGCAATGCTAAATATTAAAATTACATTTACATGCATTTATGCTGAAAAAAGCTGATATCTGTGTTCATTATTATATGAATTCAATGGTTTTAATTATTCTTATGTAAGCAGTAAAAGAAGTACATCTCTGACGTTTATAACAAACGAAGCTGTTGTAAAATCGGTTGAAAATTGAGCAATCTACAGTGATTTTAAAATCCATGCTCCATTGACTTTAATGTTATGAGTGATCGAGCAGCCCTGTCCCAAGATGGCCGCCATGTGGCGACGTTGCTCCCCATAGGCTGACAGCGCTCATGAGCCATCTAGTGTTTGTATATATCTATGGTCCTCTCTCCCTAAAAGCGCCTGGCTGAGAAACACAGACGCTTGGAGTGATGCTTGGTGTAGGAAGGAAAATGTGGACCAGATTTTCACAAACCTGGCGTTCTCTGGAGTAAAAACGCGAACTGGATTTCCCCAAAGGTGACTGAGAAACTTGGAGCTGAGTGACAGAGATGCTCTGACGGGGAGGGGCCGCACAGACACGCCCCCAGTCTCTGTGTTCATAGTAAGAGAGTGGAGTATTCTGGAAATACACAGAGGAGAGATGACCAAAGTGCAGATTTGGAACTTTCTATCTTTTTTTTTTTTTTTAGTCAGGGGATAGTTATAACTCTTTGGGAGAGCAGCACGTCCTTCACTGGCTTTGGCCACAGATCACTGTCTCTGCTAGACACAGGGAAGACCAAAGATGCACAGAAAATGAAGATTTTGTTTCAGATGTAACATATTACTACTACAACCACTACTACTATTACTACTACTAATAATAATAAAACAACAACAATAACAACAACAATAATAATAATAAAACAACACCAATAACAATAATAATAACAATAATAATAACAATTAAAGCCGCAAGCTGCGTCAAAAGGCCCTCGCCGGCCGCCGACCTGACCCGCCCCATTTTTTTCTGGCCAGCGTACATCAAAATTTCATCAAGATAGTTACAAATGTGCAAACAGCAGCAAACAAGAGCCATGCTCATTCATTGCTGCATCATGACACTATGTGACATGTTGGCCATTGCCACAGCAACACCGTCCAAAATACTGCATGGACACCATTGACATTTTTCACCTGCATGTGTGTCAGAATTTATGTGTCAAATTTGGGACGTTTCCATGGTAACAGGTAAATTGAATATAAACGGAGATTTTTCACTTGGGCCCATTAGAATAACATGGGGAACTTCAGCCATCGCCACGGCAACACCATTAAAATTACAGCTTGGTTACCATTTGCTTTTTTGATCGGAACCACATGAAGAAATAGTCACCCAAATTTCATTCATTTCTGACAAACTAATAATTTTACTCCCCATGCAGATTTTAGTTTGATTATGTAGGGAGCGCTGTAATGCTGATTGTCAAAATTTCACTGTCAATATGTCCAGGTAGGAAGGGTCAGTAAGTGTTTAAAATTTGGTTCGGATTGGAGTCGTTATGTACGAATGGCAGCCATTTATCACGCACAAAAAATGGCAAAATTTGACATCAACTTTGCAGCGTTACCACGCGGAAACCGTGACATGAAATTTTACGATTTGGATAACCTTTAATTGTCTACTTGTTTAGATGGTGTCCACCAAATTTCAACTCATTTGGAGAAGCACGCGATCAAAAGGAACATTTTGTACGATGTCCTGGAAAACGGTGACGATGGGAGATTTTTCACTTGGGCCCGTAGAATAACATGGGGAACTTCAGCCATCGCCACGGCAACACCGTTACAATTACAACATGGTTACAATTTGATTTTTTGATCGGGACCACATGAAGAAATAGTCACCCAAATTTCCTTCATTTCTGACAAACTAATAATTTTACTCCCCATGCAGATTTTAGTTTGATTATGTAGGGAGCGCTGTAATGCTGATTGTCAAAATTTCACTGTCAATATGTCCAGGTAGGAAGGGTCAATAAGTGTTTAAAATTTGGTTCGGATTGGAGTCGTTATGTACGAATGGCAGCCATTTATCACGCACAAAAAATGGCAAAATTTGACATCAACTTTGCGGCGTTACCACGCGGAAACCGTGTCATGAAATTTTATGATTTGGATAACTTTTAATTGTCTACTTGTTTAGATGGTGTCCACCAAATTTCAACTCATTTGGAGAAGCACGCGATCAAAAGGAACATTTTGTACGATGTCCTGGAAAACGGTGACGATGGGAGATTTTTCACTTGGGCCCGTAGAATAACATGGGGAACTTCAGCCATCGCCACGGCAACACCGTTAAAATTACAACATGGTTACAATTTGATTTTTTGATCGGGACCACATGAAGAAATAGTCACCCAAATTTCCTTCATTTCTGACAAACTAATAATTTTGGTCCCCATACAGATATTATTTTGATTCTGTAGGGGGCGCTGTAATGCCGATTGTCAAAATTTCACTGTCAATGTGTCCAGGTAGGAAGGGTTAATGAGTGTTTAAAATTTGGTTCGGATTGGAGTCATTATGCACGAATGGCAGCCATTTATCACGCACAAAAAATGGCAAAATTTGACATCAACTTTGCGGCGTTACCACGCGGAAACCGTGACATGAAATTTTACGATTTGGATAACTTTTAATTGTCTACTTGTTTAGATGGTGTCCACCAAATTTCAACTCATTTGGAGAAGCACGCGATCAAAAGGAACATTTTGTACGATGTCCTGGAAAACGGTGACGATGGGAGATTTTTCACTTGGGCCCGTAGAATAACATGGGGAACTTCAGCCATCGCCACGGCAACACCGTTACAATTACAACATGGTTACAATTTGATTTTTTGATCGGGACCACATGAAGAAATAGTCACCCAAATTTCCTTCATTTCTGACAAACTAATAATTTTACTCCCCATGCAGATTTTAGTTTGATTATGTAGGGAGCGCTGTAATGCTGATTGTCAAAATTTCACTGTCAATATGTCCAGGTAGGAAGGGTCAATAAGTGTTTAAAATTTGGTTCGGATTGGAGTCGTTATGTACGAATGGCAGCCATTTATCACGCACAAAAAATGGCAAAATTTGACATCAACTTTGCGGCGTTACCACGCGGAAACCGTGTCATGAAATTTTATGATTTGGATAACTTTTAATTGTCTACTTGTTTAGATGGTGTCCACCAAATTTCAACTCATTTGGAGAAGCACGCGATCAAAAGGAACATTTTGTACGATGTCCTGGAAAACGGTGACGATGGGAGATTTTTCACTTGGGCCCGTAGAATAACATGGGGAACTTCAGCCATCGCCACGGCAACACCGTTAAAATTACAACATGGTTACAATTTGATTTTTTGATCGGGACCACATGAAGAAATAGTCACCCAAATTTCCTTCATTTCTGACAAACTAATAATTTTGGTCCCCATACAGATATTATTTTGATTCTGTAGGGGGCGCTGTAATGCCGATTGTCAAAATTTCACTGTCAATGTGTCCAGGTAGGAAGGGTTAATGAGTGTTTAAAATTTGGTTCGGATTGGAGTCATTATGCACGAATGGCAGCCATTTATCACGCACAAAAAATGGCAAAATTTGACATCAACTTTGCGGCGTTACCACGCGGAAACCGTGACATGAAATTTTACGATTTGGATAACTTTTAATTGTCTACTTGTTTAGATGGTGTCCACCAAATTTCAACTCATTTGGAGAAGCACGCGATCAAAAGGAACATTTTGTACGATGTCCTGGAAAACGGTGACGATGGGAGATTTTTCACTTGGGCCCGTAGAATAACATGGGGAACTTCAGCCATCGCCACGGCAACACCGTTAAAATTACAACATGGTTACAATTTGATTTTTTGATCGGGACCACATGAAGAAATAGTCACCCAAATTTCCTTCATTTCTGACAAACTAATAATTTTAGTCCCCATACAGATATTATTTTGATTCTGTAGGGGGCGCTGTAATGCTGATTGTCAAAATTTCACTGTCAATATGTCCAGGTAGGAAGGGTCAATAAGTGTTTAAAATTTGGTTCGGATTGGAGTCGTTATGTACGAATGGCAGCCATTTATCACGCACAAAAATGGCAAAATTTGACATCAACTTTGCGGCGTTACCACGCGGAAACCGTGACATGAAATTTTATGATTTGGATAACTTTTAATTGTCTACTTGTGTAGATGGTGTCCACCAAATTTCAACTCATTTGGAGAAGCACGCGATCAAAAGGAACATTTTGTACGATGTCCTGGAAAACGGTGACGATGGGAGATTTTTCACTTGGGCCCGTAGAATAACATGGGGAACTTCAGCCATCGCCACGGCAACACCGTTAAAATTACAACATGGTTACAATTTGATTTTTTGATCGGGACCACATGAAGAAATAGTCACCCAAATTTCCTTCATTTCTGACAAACTAATAATTTTGGTCCCCATACAGATATTATTTTGATTCTGTAGGGGGCGCTGTAATGCCGATTGTCAAAATTTCACTGTCAATGTGTCCAGGTAGGAAGGGTTAATGAGTGTTTAAAATTTGGTTCGGATTGGAGTCATTATGCACGAATGGCAGCCATTTATCACGCACAAAAAATGGCAAAATTTGACATCAACTTTGTGGCGTTACCACGCGGAAACCGTGACATGAAATTTTACGATTTGGATAACTTTTAATTGTCTACTTGTTTAGATGGTGTCCACCAAATTTCAACTCATTTGGAGAAGCACGCGATCAAAAGGAACATTTTGTACGATGTCCTGGAAAACGGTGACGATGGGAGATTTTTCACTTGGGCCCGTAGAATAACATGGGGAACTTCAGCCATCGCCACGGCAACACCATTAAAATTACAACATGGTTACA
Source organism: Acanthochromis polyacanthus (assembly GCF_021347895.1). Taxonomy (NCBI): domain Eukaryota; kingdom Metazoa; phylum Chordata; class Actinopteri; family Pomacentridae; genus Acanthochromis; species Acanthochromis polyacanthus. The sequence continues at coordinate 11,489,161 of NC_067116.1, read as the reverse complement.
ATTTGATTTTTTGATCGGGACCACATGAAGAAATAGTCACCCAAGTTTCCTTCATTTCTGACAAACTAATAATTTTAGTCCCCATACAGATATTATTTTGATTCTGTAGGGGGCGCTGTAATGCTGATTGTCAAAATTTCACTGTCAATGTGTCCAGGTCGGAAGGGTTAATGAGTGTTTAAAATTTGGTTCGGATTGGAGTAGTTATGTACAAATGGCAGCCATTTATCACGCACAAAAAATGGCAAAATTTGACATCAACTTTGCGGCGTTGCCACACGGAAACCGTGACATGAAATTTTACAATTTGGATAACTTTTAATTGTCTACTTGTGTAGATGGTGTTCAACAAATTTCAGCTCATTTGGAGAAGCGCGCGATCAAAACGGACATTTTGTATGACGTCCTCAAAAATGGTGACTCAGCATTTTTGAAATTTCAATCCCAAATAGCTGCCTTCCTGTTTGTCTGAGGATGGGGTCATAACAATATTTTTTGTTTGTCCCGACAAGACGCATGTGTGTGCCGAATTTGGTGGCTGTATGATAAAGTTGATGTCGGACCCCCTCCTATTGACGCAATGCATTTTGATTTTTGCAGGTGGCGCTGTCGAGCTAATTTTTAAGTCCCAATTTTGAAACGCATATTTTAAAAAAAATTTCACCGGAACTGAATTTTGTGCAAAATTTAGTGAGTTTTCGAGCATGTTTAGGGGGCCAAATTCCAGTTTAAAGAGCAGAAGAAGAAGAGGAAAGAAATGATAAAGAAATAATATTTTTTGCAAGAACAATATGCAATTTTTTTTTCGCCCGTATTTCGCCTTCATATTATATATTTTCGGAAAGGTCTCGACAAGCCCGATGCGTATGTGAGGTGTTTGAGAGTGTGAATGTCCATGGTCGAGCGCTGGGCCCTCGACAAGTCATTTTCGTGTGTGAGAGTGTGTGTGTATGTTTTTGTGTTTGTGCATGTGTGTGTGAGTGCATGTCGCTGTATGTGTTTGTGTGGACATGTCGGCCCATGTCCCTGATCGAGCGCTGTGTGCTCGACATGTCATTTTTGCGTGTTTGAGTGTGTGAATGTCCGTGGTCGAGCGCTGCACGCTCGACTAGTCGTTGTCTGTGTTGCATAAACAATAGGCCCTTCGCCCTGGGCTGGCCAGGGGCTCGGGCCGAATTAAAGCCGCAAGCGGCGTCAAAAGGCCCTCGCCGGCCGCCGACCTGACCCTCCCCGTTTTTCTCTGGCGAGCATACGTCAAAATTTCAGCAAAATATTTACAAATGTGCAAACAGCAGCAAACAGGAGCCATGCTCATTCATTGCTGCATTATGACAATATGTGACATGTTGGCCATCACCAGGGCAACACCGTCCAAAATACTGCATTGATACCATTGACGTTTTTCACCTGCATGTGTGTCAGAATTTATGTGTCAAATTTGGGACGTTTCCATGGTAACAGGTAAATTTAATATAATGGGAGACTTTTCACTTGGGCCCATTAGAATAACATGGGGAACTTTAGCCATTGCCACGGCAACACCGTTGAAATTACAACATGGTTACCATTTGCTTTTTTGATTGGGACCACATGAAGGAGTAGTCACCCAAATTTCATTCATTTCTGACAAAATAATAATTTTACCCCCCATACAGATGTTATTTCGATTCTGTCGGGGGCACTGTAACGCCGATTGTCAAAATTTCACTGTCAATGTGTCCACGTAGGAAGGGTCAGTAAGTGTTTAAAATTTGGTTCGGACTGGAGTCGTTATGTACGAATGGCAGCCATTTATCACGCACAAAAAATGGCAAAATTTGACATCAACTTTACATCAAGGACTGGTATTTCGAAATGTTTAATTAAATAAAGTTATGCATGTACAGGGAGTGCCCTGACTGCAAGGCCAAGGAATTGCCAACCTCTGACTTTGATGCAGGTTAACAAACCTGGTGGTTTGAATGGAGAAGGAAGGTTAAAGAGAGGGAGAAGATTAAAAAAATATGGAAACAAAAGAAATTTTCAAAGTTCATCCCACAATCAAGGAAAAAGTCCATGGGACTATACAGACACTGCTGGATGATTTTTCAGAGCAACTTAACAAAAAAATGGGAAAGCACATCCACAACATCATTCATCAGTATTCTGCTCTCAGGGCCCTGAAGGAAACCATGAGAGAAGATGTTATTGCCTTACAAATTAATTTTGCAGAAAACTATAAATGTAAACATGCAAATGAGATTCAAGCAGTACATTTTGGTGATTCCCACCAATAGGTCACTCTCCATATAGGTGTGGCTCACACTAAAAATGGAGTGGTGTCTCTCTGTTCCATCAATGCACCATCTGGACTCATCTGAACACAGTGCTTCCGTACCTTAAAGCACTGAACTCAGTAGCACATGCAGCACACTGCATGTTGTTCGTGATGGGCCAACCACCCGGTACAGGTCCAAGAAAAATTTCTTAAGTAAAATTCCCTTTCAGATTGGATTCAAAAGGATAACCCCCCTCTTACGCCATCACATAATTTCAAGATACATGATACATAATTCATAATCCATATGATCTTAGAAGATTAAAACATTCAATTTTCATAAAAATAGAACCCTGATTAAAATAAATTCTCAAAAAAAAGAAAATTAAAAAAAAATATATATATATACACACGTGGACAAAATTGTTGGTACCCCTCAGTTAAAGAAGGAAAAACCCACAATTCTCACTGAAATCACTTGAAACTCACAAAAGTAACAATAAATAAAAATTTATTGAAAATTAAATAATCAAAATCAGCCATCACTTTTGAATTGTTGATTAACATAATTATTTAAAAAACAAACTAATGAAATAGGGCTGGACAAAAATGATGGTACCCATAACTTAATATTTTGTTGCACAACCTTTTGAGGCAATCACTGCAATTAAACGATTTCTGTATTTGTCAATGAGCGTTCTGCAGCTGTCAACAGGTATTTTGGCCCACTCCTCATGAGCAAACAGCTCCAGTTGTCTCAGGTTTGATGGGTGTCTTCTCCAAATGGCATGTTTCAGCTCCTTCCACATATGTTCAATGGGATTCAGATCTGGGCTCATAGAAGGCCACTTTAGAATAGTCCAACGCTTTTCTCTCAGCCATTCTTGGGTGTTTTTGGCTGTGTGTTTTGGATCATTGTCCTGTTGGAAGACCCATGACCTGCGACTGAGACCAAGCTTTCTGACACTAGGCAGCACATTTCTCTCCAGAATGCCTTGATAGTCTTCAGATTTCATCGTACCTTGCACACTTTCAAGACACCCTGTGCCAGATGCAGCAAAGCAGCCCCAAAACATTACTGAGCCTTCTCCATGTTTCACCGTAGGGACAGTGTTCTTTTCTTCGTATGCTTGGTTTTTGAGTCTATGAACATAGAGTTGATGTGCCTTACCAAAAAGCTCCAGTTTAGTCTCATCTGTCCAAAGGACATTCTCCCAGAAGCTTCGTGGCTTGTCAACATGCATTTTTGCAAATTTCAGTCTCGCTTTTTTATGAGTTTTTTTCAGCAGTGGTGTCCTCCTTGGTCGTCTCCCATGAAGTCCACTTTGGCTCAAACAACGACGAATGGTGCGATCTGACACTGATGTACCTTGGCCTTGGAGTTCACCTTTAATGTCTTTGGAGGTTGCTCTGGGCTCTTTGGATACAATTCGAACAATCCGTCTCTTCAATTTGTCATCAATTTTCCTCTTGCGGCCACGTCCAGGGAGGTTGGCTACTGTCCCGTGGGTCTTGAACTTCTGAATAATATGAGCCACTGTTGTCACAGGAACTTCAAGCTGTTTAGAGATGGTCTTATAGCCTTTACCTTTAAGATGTTTGTCTATCATTTTTTTTCGGATGTCCTGGGACAATTCTCTCCTTCGCTTTCCGTTGTCCATGTTCAGTGTGATACACACCTTTTCACCAAACAGCAGGGTGACTACTTGTCTCCCTTTAAATAGGCAGACTGACTGATTATGAGTTTGGAAACACCTGTGATGTCAATTAAATGACACACCTGAGTTAATCATGTCACTCTGGTCAAATAGTTTTCAATCTTTTATAGAGGTACCATCATTTTTGTCCAGGCCTGTTTCATTAGTTTGTTTTTTTAAATAATTATGTTAATCAACAATTGAAAAGTAATGGCTGTTTTTGATTATTTAATTTTCAATAAATTTTTATTTATTGTTACTTTTGTGAGTTTCAAGTGATTTCAGTGAGAATTGTGGGTTTTTCCTTCTTTAACTGAGGGGTACCAACAATTTTGTCCACGTGTGTATATAATGTAACATTAGCTGTCCAGTTCTGTATAGCTGAACAAGAGTGTTTTTTTGTAATTACTTTTAAATTGATTTAAGTTAATGCACCTTTTTAAGTCCTCATCCAGATTATTCCACAGTTTTACACCACAAAACGAGATGTACATACTTTTCAGAGTTGAATGAATGGTCGGTTGTTTAAAAATACACTTTCCTCTTAAGTTGTATGCTCCCTCTCTAACCATGAACATCGTTTGGATGTTACTTGGTAACAACTTATTCCAGGCTTTGAACAAAGTCTGACCTGTTTTATATTTGATTAGGTCCCAGAATTTTAAAATACCTGATTTTAAGAATAAAGGATTCGTACACACGTGGACAAAATTGTTGGTACCCCTCAGTTAAAGAAGGAAAAACCCACAATTCTCACTGAAATCACTTGAAACTCACAAAAGTAACAATAAATAAAAATTTATTGAAAATTAAATAATCAAAAACAGCCATTACTTTTGAATTGTTGATTAACATAATTATTTAAAAAAACAAACTAATGAAACAGGCCTGGACAAAAATGATGGTACCTCTATAAAAGATTGAAAACTATTTGACCAGAGTGACATGATTAACTCAGGTGTATCATTTAATTGACATCACAGGTGTTTCCAAACTCATAATCAGTCAGTCTGCCTATTTAAAGGGAGACAAGTAGTCACCCTGCTGTTTGGTGAAAAGGTGTGTACCACACTGAACATGGACAACAGAAAGCGAAGGAGAGAATTGTCCCAGGACATTCAAAAAAAAATGATAGACAAACATCTTAAAGGTAAAGGCTATAAGACCATCTCTAAACAGCTTGAAGTTCCTGTGACAACAGTGGCTCATATTATTCAGAAGTTCAAGACCCACGGGACAGTAGCCAACCTCCCTGGACGTGGCCGCAAGAGGAAAATTGATGACAAATTGAAGAGACGGATCGTTGGAATTGTATCCAAAGAGCCCAGAGCAACCTCCAAAGAAATTAAAGGTGAACTCCAAGGCCAAGGTACATCAGTGTCAGATCGCACCATTCGTCGTTGTTTGAGCCAAAGTGGACTTCATGGGAGACGACCAAGGAGGACACCACTGCTGAAAAAAACTCAGAAAAAAGCCAGACTGGAATTTGCAAAAATGCATGTTGACAAGCCACAAAGCTTCTGGGAGAATGTCCTTTGGACAGATGAGACCAAACTGGAGCTTTTTGGTAAGACACATCAACTCTATGTTCATAGACTCAAAAACCAAGCATACGAAGAAAAGAACACTGTCCCTATGGTGAAACATGGAGGAGGCTCAGTAATGTTTTGGGGCTGCTTTGCTGCATCTGGCACAGGGTGTCTTGAAAGTGTGCAAGGTACGATGAAATCTGAAGACTATCAAGGCATTCTGGAGAGAAATGTGCTGCCTAGTGTCAGAAAGCTTGGTCTCAGTCGCAGGTCATGGGTCTTCCAACAGGACAACGATCCAAAACACACAGCCAAAAACACCCAAGAATGGCTGAGAGAAAAGCGTTGGACTATTCTAAAGTGGCCTTCTATGAGCCCAGATCTGAATCCCATTGAACATATGTGGAAGGAGCTGAAACATGCCATTTGGAGAAGACACCCATCAAACCTGAGACAACTGGAGCTGTTTGCTCATGAGGAGTGGGCCAAAATACCTGTTGACAGCTGCAGAACGCTCATTGACAAATACAGAAATCGTTTAATTGCAGTGATTGCCTCAAAAGGTTGTGCAACAAAATATTAAGTTATGGGTACCATCATTTTTGTCCAGCCCTATTTCATTAGTTTGTTTTTTTAAATAATTATGTTAATCAACAATTCAAAAGTGATGGCTGATTTTTGTTATTTAATTTTCAATAAATTTTTATTTATTGTTACTTTTGTGAGTTTCAAGTGATTTCAGTGAGAATTGTGGGTTTTTCCTTCTTTAACTGAGGGGTACCAACAATTTTGTCCACGTGTGTATGAGCAAGGTACCCAGCATGGTGAACCATCCTTATGGCTCTCTTTTGTAAAGTGTAAATCTTATGTAAAGAGCTTTTATCTGTATTTCCCCATACCTCAACACAATAGGACAGATATGGGTCAATGAGTGCATAGTACAAAATCTGAAGAGACTTCTGGTCTAAAACATATTTAGTTTTACCCAGAACTCCAATACTTCTGGAAACTTTGGTGCACAAATATTTAATATGAGGTTTCCAGGATAGCTTATGATCAATTAAAACACCAAGAAACTTAATTTCATAGACTCTTTCAATTTCCACATTTTCAATTTCCAAACATACCTCATGCTTAATGTGATGATTTCCAAATATCATGAACTTGGTTTTGTTCAGATTTAATGATAATTTGTTTTCATCACACCAACACTTTAGTTTTAGCAATTCCCTTTTGACAATTAATAACAGCTGCTGCAAATCTCCCCCTGAGCAGAAAATATTTGTGTCATCTGCAAAAACCACCATTTTTAAAATATTAGACACTTTCCAAATATCATTAATGTATAGGACAAATAGTTTCGGTCCCAAGATGGACCCCTGTGGTACACCACAGGTAATATTTAAGCGCATTGAGTTATGGTTACCTAGTTGAACAAACTGCTTCCTATTACTGATATAACTTTGTAACCAGGTGAGTGCTACCCCTCTGACACCATACTGCTCCATTTTTTTTAGCAATATCCCATGGTCGATCGTGTCAAAAGCCTTCTTTAAATCAATGAAAACACCCACTGCATATTTTCTTTTATCGATGCATCCTGTTATCTCTTCCACTAGCTCCATAAGAGCCAGGGAAGTAGATCTTGATGATCTAAAACCGTACTGACTGTCATTTATTAAATTATGTTTGTCAATAAAATCATCTAATCTCTGTACAAATAATTTCTCCATTATCTTTGAGAACTGTGACAGTAAGGAAACAGGTCTATAATTTGTGAATAGATGTTTATTGCCAGCTTTGTATAATGGAATCACTTTAGCCAGTTTCATTTTATCTGGGAAGATGCCTGTTTTAAACGATAGATTACATATATAAGTGAATGGATCAGCTATTCCCTCAATTATCTTCTTTACCAGTGCCATATTAATGTCGTTCCAATCTGTAGAAGTCTTGTTGGTACTTCTATTAACAATAGCAATAATTTCCACTTTATCAACAGTTGTCAAAGACATTGAATCTGCATTTCTCTCACTGCATTCCTGTTCAGCTAGTTTCTTTCCGGTAACATTTATTTCTTTAGCCAAACTGGGACCAACATCAACAAAGAAGCTATTAAAACCATCAGCCACTTCCTTCTTTGTAACTAGTTGCCTTCCCTTATCTGTAAAGTGATCAGGAAATGTTTGATTTCTTTGATTATTTCTAATAATACTATTTAGAATATTCCATATATCTTTAACATTATTTTTATTCTTATCTAATAATTTGATATAGTAGTCCTTTTTGCATACTCTCATAATAGTTGTTAATTTATTTTTATATTTCTTATATTTTAACTCCGCCTCTTTTTTTGTTTTTAAGAAACAGTCCATACAAGCTATTCTTTTTTTTACATGCATTTTGAAGCCCCTTAGTCATCCATGGATTTTCTGCATAACGGTTCTTAGTGCTTTACTGCTTAAGACGGCAGTGCTTATCATATAGACCTGTAAATATATCTAAGAATAAGTCATAAGCCTTATCCACTGCTATTTCATTGTATACACACGTGGACAAAATTGTTGGTACCCCTCAGTTAAAGAAGGAAAAACCCACAATTCTCACTGAAATCACTTGAAACTCACAAAAGTAACAATAAATAAAAATTTATTGAAAATTAAATAATCAAAAACAGCCATTACTTTTCAATTGTTGATTAACATAATTATTTAAAAAAACAAACTAATGAAACAGGCCTGGACAAAAATGATGGTACCTCTATAAAAGATTGAAAACTATTTGACCAGAGTGACATGATTAACTCAGGTGTGTCATTTAATTGACATCACAGGTGCTTCCAAACTCATAATCAGTCAGTCTGCCTATTTAAAAGGAGACAAGTAGTCACCCTGCTGTTTGGTGAAAAGGTGTGTACCACACTGAACATGGACAACAGAAAGCGAAGGAGAGAATTGTCCCAGGACATCCGAAAAAAAATGATAGACAAACATCTTAAAGGTAAAGGCTATAAGACCATCTCTAAACAGCTTGAAGTTCCTGTGACAACAGTGGCTCATATTATTCAGAAGTTCAAGACCCACGGGACAGTAGCCAACCTCCCTGGACGTGGCCGCAAGAGGAAAATTGATGACAAATTGAAGAGACGGATCGTTGGAATTGTATCCAAAGAGCCCAGAGCAACCTCCAAAGAAATTAAAGGTGAACTCCAAGGCCAAGGTACATCAGTGTCAGATCGCACCATTCGTCGTTGTTTGAGCCAAAGTGGACTTCATGGGAGACGACCAAGGAGGACACCACTGCTGAAAAAAACTCATAAAAAAGCCAGACTGGAATTTGCAAAAATGCATGTTGACAAGCCACAAAGCTTCTGGGAGAATGTCCTTTGGACAGATGAGACCAAACTGGAGCTTTTTGGTAAGGCACATCAACTCTATGTTCATAGACTCAAAAACCAAGCATACGAAGAAAAGAACACTGTCCCTACGGTGAAACATGGAGGAGGCTCAGTAATGTTTTGGGGCTGCTTTGCTGCATCTGGCACAGGGTGTCTTGAAAGTGTGCAAGGTACGATGAAATCTGAAGACTATCAAGGCATTCTGGAGAGAAATGTGCTGCCTAGTGTCAGAAAGCTTGGTCTCAGTCGCAGGTCATGGGTCTTCCAACAGGACAACGATCCAAAACACACAGGCAAAAACACCCAAGAATGGCTGAGAGAAAAGCGTTGGACTATTCTAAAGTGGCCTTCTATGAGCCCAGATCTGAATCCCATTGAACATATGTGGAAGGAGCTGAAACATGCCATTTGGAGAAGACACCCATCAAACCTGAGACAACTGGAGCTGTTTGCTCATGAGGAGTGGGCCAAAATACCTGTTGACAGCTGCAGAACGCTCATTGACAAATACAGAAATCGTTTAATTGCAGTGATTGCCTCAAAAGGTTGTGCAACAAAATATTAAGTTATGGGTACCATCATTTTTGTCCAGCCCTATTTCATTAGTTTGTTTTTTAAATAATTATGTTAATCAACAATTCAAAAGTGATGGCTGATTTTGATTATTTAATTTTCAATAAATTTTTATTTATTGTTACTTTTGTGAGTTTCAAGTGATTTCAGTGAGAATTGTGGGTTTTTCCTTCTTTAACTGAGGGGTACCAACAATTTTGTCCACGTGTGTACATTAGTCCAATTCCAATTCATTAGATCACTTTTTAGAGCAGCTATAGATTCTTCAGTTCTTATTCTCTTATATTTAATTTCCTTTAATTCGCTCCTTTTTTATAATCACATACACAAATAAGAAAAACAGGCAGGTGATCACTAATATCATTAATTAATATTCCACTTATCACTTTACTTTCCATATTATTTGTAAAGATATTAACAATTAAAGAAGCACAATGGGATGTTATTCCAGTTGGTTTGGATAAATTATGGTCTTGAAGCTTGGAGTATCTCTCAAATGAAATACTATGTTCAATACATGGAACAAGCTGCGTGATTTGTATTTATTTTCTCTGATTAATATATCCTTGATAATTTTAACTTTTCTCTTGCTGATGCAAATATTGGAGAAGATTTACTGCCAACACTTTCCCAGGATGACATCAAAGAACTATTTCCTGGTCCACAAAATTTCCTCAGGCGGGAGGCTCTATGGAGTTTGGTGAATCAACATGAAAATGTAATTTCTGTATAACAAAATTTAATATACAATGACGGTGATATGCTGGGGATGGAAACAAAAAACCCTAGTTCTTTTAAGGAACCAATGGCATTGTAAAGCTTTTCATCAGACAGCTCTGCTTATGACTCACAGAGTCTTATTAAAATAAGTTTTTCTCTTCATATTTAGCAGTTTTGCTCAGAGAACACTTGTAAGTTGTAAAAGTATTTAAATCAGCGTTTGAATAGATAAAATATTAACATTCTAATTTAATGGCAGGCTTATGACACCAATTATATATTAAGTAGATGTCCCAGAGTAATATCTGATCTATTTTATCAGCTATAAACAATGAAAAAATGGATGGGTATTTAGTGTCCTGGATGAATAATTGTTTCACATTTTATTGGTAATGCACATAATCTCTTCTGTTTTATGCTTTGAGATTTGCTTTTGAATTTTATTAAATCTTTAATGACTGTCTAATTGAGGATAAAGCGGTGTATAGAGGATGGATGGATGGATGGACTGTCTAATTGTATCTTAGGAGGACACAACTGAGAAAACACCATCAACCAGTCGAGAAAGTGAGCTCTCCAAGGACATTTCAAAGTTTGTGACTATGTCAAACCCACAATACATATTGTTCACAGACAGTCAGCTTGAGCAAGCCAGACGGTCCTACTTTGAGCAGAAACGGGTGGGAAAGTGTGTGAGCCATTATCCAAGGAACGCTTCTGCCGACTCATCAGAAACACGATGACTAACATGATTTCAATTGCAAGAGCAACTGGAGACTCCAGATACCCCAGCAAACATGAAGTTAATGCCATGGCGAAGTGACTGGTAGAGTACTATCACATATGGTTGCAATTTGTGTCTGGGATTAGAAAAGTCATGATTCTGTCATGTAAAAACTTGACTGAAAACTTCACTAAGATATTAATAAATAGGTATTTGTCATCTAGATTATGAGAAACTTTATAAATGTTTAAAATAAGTACAGTTATACATTTGGGTACATCTATGTGTGAAATTTCATTAAATGTTTTGAAAAAATGGGTTATGATCATAATTTTATTTGAAAAACACCTTTTTTGTGGTGTGATGGAAATGCTTTCCCCTGAATGCCAGACCAAGATATCATTCAGATATTCAGACAAAAAAACAATAAATAAATAAATAAATAAATATCTATATCAATCTATATCTATATCTATATATATATATATATATATATATATATATATATATATATATGTATACACACGTGGACAAAATTGTTGGTACCCCTCAGTTAAAGAAGGAAAAACCCACAATTCTCACTGAAATCACTTGAAACTCACAAAAGTAACAATAAATAAAAATTTATTGAAAATTAAATAATCAAAAACAGCCATTACTTTTCAATTGTTGATTAACATAATTATTTAAAAAAACAAACTAATGAAACAGGCCTGGACAAAAATGATGGTACCTCTATAAAAGATTGAAAACTATTTGACCAGAGTGACATGATTAACTCAGGTGTGTCATTTAATTGACATCACAGGTGTTTCCAAACTCATAATCAGTCAGTCTGCCTATTTAAAGGGAGACAAGTAGTCACCCTGCTGTTTGGTGAAAAGGTGTGTACCACACTGAACATGGACAACAGAAAGCAAAGGAGAGAATTGTCCCAGGACATCCGAAAAAAAATGATAGACAAACATCTTAAAGGTAAAGGCTATAAGACCATCTCTAAACAGCTTGAAGTTCCTGTGACAACAGTGGCTCATATTATTCAGAAGTTCAAGACCCACGGGACAGTAGCCAACCTCCCTGGACGTGGCCGCAAGAGGAAAATTGATGACAAATTGAAGAGACGGATCGTTCGAATTGTATCCAAAGAGCCCAGAGCAACCTCCAAAGAAATTAAAGGTGAACTCCAAAGCCAAGGTACATCAGTGTCAGATCGCACCATTCGTCGTTGTTTGAGCCAAAGTGGACTTCATGGGAGACGACCAAGGAGGACACCACTGCTGAAAAAAACTCATAAAAAAGCCAGACTGGAATTTGCAAAAATGCATGTTGACAAGCCACAAAGCTTCTGGGAGAATGTCCTTTGGACAGATGAGACCAAACTGGAGCTTTTTGGTAAGGCACATCAACTCTATGTTCATAGACTCAAAAACCAAGCATACGAAGAAAAGAACACTGTCCCTACGGTGAAACATGGAGGAGGCTCAGTAATGTTTTGGGGCTGCTTTGCTGCATCTGGCACAGAGTGTCTTGAAAGTGTGCAAGGTACGATGAAATCTGAAGACTATCAAGGCATTCTGGAGAGAAATGTGCTGCCTAGTGTCAGAAAGCTTGATCTCAGTCGCAGGTCATGGGTCTTCCAACAGGACAACGATCCAAAACACACAGCCAAAAACACCCAAGAATGGCTGAGAGAAAAGCGTTGGACTATTCTAAAGTGGCCTTCTATGAGCCCAGATCTGAATCCCATTGAACATATGTGGAAGGAGCTAAAACATGCCATTTGGAGAAGACACCCATCAAACCTGAGACAACTGGAGCTGTTTGCTCATGAGGAGTGGGCCAAAATACCTGTTGACAGCTGCAGAACGCTCATTGACAAATACAGAAATCGTTTAATTGCAGTGATTGCCTCAAAAGGTTGTGCAACAAAATATTAAGTTATGGGTACCATCATTTTTGTCCAGCCCTATTTCATTAGTTTGTTTTTTAAAATAATTATGTTAATCAACAATTCAAAAGTGATGGCTGATTTTGATTATTTAATTTTCAATAAATTTGTATTTATTGTTACTTTTGTGAGTTTCAAGTGATTTCAGTGAGAATTGTGGGTTTTTCCTTCTTTAACTGAGGGGTACCAACAATTTTGTCCACGTGTGTACACAAAGGACAGCACTGAAGTGTTTCATTGAGAATAAAGATGTATATGGATTTATGCCGACAGGATATGGCAAATCCTTAATATACCAGGTTGGCTCCGCTGGTTGGGAAGCTAATGGGACTGAGCCACAATCCGGCGCTCTTGGAACTACGTCAGCCTATTCGTTGCGCTGATTGGTTGTATACCTACCCAATTGCTGCAGAGTGATTTGAAAGACAACCTTTTAGCCTGCCTCCCTCCCTGTCGAGCATTCCTAGACCCTTATGTCTTAAAAGCTGGGTCTAGCGCGGCTAGACTAGGACATTAATAAAAAACACAAACATTTGAATAGCTCAACAAAAGAGGAAATAAACATAGCATGGGGGGGTCAGGAGTGAGGAGGTCCATTTTTGACTAATTCTGATTTTACCTTTGTATTTCACCTTAAAAACTGTTGATCTTGCTTTGCTTGGTATCTTTTTTTCAGCACAACCTCACCTGTGTGATTCTATAATTATTTATACATTTAGATATAACGTATGAACACACTTGACCTAAAATAGCAGAAAAAATACAAAGTCCGAGTCGAAAAAAGTTAGATTATTTTTTGCTGTGGACACCATAAACATGTGTAATGGATCCTTTTCAGAACTTATAATGTAAATATAAATTGTTTTTCATAAAATAATGTACAACTTTAGCAGTTAACACAGGTATATACCACTATTTGCACTAAAATGCAGGAATTTCTTTAGGCGTTTTTGCACAACTATTTACAAAATCATGAGGAGTCACAATAAAATTTTACATAAATGAATTTGTGCCATTCCAAAAAGCTTTTTCTGTCCACCACAATCTCTACAATGACAAAAACAATAGAAACAGGCTTTAGGACCATTGGGAGAATCTGGAGTCCTGGTGTTCTTCATTGCTAAAATATGTTTATTATGAATATTATTATTATTACGCCCGAACCCCTGGCAGCCCGGGGCGAAGGGCCTATTGCTTTTGCAAAACAGACAACGACTAGTCGAGCAAGCAGCGCTCGACCACAGACATTCACACACTCAAACACACCAAAATGACAAGTCGAGCGCACAGTGCTCGATCACGGACGACGGCTGGCATGTCCACACACACACAGAGCGACATGCACTCACACACACACATGCACAAACACAAGAACACACACACACTCTCACACGCAAAAATGACTGGTCGACCACGTAGTGCTCGACCACATACATTCACACTTTCAAACACCTCACAGACGCATCGGGCGTGTCGAGACCTTTCCAAAAATATATCATATGTGGGCGAAATACGGGCGAAAAAAAATCGCATATTGTTTTGGCAAAAAATATTTAGGTCCGAGCCCCGAGTCGCCCAGGGCAAAGGGCCTATTGTTTATGCAACACAGACAACGGCTAGTCGGACATTCACACACTTAAACACACAAAAATGACAAGTCGAGCGCACAGTGCTCGATCACGGACGAGGTGCCGACATGGCCACACACACTCACACCGACATGCACTCACACACACACACACACACACAAACAGAAAAACACACACACGCACACTCTCACACACAAAAATGACTTATCGAGCCCAGACATTCACACTCTCAAACACCTCACAGACGCATCGGGCTTGTCGAGAACTTTCCAAAAATATGTGGGCAAAATACAGGCGAAAAAAAATCCCATGTTGTTTTTGCAGAAAGATATTATTTTTAGGCCCGAGCACCTGGCAGCCCAGGGCGAAGGGCCTATGTTTATGCAACACAGACAATGACTAGTCAAGCGCACAGCGCTCGACCACGGACATTCACACACTTAACCACACAAAAATGACAAGTCGAGCGCGCAGCGACTCTAATCCGAACTAAATTTGAAACACTCATTGATCCTTCTTACCTGGACACATTGACAGTGAAATTTTGACAATCGGCGTTACAGCTCCCCGTACAGAATCAAAAGTTCTTGTATCGCATCGCAAGCCAGAGGGTGCACGTCTACATGAACGCGCGCGAAATTTCACATGTACGAATGTCACCGTCGTGTTGTTGGGAGGGGGGAAAGTGATGTTCATCTCGTCACACAACAACCATAGAAAATGAATGGAGCGCGACTGTTGTCGGTTCCCGTGTGTCGAGCCCATAATGTTGTTGATTGCCACGTGCCTGTGAGGCGTTCAAAGTCAGTTAAGTAAAAATGCATGCAGTAAAACTCACTAAAATCACAACAAACAGAATATAAAAGAGTTAAACATGCAATAGTCCATAAAAAACTGACCCTGTCACATATGTTTACACCAGAGTATAATCAAGGCTTCAAGTTCTTATACTGCCTGCATCTACGTGTATGCAATGGTCTGCTATGGTTCACATGAGTCAGTGTAATCCATGTCAACCCCTTCTGCAATTGTCAGGGCGAGGGAGTTGTCTCTGGTGTTGAAAGCTTACTGCAAATCAACTTCACCCAAACCGAGGAGTAGTAGCACTTCATCCTTCAGCGACTCCATCCATTTTACATCTTTGTGTAAAAGGATTCATACTACAGAGATAGTTTATAGTTATTAGATGAGTCCAAACACACCTTATTTTAAAAATCATACAATACAGTGTCTTCACCATTGGTCAGACTTCTGGAGCCCACTGCATTTAGAAAACTTATTACAGCTTCCATGCAAATGATCATAGTTTTAATTTATAGAGCTGGTTTTAATTTTAAATAAACTGAAAGAAACACAGAGCTGCATAGTGACTCAGTGGTTAGCACTGCAGCTAGAAGATCCCCAGTTTGCATCCTGGCTTTCCTGGGATCTTTCTACATGGAGTTTGCATGTTCTCCTTGTGCATGTGTAGGTTTTCTCCTGGTTCCTCCCACAGTCCAAAATCATGCTGAAGTTAACTGGTCATTCTAAATTGCCCGTAGGTGTGAATGTGAGTGTGATTGTTTATCTCTATATGTAGCCCTGCAACAGACTGGTGACCTGTCCAGGGTGTCCCCTGCCTTCCCCCGAGTCAGCTGGGATAGGCTCCAGCACCCCCACGAACCTAGTGAGGATAAAGCAGTGTATAGAGAATGGATGGATGGATGTATTCCTGTGATAGACTGGTGACCTGTCCAGGGTGTCCCCTGCCTTCACCCCAGATCATCTGGGATAGACTCCAGCCCCCCACAACCCTAATGAGGATTAAATGGTGTATAGGTGATGGATGGATAAAAGAAACACTGCAATTTTTTTCTGAAGTGCATCATTTATTAACTTATTTATACTCTACATTTAATTATGCATCATTGTTACCCCAAAAAACTTGAAAAAGGGATCATAAATTCAAATAAACAAATATTCAAATCACGAAGCCTTTTCTTTTCCTAATGAAACAGCCAACAATCGAGCATTAAATACTCACCCAACCCCCCATTACTGAAAAACTGGGACAATAAAGCAATGACTGGTTTGTTCTTTGCTCTGTTGTTGGCTCTCCATCAGGATGAACTGTGTATTTACACATATAGTATGCGCATAACTAAGTGAAATTCTGTTGATTGCCCCTGAAAAATATTACATCTTGAATAAAAGCTTTGTACTTCAAGTACAGTCTGGTGTTGAACCAGGAAATAAATGAACATAAGAATGCACTTCAGTCATAAACATGAATCATTCATAGGTAGTATTCTGTTGTTCGTTATGCCTTCATGGAAGGTGAGAGGGCTACTCCAAACTGCCGAAGCAAGACGAGCTAGCGGCATGATTGCATGCAGAAGGCATTGCAGTCTAAAATGTGAGTGAACTATGGCATGAAGCAGAATCAGTCACTGAGATATTCTCACTGTTCAGGGAGAATGAGTGCATGCAGTGTTGTGTTGTATACAAAATAAATTAATGGGGTGACTTCAACTTCAACCAAGTTCCAAATGTATTTAACATATGTTCCAGAAAGAAAGAAAATAATTTTTATAAGACTTAAAAGAAAAAAATCTGTATTCACAAATATATTATTTAAATAACAGCATTCAATCTAGATTTTGTTTAAAGTCGTTTGCTGAATCATGGGGAAATAGGACAGAAAGTGCAAAGCATGCAACAAAAAAAATCAGGACAACATGATAAAGTGACCGCTGTCAGCAGAAGAACCACAGTGTTTTCTTGATGCTAAACAGATGATTTACAGCTTTTGTAGTTGTAGAAGTGATAGATAATGCAGGCTTTATGTCTCTTGATACCTTTGCAGCAACAGTACTTACACACCACAGAGCTAGAGAGTCCTCACTGGTTCAGTCTGTGTTTGATTCTTCCTCTATTTCTCCCACTGTTCAGGTCAGTACTAGCAGTTGCGGAGCAAAGCTAACATGAGGAGAGTAGTTATTCAGTGGCTATACAGGTACAGCAGCATTGGTCCGGTGTTGGGCTCCAAGGCCCTACATTGTCAGAAGACATGCTGAGGGCCTCACAGTGTTTCTAATGGGGAAACAGAGCAAAACAACAAAAAATAAATGCCTTAGAATAGACACTTTGAGTTAAAATATAAACCGACAGATATAGCCTTGGCAATAACCATTAGACCACTTGTTGGTTTCTTTATAAGTTGACACAAACAGGCCTAAACAGTGATAATTTAATTTGAATTGAATCATTGTAGTTAAACAATTTCAATCCATGCAATAAATTCTTGTTCAGGCCCACAGTTGCAAAATTGCAGCATTTATTTAAAGCTGTCTAGCTGTACCTATTTCTGACTGAATGTAGACAAATCCTTTATTTCCCAGCATCCCACACTCTGAACTGTAACAGATTTGGAGGGAAAATATCAATACTGTGAGACATACCACATTCCAAGTTCAAACAACATGTCTATCTTTCACTGACCCCCGAGTTCTGTCTTTTTGAATAATTTCAACAATTTTCCAAGTATTTGACCTGCAGCATTTCCTTTCTTCATCCTAAAGATATTAAAAGATGGAGAACTCAAATTATGTATGTATATATATATATATATACATATATATATATATTTCAATGTTGCAAAAATGCAACACTGGGCTTTAATGGGTGTAATGGGTGTTACTTATTCACACAGAAGGCCCCATCACTGGCTCATGAGTAAATTCATCAATTCTGCCATCTATGGCAATATACAGTGTCCATATTGCATGTGTGTGTGTGTATATCTATATCTATATATATATATATATATATATATATATATATATATATATATATATATTGAGAGAGAGAGAGAGAGAGAGAGAGAGAGGGGGGGTTATGGGGTTAAGGTTAACCCTATTTATTTTGTATAGAATTAACAGTATATTAACGGTACTGTACATCGACTGCATGCAACAAGTATGATGTATGTTTGCGCTTCACAGAAAAAAAATGACTTCCTTCAGTTTCCACATATAAAGAAACACAAAGGAGAATACTATCTATCAATCAAGAGTCCTCAGAAACCAGAAATCCTTATGATGTTCAAGCAAAGTCCAGTCTGTACATATGAACAAACTGTAGAGGACTGATGTAATAAAATTCCACATTTACAAGTTCAAAAAAAAGAAAGTTGTAATAACATCATTTTCTTACCATTTTTTATTGTGTGAAAGTGCATTCTAGCATGGGTTGCAATTACAGTTTTGACTTAACAAATTAATTTACATTTTATAGTACCGCATTCAGCAAATTCATATCAACACAAGATAGATACATATTTTGATATTATTGAATCATCAATACCTAATCATCTGTGGACTTTGTTAAAAAATAAAGTGAAAATATTTATATACACTAAGAGTTGCTGTTGCAACTTTGCAGCATTTTCACACAATCCTGAAAAATCCCAAAAATAAAAACGTGTCCTTATTTTCATGATTAAAGGCGTGCTGAAAACAGTTCAAAATGAAAACTTTTTTAACATCAAAAACATCGATGATTGGTTTTCAGAGGGTTAAAAACTGATGTATTAAAGGCAGGCAGGAAGCGGTGGTCAGAGTGGCAGAATAATCATATCCAAAGCTGTATATAAGCTGACAGAATAATGATCTTACCTCTCTAGCTCTCTGGAGGAGGGGAATGTGTGGAGTGGCACTTGTTTTTCTGCAATGAGAGTATTTACAGAAATCACCTATAATGGCAAAACTTAAAATTGAAATAGCCGGAAGACATGCTGTCTTTAAAAATATGTTTATACAAACATTACACATGCCAAAATCTGCCACGTGAACATTTTTTCAAAGCTTTACTACTAGACATCATAAATGAAGCAATAAAGAGTTGAATTGTAGATACTGCAAAAAATAAAGTTGCATTTTTACTTAATTTTGTTCTCTTCAGTTTAGAAAAGTCCATGCCTACATGCTGTAGTGCATTGAGGTGATAGTGGGTACGGAAAGTATTCAGACCCTTTGAAATTTTTCACTCTGTGTCATTGCAGCCATTTGCCAAAATCAAAAAAGTTCATTTTATTTTTCATTAATGTACACTCAGCACCCCATCTTGACAGAAAAAAAATCAGAAATGTAGAAATTTTTGCAGATTTATTAAAAAAGAAAAACTGAAATATCACATTGTCATAAGTATTCAGACCCTTTGCAGCGACATTCATATTTAACTCACATGCTGTCCATTTCTTCTGATCCTCCTCGAGATGGTTCTGCTTCTTTACTGGAGTCCAGCTGTGTTTAATTAAACTGATTGGACTTGATTAGGAAAGGCACACACCTGTCTATACCGATCCGGTATGGAAGTCATACATTTGATGCGCATGTTTGATTTGGCCAAAGTTTTACGTCGGATGCCCTTCCTGTCACAACCCTCTGTATTTTTCCGGGCTTGGGACCTGCACAATAAGACACTGGCTTGTGTCCCCTTGCAGCTACATTACATGAAAGCCCGCATAGAGTTTGCCAAAAAACACATGAAGGACTCCCAGACTATGAGAAATAAGATTCTCTGGTCTGATGAGACCAAGATTGAACTTTTTGGTGTTAATTCTAAGCGGTATGTGTGGAGAAAACCAGGCACTGCTCATCACCTGCCCAATACAATCCCTACAGTGAAACACGTTGGTGGGAGCATCATGTTGTGGGTTTTTTTTCAGCTGCAGGGACAGGACGACTGGTTGCAATTGAAGGAAGGATGAATGCGGCCAAGTACAGCGATATCCTGGAGGAAAACCTCTTCCAGAGTGCTCAGGACCTCTGACTGGCCCAGCCAAAGGTTCACCTTTCAACAGGACAATGGCCCTAAGCACACAGCTAAAATAAAAAAGGAGTGGCTTCAGAACGACTCTGTGACCGTTCTTGACTGGCCCAGCCAGAGCCCTGACCTAAACCCAATTGAGCATCTCTGGAGAGACCTCAAAATGGCTGTCTACCAACGTTCACCATCCAACCTGACAAAACTGGAGAGGATCTGCAAGGAAGAATGGCAGAGGATCCCCAAATCCAGGTGTGAAAAACTTGTTGCGTCATTCCCAAGAAGACTCATGACTGTACTAGCTGAAAAGGGTGCTTCTACTCAATACTGAGCACAGGGTCTGAATACCTATGACCATGTGATATTTCAGTTTTTCTTTTTTAATAAATTTGCAAAAATTTCTACATTTCTGTTTTTTTCTGTCAAGATGGGGTGCTGAGTGTACATTAATGAGAAATAAAATGAACTTTTTTGATTTTGGCAAATGGCTGCAATGACACAGAGGGTGAAAAATTTCAACGGGTTTGAATACTTTCCGTACCCACTGTATATATATATATATATATATATATATATATATACACACACACACACATATATATGTAGATATGTATATATCTACATATATACAGTGCCTATCATAAGTATTCACCCCCTTTGATGTTTTACCCTTTTATTGCTTTCATAAATCAGTCAAGGTCAATAAAATTTAGCTTTTATAACAAAAAAAATTATTGGAAAAAACTCTTTAATGTCAAAGTGAAAACAGATTTCTATAAAGTAATGTTAATGAAAGAAAATTATATAAATGAAAATAATTGTTTGCATAATTATTCACCCCCTTCAAGTCAGTATTTAGTAGATGCACCTTTGGCTGCAATCACAGCAGTGAGTCTGTGTGGATAGGTCTCAATCAGTCTTGCACATCTGCCCACTGCAATTTTGCTCCATTCTCCTTTGCAAAACTGCTCAAGCTCTGTCAGGTTGTGCGGGTATCGGGCATGAACAGCCCTTTTCAAGTCCAGCCACAAATTCTCTATAGGATTGAGGTCTGGGCTTTGACTCGGCCACTCCAGAACATTTACCTGGTTCTGTTTTAACCATTCCTGTGTAGCTTTTGCAGTATGTTTTGGATCATTGTCTTGCTGGAAAATAAATCTTCTCCCAAGACGTAGATCTCTTGCAGGCTGAAAAAGATTGTCCCCCAGGATTTCAGTGTATTTTGCAGCATTCATTCTGCCCTCTACCTTTACAAGCCTTCCAGGTCCAATTGCCGAGAAACATCCCCACAGCATGATGCTGCCACCACCATGCTTCACAGTGGGGATGGTGTGTTTTTGGTGATGTGCAGTGTTTGGTTTCCGCCAAACACGACATCTTGTCTGATGGCCAAAAAGCTCAATTTTGGTCTCATCAGACCAAAGAATCTTCTTCCACTTGACCATGGAGTCTTCCACATGCTTTTTGGCAAACTGTAGTCGAGATCTAATATGACTTTTCTTCAACAGTGGCTTTGTCATTGCCCCTCTCCCATAAAGCTTTGACCGGTGAAGAACCTGGGCAGCAGTTGCTACATGCACAGTCTCTCCCATCTCAGCAGCTGAAGCTTGTAACTCCTTCAGAGTAGTTGTAGGGGTCTTGGTGGCTTCTCTCACTAGTTTCCTACTTGCACGGTCACTCAGTTTACGAGGGCGGCCTGATCGAGGCAGATTCACACAAGTGCCATATTCCTTCCATTTCTTGATAATTGATTTCACTGAACTCAGGGGGATGTTCAGTGCCTTGGAATTTTTTTGTAACCATCCCCTGAATTGTATTTCTCAATAACCCTTTCCCTGAGTTGCTTAGAGTGTTCTTCTGTCTTCATGGTGTAATGGTAGCCAGGAATACTGATCAACCACTCTTTGGACCCTTCAGACACAGGTGTTTACAACTCAGTCACTTGAAACACACCCACACCACTCAGGTGATCTTCATTTCACTAATTGTGAGACTATTGGCAACAATTTGATTGACCTCTATTGAATTAGACCATTAAATTAAAAAGGGGGTGAATAATTATGCAAACAATTATTTTTATTTATATAATTTTCTTTCATTAACATTACTTTATAGAAATCTGTTTTCACTTTGACATTAAAGAGTTTTTTCCAATTTTTTTTTGTTAAAAAAGCTCAATTTTATTGACCATGATTGATTTTTGAAAGCAATAAAAGGGTAAAACATCAAAGGGGGTGAATACTTATGATAGGCACTGTATGTAGATATGTATATGCATACATATATATATATATATATATATATATATATATATATATATCACACTGGATGCTATATTTACCTTCTGATTGAGCTGATAGTGCAGACTTCGGTCTGACAGCCAGGGGTGTCGGAGGGACTCTGCGGCACTCATCCTCCAGCTCTTGCTCTTCACGAGCAGACGAGTGATAAAGTCTTTGGCCTCATCAGAGATGTCTGTAAACTCCTCTTCCTCAAAGTTCCACTGACAGGCCAGGATGTTGTTCAATGTCTCGTTGTCATCGTCTCCCAGAAACGGAGACAATCCACTGAGCCTGGACGGAAAAAAAAAACTCAGGTTATGCACTGTGTCTTCTTGCATGTATGTTTATGTGTGAACGTGGATCTCTGACTTACAGCATGTAAGTGATGACTCCAAGACTCCACATGTCTGTAGGGAATGAAACAAACTCATAGTTGATGACTTCAGGAGCTAAAAATTCAGGTGTTCCAAAGTTGACCCTCAACTTCTCCCTGGGTTTATACCTGTAAGAGACACAACAGTAGACCCATAAGAGACACACACAGGCCTCAGAAAGTCAAGTTATGGAAGAAAAGATGACTATAAATTTTACCTCCTGGCCAGGCCAAAATCAATGATTTTGATCTTGTTAGTAGCCCTGCTGACACAAAGAATGTTCTCTGGCTGAAAAAGAACACACATACTGTGTTTCAGACAAATTATTTTTTTCTGGGACAGACACAAGTGAGAGAAAGAGCTACAAAAGCAAGACAGAAAGCACTGCAAATGTCTTTTCATTGGGAGAACACAAACTGTAATGGGGGCTTTTAGACAGTTTATCATTTTTCATTATCAATGGATTCTAGCTTTTTTATTATGCTGTGTTTAGGCCCAGCAAGAGGCTGCAATAGAATTTTTAAAGTGATTTAACCATCTGAACCCCAGAACCTACCAAAATGTCACCATTTATCAGTCTGAATCATCAGATATTCAACTTTCTGACAGTAATTGAACTAATCATGTGTCTCATGCATTCTGTCAGGAAAAATAAAAATTCACCAAAATATACTGTTTTTACAAACAGATTCTTAAAGAAACTAAAAAGGTATGCTTCTCTCTGCAACTGAGAAGCCATCAGGGACTTAACAACATCTTGTGACAAAAATTCAGGGACTATTCAGCTGAACTAGGTTGAACTGCAGGCTGTGCTTACATAGCAGATTGGAGACATAAATAAAAACAAATTAAAAGTTTAAATAGTAAAGTATCTACCATATGTCGATATTTATACAAATATTAATACTAATAAAAGTTTGGGGTCACTTAGAAATGTTATTTTTGAAAGAAAAGCATTTTTTTCAGTGAAGATACCATCAAATGAATCAGAAATGTAGTCTAGACATTGTTAATGTGGTGAATGACTATTCTAGATGGAAACGGTTGATTTTTAATGGAATATCTACATCGCGGTACAAAGACCCACCATCAGCAACCATCACTTCTGTGTTCTAATGCTACATTTTGTTAGCTAATGGTGCTGAAAGGCTAATTGATGATTAGAAAACCCTTGTGCAGTTATGTTAGCACATGAATGACCGTGTGAGTTTTCATGGAAAATATGAAATTGTCCGGATGACCCCATACTTTTGAACAGCAGTGTACATTAGTGTGACAGAAAAATGAGATAAGCAGTGAAACAATGACAGGGAATGAACTGAAGTACCTTAAGGTCCAGATGCAGGATGTACATTTTGTGCATATATTGCAGCCCTTCACAGATCTGGCGTATAAACAGCACAGTGTCCAGCTCTGTCAGGTTGTAGTTCTCATCAATGATGCGATCAAACAGCTCCCCTCCTTCCACACTAAAGCATAAGGACAAACTAAGTTACAGTGAGGCAGAGCTTGAAAACATGTTGTATTAACACAACAAACACATGCACATGCAGTATATACAGGCACTCTGAGACAGACTTACTATTCCATGACTAGAATGATGTCATGGCGTGACTCAAAGGCAGCATACAGCTGAATAAGGTTGGCGTGGTTCAGCTGATTCATCACCTGGATCTCATTCCTCACCACCTCCTGAGAGACAGATATACTATTTAAATGAAACCACATATTGTTAAGTGAAAGATTTAAAACTAAGCTAAATAAAGAGTGATGTGGCTGAAACTGAGGTGAAATATTGGCAAAACCATTTAGTACTGCAAGGGAAATTTAGACTTAGTTAACAAGTGAAATCATTGCAGTTCATCGTGTTGTTCATCAGCTTTGAAATTTTCACATAAGAAAACTACAGAGAAATCTCAAATTTACATGAAAGTAAATAAAAATGGGGGTTTTGCTGCCGATAATCATTAAGATCATGTTGAATCCCAATCTCTGAGCAGAGATATTTTGCAGTTTAATCATATGCAATTTAAACAAAACAGACATTCTTTGTCTGTAATTGATGGCAACATGAGTTATGTGAGGATTTGGCTGTGACTTTGATGAGCTTTTTTGAATACTTCAGATGATAATGTAACCACACAGCTATGCTGGGACACCTGACCTCTCCAACATCACTTTTGGATGACTGAACGAAATAAAGACACAATGAGGCTGACAAACTGCTGCATACCCACGACACATAGATGGTTGAGCTGTGCCTATTTTTAAAATATAATCCTTTATGGTACTTAGCAATGACAAAAGTAACCATCCATTAGACTGTCTGGGGAAAATGGCATCAAAGAAGCATTGCTGAGCATGTATTCTGTTTCACAGCCAGCATTCACTGGACGGTTATTACTGCACCTTCTCTTTCTGGCTCCTGGCTTTGATGATCTTGGCAGCCAGTGTGAGACCAGACGAGTTCTCTATGCACTTGTGGACTTGTCCAAAACGTCCCCTAATGAAAGAAAAGCAAACAGAGGGATGAGTCAAACACGTAGATCGATGAGATGCAGCGTCGAAGAGGAACCATTTTGGAAATTGAATTGTATTATCAAACTCTAATAATTCTAGTGCTGAAATATAAGTCATATGTCAAGCTGAACATTGGTGGTTCCAGGTTCTCTTGCTGTTGTTTAATATGACTAAACTGAATATCAGGTTTTGCATTGTTTGGATTAGCGTTTGGACAGTACTAGATCCTGTAAATATATATGTCTGTTGGTTTAAACAAGGGCTGCTCAGTGAAGTAGTGGTTAGCACTTTCGCCTTGCAGCAAGAAGATCCCTGGTTCGACTCCCGGGGTGGGCCTGGGATCTTTCTGCATGGAGTTTGCATGTTCTCCCTGTGCATGCGTGGGTTTTCTCCGGGTACTCCGGCTTCCTCCCACAGTCCAAAAATGTGCTGAGGTTAATTGAGTACTCTAAATTGTCCGTAGGTGTGAATGCGAGTGTGAGTGTTCGTCTGTGTATGTAGCCCTGTGACAGACTGGCGACCTGTCCAGGGTGTCCCCTGCCTTCGCCCGAGTCAGCTGGGATAGGCTCCAGCACCCCCCGTGACCCTAATGAGGATAAAGCGGTGTATAGAGGATGGATGGATGGTTTAAACAAAACAAGCATATTGATTTGACTTGATGTTAACTTGGGGGAACTTATAAATTTTATTTCTCAATATCTTCTCAGGTTTAAAGGCCAAAACAATGAATCAATTGTGACATAAAGCTGCCAAATTAATTCAATACAAAAAAATCATTTCTTGTGGCTGTTACTTATACGCATACATCATAATAAGCTCATTCAGTCATTTAGAAATTAGGTCTCTGCTGTGTGCCATGTCACTAATTTGAGAAATGTGCTTGCGTGCTGAGGAGTAATCTTCACTTTGAGAGGCAGGATTTAGCACCAGTCTATTACATCAGAGTGGCCCGCTATTTCACAAGTGTCCCCCGAGGAACATAACAATTTGCCCTCCAGGGGGCAGCAACAAGGTCTTGAAAAAAAATATTGGGGTGTGAGATCCCTAGGTATTTCATCAGAGAAGGCTGATGGAGTGAAGTGAATGAAGTATCTGTGGCTGTAACTAAGTGAACTAAAAATAAATTCTTTATTGTTGTAATGGGAGGTGGATATTCTGTGGTGTTCTGGTCACTCACCCTCCAAGGACCTCATCTCTGTTGATAGTGTAGTAGGTCGCGATCTGATGAGGTTTGGGAGTCACAATGCGGTGGTCAAAAGGTGCTAACGGTGGAGGGCTTGAGTCTGAAGAAACAACAGAGGTAACAGAAAAGAAAGGATGAGAAAGGAAATTGCTGGGACTGAACATATAAAGCGTGCCAGTGTCTTATTATCTGTTCTGCCAGCTATGTTGACTGACATGTTAGTGACGCTTGAACAGCCATGCTATTATGACACTGAATCTGTTTGAAAGTCTGGGCAAAAAAAAAAAAAAAGGTCAAATGACTATCTCAACAAGCTGCATCTACATGGAAAGCCTGCTACTATACGTGGGTTTGACACAAAAGGAGAATCATGCCAAACAGGACCGTTGCCCAGATTTTAGAAATACAGAGGCCATGAGCTCTACATGTATCTTTAGCGGCTAAAAATTTTCCTTTCTTGTTTTTTCTTTGCAACGGTTAAATAAAAACTAAGTGTCTTGTGTAACTGTATGACAGCAAAGAAAGCATATCCAAAGTGCCTTACACACAGTCCATTTTGTTTCAGCAACACAATATAAAGTTGACACCATTATAAACTAGCATAGACGTACACTACCATTCAAGAGTTTGGGGTCACCCAGACAATTTCATGTTTTCCATGAAAGCTCACACTTTTATTCATGTGCTAACATAGCTGTACAAGGGTTTTCTAATCATCAATTAGCCTCTCAACACCATTAGCTAACACAATGTAGCATTAGAACACAAGAGTGATGGTTGCTGGAAATGCTCCTCTGTACCTCTTTGTAGATATTCTATTAAAAATCAACTGTTTCCACCTTGAATTGTCATTTACTTCATTAACAATGCCTAGACTGGATTTCTGATTCATTTAATGTTATCCTCATTGAAAAAAATAAGTTTTTCTTTTAAAAATGAGGACAATTATAAGTGACCCCAAACCTTTGAACAGGAGTGTATTACTTTCATTCTTGTGATGGTTGGTGTTTACTCGTGATGACTAGCTGTACACACAGAAAACTTGATTGCTTGACTAAATTCAACAAAGGAGTCTCAAGTCTTGACTGTTTTTCTGATTACTTTAACGTTATCTTCATTGAAAAAACTGCTTTTAAGTGACCCCAAACTTTCGAACGGTAGTGTGCATGCTGAAATCAATGTCTAAACGCCAAAATGCAAGCTGATGCAATCACTAATTCATATCCTGAAAAAATATCTATACAGCTAAATTTTACCCAATCTGAAAATTTACACATTGTGGTCACATCTACACCTCCACCCCTCCTCTCATACCAAACTTCTTTGTTTTCTTCTCATGCATGGATGCATTGTAAACACAACTGAAAACATTTCATTTCTCACCAATGGTAAATTCCTTCACTGTGGATTCTCCCTCCTTTCCCTCTTCTTCAGCTTTAGTCTTTGCCTCATCAGATTTGGAAGGCTGTGGCTTGACCCCCTCCACCACCTGTCCTTCAGCCGTCCCCACTTCATTGTCTTCCACTCGACTTTTTTTGAGGTCGTCCTTCACTAGATCTTCTTCTATGACACGACGTTTGCTGCAAGTGGCCACATCGCCAAGCTCCTCTGAGCTTCACATGTTAGGAGAGGAAATAACAGAATTCTCTATCATTTAAAATAATCAAACATTCGCCAACTTCCATTACACAAAGAAATACAAATACACAGATTCACTTGAATTAACAACACAGAAGGTTACAAGAAGACGTCTTGTGACTGGCAAGAAATACCTTTCCTGTGATGGGAGAGAGGTTTTGCAGACGTCTGGCATGACACCGATTGCCTTTTCAGATTTTGATGAGTCTTCTGCTTCTGCTTTGTGTCTTTTCTTCCCATCATCCTCTACTTTTCCTCCCTGTTCTGGATCTTCTGCCAGTTGTTCCTCTTCTTCTGCTTCGGAATCCTCAAAGATATCCCCTTCTTTCTCTTCATTTTGTCTTTCTTTAGGTTGATTCTGCCTTTCCTCTAACTGGGTAGCAGAAGTACGTGGTCCAACCAGGATGAGCTCTGCAGACTTCTGTCTTCCTCCACTTCCTCTGTCCTCCCCCCTCTGAACGTCAACCTCCGCATTTACGTGTAAATGATCGGTGTTCTGTCTGTTGAGCTTTTCCACCTGTTCCTGCAGTACAGCTTCATTCAGTGAACAGGAGTCTGAAGTGGAGACAACACAGATATGGCCACAAGGGTTATCAATATTTCGTACTGATGCCACATTAAACTGTAGTTTTGAATGTAATCTGATGATCTGTGACCCTGGAATAGATAAAATTCACACATTATACTGTATGTACACAGGTTAATATCTTTTGTTAAGCTGCATGGATTGGCACAAACTTTGATATAGGCCCACCTGGTTCTTATAGGATTAACTGTAGTAACTAACTGATCTTCTATATTGCCACTAATGGATCAAATCTTCCACTTGTCCAGATCTTCTGATCACAAATGACATTCTGAGGTATTTGAAAGTTTTAAAGCTGATACCTAAATTCCTATGAGTATCACCTGTGTTTTAGATTAACGCTAGAACATCCTGCACTAATTTCAGCCTGTTGGATTACTTACAGGCAAAGTCAGTGTGCTAAGTTAGTATGCACATAGGGGATTATTGCAGATATACAGTATCGACATCTATGTGTATGTCATCTGATAAGTTGAAAGAAATTGCAGTACCGACATGCCAAACTACCTGTGTCACCATAACATAGACTGTCCACCACAGAGCAGTGACCAGTTGATTTTTCAACTCCAACATGACCCATTCAGTTTATTTTTCTTTCAGGGGTCTGTTTCACAAAGCAGGTTCAACAAACTCTGAGTGTAACCCTGAACTCTGAGCTGATCTACTCTGAGATAGGAAACTCTGAGTTTCTGGTTCCAGAATAGCTGATTTGAGTTGGTTTAAATCTTAATGCTCTCATATGGTGAGTTTGAACACGTTTTTAGAAAGAAGTGCAACACCGCTGCAGCTGCAAAAGAGAGGGAGCCGACATGGGAGAACATTGTTGCAAGGCAACAGACTACACGGCGGCAGTGGCAGCACTCAACGCATATTTTGTTCCCCAAGTAAATGCAGCATTTGCACGCCAAATTTTTCACAAGTTGTCCCAAAAACAAGGTGAAACTGTGCAACAATTTTGTATGCACTTAAGGCAAGCTGGAAAAGACTGTGACTTTCATGGAGATAGAGATAACCAAATAAGAGACGCTATCCTGAGTAAATGCATTTCTGAATATGCATGGAGAAAGCTACTTGAGAAAGGTCCAGGTTTAACATTGGCTCGCACATTGGAGGTGACTTCGCAATGTGAACGAGTGGAGGGGCAGTTGGCAGCTATGAGTATCACTGGGGAGAATGACACCTATTTGCAATGCATACATGTAATTATAACATACACATACAAATTACATGTACTAACTTGAATGCAGGGAACTCTGTAGTCATTTATAGTTGATTAATTTAAAAATAACAACAATAATGTTGAATTTTACAGTATCAGTGCAGTGGGATTAAGCATGTTAAATTCAATTGTACAATGTCATGTTACAAGAAAAAGAACCTTTACCTAAGTTATAACTTAGGTATACCTAAGTTATACCATTACACTTTTTGAAGGTGGTCACCTTTAACAACTAACATTTCAAAAAGAACAAAACATACATAATGCTACCATTGGAATGACTACTAATACTTGTATCCCAATTTAAAGTACTGAAAAGCAAAAAAACGATTTTGACATTACCCATGCCATTTTGAGTAAGAATATCTCAGTAACTACAAATATAACCCTGCTGCTTTTTTGTACAGTGATAGAAGACAGATGGAACTGTCTTGTAGAAAAATTTGGCGTCTCTGGTACCTGTCCCACACTGAGATTTTTGCCACCAAAAATAGCCAATTAAAAATCTTGTCCAACTTTGGAAGCTCATATTTTCCAAACTGAGGTACCTAGAAAGCTCCAGTTTGCTAAGTTATCACACAAGTTTGTGTAGAATGGAACCCAGGGGTGTTAGAACACTTCTGTGAAGTATTTCTAGTACTTTTAAGGTCCCAAACCCCACTCATGGGTAGGTATCTCTTAATTTTTTAGCATTTTTAGCAAGCCCCCACGGCCTGCAGAGTGTAGGAAAACACCTGGGGATGTTTGTGGGGCACTAGCTACATGCAGAGGCCTTGTTTACCAACTCACAGCTCTCGGGTATGTCTAGAGGCTGAGAAATAACAACCCGGTCTCACGAGGATTCGTGAAACTGTCACGTAAATTTTTGTTTCGGTTTCGTGCGCACCAACACGATTTCGTCATGTTTTTTGTGCCGCTCACAACGAAATGTTTTTCGTGTTGCTCACAATGAAACCCGCTGTGGTAATCACATCTGAAAGTGGTTTATACCGGCGGATTCATGACAATCTAAGCTGTCCATCGGCGTATACTGTTTGTGTAATCGCGTTTGCAGCCGTCGGACATTCTTTAAATTCCTATGCAACTTGGTAAGTGTACCACCGGGTTATGGTTAGGGTTATGGTTAGGGATGATGTAATGCAAAATATAGCGTTGGATTCGAAACGGTTTCACATTAAAAATATAATATACCCATTCGTTTGAAATACGTTCTGAGTGGCACGAAAAGTCCGCCGTTTAAAATACATTGGTGTGCATTTCGTTGTGAGCGGCACGAAAAACATGACGAAATCGTGTTGGTGCGCACGAAACCGAAACAAAAATTTACGTGACAGTTTCACGAATCCTCGTGAGACTGGGCTGGAAATAACCACTTAAAGATGCAAAAAACGCTGGCAAGGCTTTTTATAGCCCAAATTCTGAAAATTTCAGACCCCCATAACCAGTGGCGGCCCGTGACCAAAATTATCGAGGAAGCCAGTGTGAACAACAAATTAGATTTGGTGTTTTAACTGTTATTTTCATGTAAACAAATCAGCCTACTGTTACAGTACCTTTATTCTACCGACTTCTCATTTATTTCAGTGGAAAAAAAAAAGAGGTTAAGTGCTCCAGGGGTTGTTCAGGGAGCCAGTAGACCGGTCAAATAGGAGACATGGCCAGCAGAAAAGCCGGTTAAGCTTGGCACTTCCCGTTAGCCACTCGTTTCTGGCATAGTTAGCTTCACTAAAAGAGCGAGCTTTTCCATTAGCTCTACACTCAGTTAGATTGAGCTTTGGAGTTGGCCTACCGTCCCTTTTGACTTGTAGTTGAACTTCAAAAGGACGTTTTGTGAAGTCATTTTTTACAAGAAACTCAAGGTTCCTGTCACCATCCATTCTCTGGCTAGCTTGATGGCTATACAGGTAAAAGCCAGAAAATTAGAATATTTTCATAAACTTGATTTATTTCCGTAATTGCGAACAAAAGGTATAACTTTTACATTATATGTAATCATTGCACGCAGACTGATGCACTTCAAATGTTTATTTATTTAATTTTGATGATCATAGGTGGCAACAAATGAAAATCCGACATTCCGTGGGTCAGAAAATTAGAATATTACCTGAGGCCAATACAAAAACAGGATTTGTAGAAATGTTGGCCAACTGAAAAGTATGAACGTGAAAAATATGAGCATGTACAGTACTCAATACTTGGTTGGAGCTCCTTTTGCCTCAATGACTGCATTAATGCGGCGTGGCATGGAGTCGATCAGTTTCTGGCACTGCTCAGGTGTTATGAGAGCCCAGGTTGCTTTGATAGTGGCCTTCAGCTCTTCTGCATTTTTGGGTCTGGCATTCTGCATCTTCCTCTTAACAATACCCCACAGATTTTCGATGGGGCTAAGGTCGGGCGAGTTGGCTGGCCAATTGAGTACAGAAATATCATGGTCCTTAAACCAGGCACTGGTAGATTTGGCACTGTGTGCAGGCGCCAAGTCCTGTTGGAACATAAAATCCCCACCTCCATAAAGCAGGTCAGCAGCAGGAAGCATGAAGTGCTCTAAAACTTGCTGGTAGACGGCTGCGTTGACCTTGGATCTCAGGAAACAGAGTGGACCGACACCAGCAGATGACATGGCACCCCAAACCATCACTGATGGTGGAAACTTCACACTAGACTTCAGGCAACGTGGATCCTGTGCCTCTCCTGTCCTCCTCCAGACTCTGGGACCTCGATTTCCAAAGGCAATGCAAAATTTGCTTTCATCAGAAAACATAACTTTGGACCACTCAGCTGCAGTCCAGCTCTTTTTTCCTTAGCCCAGGTGAGACGCTTTGCGCGCTGTTTCTTGTTCAAAAGAGGCTTGACACGAGGTATGCGGCAGTTGAAACCCATGTCTTTCATGCGTCTCTTGGTGGTGGATTTTGAAGCACTGACTCCTGCAGCAGTCCAGTCCTTGTGAATCTCCCCCACATTTTTGAATGGGTTTTTTTTCACAATCTTCACCAGGGCGCGGTGATCCCTGTCGCTTGTACACTTTTTCCTACCACAGTTTTTCCTACCCTTTGCCTCTCCATTAATGTGTTTGGACACAGAGCTTTGAGAACAGCCAACCTTTTCAGCAATAACCTTTTGAGTCTTGCCCTCCTTGTGCAATGTGTCAATGGTTGCCTTTTGGACAGCTGTCAAATCTGAAGTCTTCCCCATGTTTGTGTAAGCTTCAGAACTGGACTGAGAGACCATTTAAAGCCCTTTGCAGGTGTTTTGAGTTAATCAGCTGGTTAGTGGGTGGCACCAGGTGTCTTCAAACTTGACCCATTTCACAATATTCTAATTTTCTGACCCACGGAATGTCGGATTTTCATTTGTTGCCACCTATGATCATCAAAATTAAATAAATAAACATTTGAAGTGCATCAGTCTGCGTGCAATGATTACATATAATGTAAAAGTTATACCTTTTGTTCGCAATTACGGAAATAAATCAAGTTTATGAAAATATTCTAATTTTCTGGCTTTTACCTGTACTTGCTGTGTGGGCTTGCTTTCGCCTGGCGGGACAGCTGCATTAGTGTGGGTATTGTTCATCACAGTTTGTGATTGGTTGGAAGCCAGATTTGATCTGGCCTCCCTTATGTTTTTTTTTAATGATGCATCGACCATTAAGCGATGAGCCTTGCTTCAATCTGATTGGCTAATACGGGCTATTTTTTTCTCTAAGGGAGGCAAGGCGAAGCTGGCCTCTGAACAGACAGACAGCGCAGAGGGCATGAGAGACGTAGTGTAATGCACAAAAAGAGCTTGACAAGAGGGGCACTGTTTTGCTCCTCACAAAGCAGAAATGCATGATGTAGTGTTTTGACAACAAGGAATGACAGAAATATAAAACATAAAATACATAGTGGTGAAGATTATTTATATTTTTTCTTTCTTGCATATTTTTTGGGGAAGCCAGGCTTCCCTTGGCCTCCATGAAAAGCCACTGCCCATAACTCAAACTATTTGAGCTACAGGCCTACAATTTTGCATAGAACGTCCTTTTGTGACTGTCCAATGGCATACAAATTTAGGACTAATTTGAAAATGGTGCAGCAACCACCATCTGGTGAAACCACACAGAATGACCCTGCTGTAAAGCTAGAGGTGCTGAATATAGGTGAAAATGTGGCTGCTGTCACAGACTTAAAGCACACCCTTAAAGAGCAGTACCCAAAAGTGTTTAACGGGGTGAGAAAACTAAACACTAAACAGATAAGCCTGTATACCCTGCTGAAAAAACCAGCATAGACCAGCATGCATTTCATGCTGGTCTATGCTGGTTTATGCTGGTCTATGCTGGTTTATGCTGGTCTATGCTGGTTCGGTGTTGGTTTTAGCTGGTGGACCAGCATTGCAATGCTGGTCCACCAGCTAAACCAACATCAAATCATGCTGGTCTATGCTGGTCTATGCTGGTTTATGCTGGTCTATGCTGGTTTGGTGTTGGTTTTAGCTGGTGGACCAGCATTGCAATGCTGGTCCACCAGCTAAACCAACACCAAATCATGCTGGTCTGTGCTGGTTATGCTTGTCTATGCTGGTTTTGCTGGTAGACCAGCATTGCAGTGCTGATCCACCAGCTAAACCAACACCAAATTATGCTGTGCTAGTCTATGCTGGTTAATGCTGGTTTGCTCATGCTCAGTGTTTTTTTCTTCTTCTGCTGAATCAGCTCTCAACCATCATGGTCGTAGCTGATAAAATTTCAACTATGCTAATTCATCAGTTTGTATGTAGCTAAGCAGACAATACCTTTAAACACACTGTCTCATTTGTTGGTGAAACAATAAATTATTTTGTTTGCGATTCTGTCAACTATGTCGAAATTAAATAGAATTACAGAGAATTTAAATAAAATTTAACATCTTGGGAGAATTACTAATGAAGGCATTAATAAGGGATTGTATTGCCTTTATGGAAATAAATACAAATGAGGGAAATCAGTTACATTTAATTTATTAATACACTGTACAATCCAATAGCTGCCCTGACATGCAAACATGAGTTAACTTTACTCGGTTATCAAAAAAATGCATTTATTACTGATATTTATGAAGTAACAGTCACTTGAATGGTGAAAAATGCAAAGACTTAGTGTTTAGAGTGAAGATTACTTTATTTATAGTTAAACTCACTCGCAACAATAAGTAGCAATCACAGTCTCTCTCACGACTGATCCACACCCGGGTCAGTTGGTGGCGGTAATGCCCAATGTAAAGGTGGCCAACCGCCGTTAACTCCACAAAGAAGAAGACATTCACTCTCTCTCGCTCAGCTACCGAGACACCAGGACAGCACACAGGCCGGAGCAGCGAGGGCAAGAGGCCGAGTTGAGTTTTGTTTGTGACAAACGTCATTCTTTTGCAGAAGGGTAAGGCACATTATCCATAATTTTGCCTGTCAACTTGTTTTAATTACTGCTACGACCTTTAGCGTTAGCGAGCTAGCGTTAGCCTAACCGCTAATACCGCTAGCGGGTGTTAGCATCCGCTAGCTAGCCGAAATTTTTGACAAAATGGAGTCCTTTTCCTGCATTCTGGTGCATTTTGAGGCCAAAAATTATGTTCAATATTGCTTCAGTTTATTTCAGCATTTTAATTAAAAAAGTTACTCACACACAATTTGCATCTGGACTATTTTTATTTCTAAGTAATAAGAAATATGCACAACAATTCCTGTAAAAAAATCAATATATTAATCTGTAACATAAAATACATACTCATTCAACACTTTTTAAGACTAGAAAGTACTGAATCTTAATTTCCTGATGAGATTCATGATAAAAGCTAATTAGATTCATCTAAACAAAAATATTATTTTTGCCATAGAATGGCTTTCTTCTAAAACTACAAAGTATCACTGGAAAGTACTCTCAGTCATTAAATTATCCCTCAGACTAGAAATTACTAATTTGTATTACAAAATAATGCAGACTAGAAAAGCCTTTGATTAAACAGTCACTATGTGATATTGCAATTGTTTATGACTTTGAACATTTTCCAGCCACTGACAGATCCCTCTCCTTGTCCTCCTTGTTGTACGCCTTCCCGGGGGTTAGTCCGAATCCTTTTTTCTGATTGGCTGAGACGAAGCACGTGACAGTGTGCATCTATTAATGATCGGAAGCATTTGGGTCGTTCCGGTTATACTCGGTAGTGCTCTTCAGTAAAGCAGCGCTCAATTTAGACGGTCGCCAGGTCGCCATTTGCGACTAAAAACCGATTTTGGCAACCAAAAATGACAAAAAACACACTGGTTAGGGGCCCAAATATTTTGAGTTGGACTACTGACCTCCAAATCCAAGTTTCAGGGATGGCAATTTTCCACGGATCCGCGGATTTCCGCCGATTTAATTTCAAATTTGAACACTTTATTGTCGCTGATGTTAACGTCGTTAACATCTCGCGGGAGTCCGCGAGACTCCGTCGGATCCAGAACCAGCCCAGAATGTGGTGGCGGCATCCGGAGGACAGCACCAACTGAGCCTGAGCACCACGAACGGAAAGCACCAAGCCACCAGAGCTGTCATTTTTTCAACTCGGCGGGTCCGCCGGCTGCTCTCCCCGGTCACAGACTGCTCAGACTCCCCGGCTCGCTAGCTATCCCCTGCTAGCTGCTCGGCTAACACCTGCCGCTCCTCGCCGCTCATCTGCTCGGGACAAACCGCACCTGTTCCGGCTGTCAACGTCCCAGTCGCCCGCTAGGAGCTCCGGACAATGCGCTGCTCATTCGTGGGTGACTTTTCACGGCCGTGGGGGGTTTTAAGGCACACTTTGCCCAGCGACCAGTGATAGCTCGGCAGCTCCAGCTAAGAAGTTGACGTGGAAGAGGAACTGTATCCAGACAGTGATCTGGATCACCCTCAAAATCTAATCAATTGTTCTTTGTCCCATTTCTGACATTTCCTGAAAGTCTCATCAAAATCTGCACACAGAGTTATGTTTCTAACAGACAAACAAACCCACCCAAAACATAACCTTCATGGCAGAGGTGAAAATCTTTAATGTTTTCTAGATTGATACAGTCCAGTGGCTGGCTTCCAGCTGTTAGCATCACAACTTACCTTAGCAGAAATCATGACAGTGAATATTTTGTTCACTTTTACCGAGCCACTGACTTTTCACTGCCATTGCTTGCACTGAGCTAAGCCATGTTGTTAAGAGCTTAAAGCCAGCTACTGGTCGTATTGACACAAAAATGATATTGATCATGTCTCTCTATGAAAATGACAGAGAAAGGGTTAACTCCCAAATTGTCTGAGTATTCCTTTAATGCACAAGGCTAGAAAGCAGTGTCGTCAGGACAGTTGAAATGGGGACAATTTTTAATTGACAATTTACAACATTTTGCTGATGGAATGTTTTGTTTGATTTCATCACAGGATTGTGACACTGATGAGACGTGGGCAAAAGTATCTGTCGGGGTGCTGACTGTTGTCAGTAAAGATGAGCAAGTAGTTCCAAATCAGCTCCACCTTCACCCAATATCTACTGCCATCATTGTTGAGGGAGGTATTGTAATGGACAATGTCCAGAACCTGCCTGAGGCACTTTGCTTTTTGTTTGGATTGCCATACGCTTTACATTTAGACTACCCAAAGGCCATGAAAAACACTTTGGGCTTCATTCAAAGAGTGATACTTGGCCTGGGAGAGAGCGAACTCCCTCCAAAATTGCAAAGTCTTAAAAATCTCTTGTTGAGTTACAATGCAAATGCACGAGTGGATTCAGTTGTTTCTTATTGTTCACTGTATTAAAGTCAGCCCACGGGTTCATCAGCAAGTTAGAGGCTGTCGATGTTCGTACATTCATTCACACAGGTGAGATTGCCAGTCATTACCCTCTCAGGTTTTTGTGTTAAATACAGTGTTATAAAGAGAAGAAAAAGTTGATGTAAATGGAAGAAAAATAAAAGGCAATTTATATTTGAACTTTCAGCAGTTATTACCTTGATTTATTATGTTTAATTGTAATTCGGATTATTTTAAGAAATTGGAGCCTGTTTTTCATTCCTTTATGGATATTTTTGAACCACTTAAATTGCTGAAGTTCAGTTTGCATGGTTTTAGAAAATAAGTCAGATTGCTGTCCAAGTAAATATATAACTTAGAAATGCTAAGTTAGTTCAACTTAGATAAGTATGTTAAATGAACTGAACAGTGTAAATTTAACATGCAATTATTTAGTAGATTGAAATAGTAATTCTGAGTAGTCTTTACTAAGTCAAGAGTGTTCTAAAATGAGTTATCAAGTACAGTCTATTTGATTGTTTTAGTTGCTTAAACTCATTTGTAAGTGTACTCTACAAAGGAAGTGCTAGTTAGTACAACTAAATTTAACTCGTTCTCTTTACTTGTTTTTTTTAAGTGCAACCGGTTTGCATGCTTTTTTAAAGTAATGATAACTAATTGGATTTTACAGTGTAACAGGGTTATTTAGTATGCACTGCCAACAGTTTCTTTGGCCTGGTGTTACAGAAACATCAAACGAGAAAGACATTTTTGTCCCTTGCAGTGAATGGAAGTGTGATAAAGTACTGATGTATAAAGATCAATATTAGGGGGGTTTGCATGTTTCAGTCAATTGTGTACAAATTGCATGAGACTTAGATTAATAACATTTTGGTGTTATGATGCTTGATTGTATTTTTCTAATACACTGTGATACTTACAAATCTGTGCATGTCTTTTCAGTGTGTTTCAGGGAGTGTCTGAAAAAACAGAATGTGGAACAAGCAGAATTGGAAGCCACGGTGGGAAAGGCTGGACGTTACATCACCGAAAAAATCATTGACATTAATAGACAAAACAAAAAGGCCACTTACAGTGCATCCAGAAAGTATTCACAGCGTTTCACTTTTTCCACATTTTGTTATGTTACAGCCTTATTCCAAATCGGATTCAATTATTTTTTTCCCTTAAAATTCTACACATAACACCCCATAATGACAAAATGAAAAAAGTTTTTTTGAGAGTCTTGCAAATTTATTAAAAATAAAAAACAAAGAAATTACATGTACATAAGTATTCACAGCCTTTGCCATGAAGCTCTAAATTGAGCTCATGTGCATCCTGTTTCCACTGATCATCCTTGAGACGCTTCTACTGCTTAATTGGAGTCCACCTGTGGCAAATTCAGTTGATTGGACATGATTTGGAAAGGCACACACCTGTCTATATAAGGTTCCACAGTTGGCAGTGCATGTCAGAGCATAAACCAAGCATGAAGTCAAAGGAATTGTCTGTAGACCTCCGAAACAGGATTGTGACGAGGCACAAGTCTGGGGAAGGGTACAGAAAATTTTCTGCTGCTTTGAAGGTCCCAATGAGCACGGTGGCCTCCATCATCCGTAAATGGAAGACATTTGGAACCACCAGGACTCTTCCTAGAGCCGGCCGGCCATCTAAACTGAGCAATCGGGGGAGAAGGGCCTTAGTCAGAGAGGTGACTAAGAACCCCATGGTCACTTTGTCAGAGCTCCAGCATTCCTCTGTGGAGAGAGGAGAACCTTCCAGAAGGACAACCATCTCTGCAGCAATCCACAAATCAGGCCTGTTTGGTAGAGTGGCCAGACGGAAGCCACTTCTTAGTAAAAGGCACATGGCAGCCCGCCTGGAGTTTGCCAAAAGGCACCTGAAGGACTCTCAGACCATCAGCAAAAAAATTCTCTGGTCTGATGAGACAAAGATTGAACTCTTTGGTGTGAATGCTAGGCGTTTTGTTTGGAGGAAACCAGGCACTGCTCATCACCAGGCCAATACCATCCCTACAGTGAAGCATGGTGGCGGTAGCATCATGCTGTGGGGATGTTTTTCAGCAGCAGGAACTGGGAAACTAGTCAAGATAGAGGGGAAGATGAATGCAGCAATGTACAGAGACATCCTGGATGAAAACCTGCTCCAGAGCGCTCTTGACCTCAAACTGGGGCGGCGGTTCATCTTTCAGCAGGACAACGACCCTAAGCACACAGCCAAGATAGCAAAGAAGTGGCTTCAGGACAACTCTGTGAATGTCCTTGAGTGGCCCAGCCAGAGCCCGGACTTGAATCCAATTGAGCATCTCTGGAGAGATCTGAAAATGGCTGTGCACCGGCGCTCCCCATCCAACTTGATGGAGCTTGAGAGGTGTTGCAAAGAGGAATGGGCAAAACTGCCCAAAGATAGGTGTGCCAAGCTTGTGGCATCATATTCACAAAGACTTGAGGCTGTAATTGCTGCCAAAGGTGCATCAACAAAGTATTAAGCAAAGGCTGTGAATACTTATGTACATGTGGTCTCTTAGTTTTTATTTTTAATAAATTTTCAAGAATCTCAAAAAAACTTTTTTCATGTTGTCATTATGGGGTGTTGTGTGTAGAATTTTAAGGGAAAAAATGAATTGAATACGATTTGGTATAAGACTGTAACATAACAAAATGTGGAAAAGGTAACGCGCTGTGAATACTTTCCGGATGCACTGTAAGTGGTGAGTGTCTAAGTCCAAAACATTTCCAGTTGTACAGTATATTGCATTTTCATGTTTTGGATTTTCCTTGTTTAGGCCCATAGATGTATTGTGTGTTTATTTGTAATCTTAGTCATTCATCTTATTAAATAATATTATGTAATATATTTCCTAATGTTTGTTACCTTATTGTTATTAAACTACATTGTCATGAAACCTCAAATTGTCTTCATTGAACAGCAACTTGACATTAAGAAACATTAAGCACGTGATAGTTTTACAACTTCTGGTCACAATCAACATTCCAGCATCCCAACGGAGACTAATATCAACAGGTATGGTTCTGCTAATCGGCATAAAAGATTGGTGACTATAGAACAGAATGCTTGACATCAGTATTCCATGATAGGACCACATTACCAGCTTGCCATTATTCTGTGTGGGCAATAAGCCAACAGCGTCTCATACAGGTGACACAGCACTACAGACCAGCATTGTATGCTGGTATATACCAGCATACCAGCATGCCACGGTGGTCACCAACATTTGTTGTGTTTTGAAGTTGGTCACCAGCATGGCATGCTGGTATGCTGGTCACCAGTATGCTATGCTGGTGACCAGCATACCAGCATGCCATGCTGGTGACCAGCATACCAGCATGCCATGCTGGTCACCAGCTTCAAAACACAACAAATGTTGGTCTTCATGCTGGTGACCAGCATGCTGGTCCATGCTGGTTTTTTCAGCAGGGTATTGACCCAAACGTCAAACCAGTAGCACAGTCACTGAGGCGCATACCCTACCATTTAAGGGATGCGGTTGAGAAAAAGATAAATGAACTGATCGACATGGACATTGTAGAATGTGTAGAAGGACCTACACCCTGGGTAAATCCTGTAGTGGTACTCCCAAAGAAATGTGACAAAGAAATCAGAATGTGCTTGGACATGAGAAAAGCAAACGAGGCAATAGTCAGGGAAAGATATGCCATTCCTACAGTGGATGAAATACTCCAAGGACTGAATGGCTCTGCAATCTCCAGTAAACTACATCTCAAGTGGGGCTACCATCAGCTGGAGCTAACTCCGGAGTCCAGAGAGATCACAATGTTTGTAGTGCATAACGGAATTTACAGATACAAAAGACTGACATTTGGAGTTTCGTCAGACAGGGAGCAATACCAACACGAGATTGCTAATGCACTAGCAGGCATTGAAGGAGTTGAGAACATCTCAGATGACGTGATCATACACAACACGGTCTCACGGGGATTCGTGAAACTGTTACGTAAATTTTTTGTTTCTTTTTCGTGCGCACCAACACGATTTCGTCATGTTTTTCGTGCCGCTCACCACGAAATGTTTTTCGTGTTGCTCACAACGAAACCCGCTGTGGTAATCACAGCTGAAAGTGGTTTATACCAGCGGATTCATGACGATCTAAGCTGTCCATCGGCGTATACTGCTTGTGTGATCGCGTTTGCGGCCGCCGGCCGCCGGACATTCTTGAAATTCCTATGCAAATTGGGGAAAAAAAAAAAAAAAAAAAAAAAAAAAAAAAAAGGTAAGTGTACCACCGGGTTATGGTTATGGTTAGGGTTATGGTTAGGGACGATGTCATGCAAAATATAGCGTTGGATTCGCCATGGTTTTACATTAAAAATATAATACACACATTCGTTTGAAATACGTTCTGGGTGGCACGAAAAGTCCGCCGTTTAAAATACATTGGTGCGCATTTCGTGGTGAGCGGCACGAAAAACATGACGAAATCGTGTTGGTGCGCACGAAACCGAAACTAAAACTTACGTGACAGTTTCACGAATCCTCGTGAGATCGGGCTGTCATACATGCACCAGACCAGGAAAGGCATGACCAGCACCTGCATGCTGTTTTGAAGAGACTTTCCGAATGTGGTTTAAAACTAAACCCAGAAAAATGTCAGTTCAATATGGACAGACTTGTATTCATGGGAATACTGCTAACACAAAAAGGCATTGGGCCAACAGAAGAAAGAAGGAGAGCTGTAGTGGAAGCCAGAGAGCCAAAGAATGCTGCAGAGATGAGAAGCTTCCTTGGACTGGTAGGCTTCAGCAGCAGGTTCAGATCACAGTTTGCTACACTCTCTGAGCCATTAAGATGTTTAACCCGAAAAGAGACAGCATTTACATTTGGGCCAGAGCAAAAACAAGCATTTGCAACTTTAAAGAGCGAACTAGCCAGAGCAGGTACTCTAGCTTATTTTGACAAAGGTGCCCCAACCAAAGTCATAGCAGATGCAAGCCCGGTAGTTTTGAGTGCAGTGTTCGTACAAGAACGGAATGGAGAAGAGGTACCAGTATGTTATGTAAGTCTTAGCCTCACAGACTGCAAGCGCAGGTATTCTCAAACAGAAAAAGAAGCCCGAGCACTGGTATGGGCATCTGAAAGACTACATCCATATGTGTATGGTAGAAAGTTTGACCTAATCACAGACCACAAGCCAGTAGAGGTCATATACAGTCATAGATCATAGATCAGACCATGTGTGCGAATAGAACGGTGGGTTCTCAGACTACAACCATATGACTTTAAAGTGGTGCACATTGCTGGAAAACAAAACATTGCTGATTCATTGTCAAGACTGCTGTCAGATAAAACACCAAAAGAGATACACAAACATGAATCAGAGGAGTATGTGAGATTCATTGCAGTAAATGCAACTCCAAAAGCACTTACCTCAAGAGAGGTCGAAGAAACCTTTGCCACAGACTCAGAGCTAACAGAGGTGCAAAAAGCGACTGAAAATGGACATTTTGAAAAATGCAAAGCATATGCACTCATTGCAAACAAACTGTGTGATAGGATACATGATTTTAAGAGGTAATCACATAATATTGCCAGAGAAACTCTACAATCTACAATTTCATTTAGCAGACGCTTTTGTCCAAAGCGACGTACAACACAAGCAAGAATTCAGACAACTCAGAGCTAAAGCACTTTCACTAGCTCATGAAGGACATTTAGGAATTGTAGGAACCAGGCAACATCTCAGAATAAAAGTATGGTGGCTTGGCATGGACAAAGCTGCAGAAAAATACTGCAAAGCGTGTCATGGATGTCAAATACCTTACCAGATGGACCTTGGCAAGATGTCGCTGTAGACATACTTGGACTGCTACCATCAAACCACTCAATACTTGTACTGGTAGATTACTACAGTTGCTACTTTGAATATGATGTGATGACATCTACACCCACTGAAAAAGTGATTGACTCTATTGACTGTATTTTCAGTAGACATGGACTTCCAGTTACTATTAAATTTGACAATGGCCCGCAGTTCAAATCTGAATTTTTCAGGGAATATTGTGAAGACAACGTAATTAAACATGAGAAAACAACACCAAAATGGGCTCAAGCGAATGGAGAAGTGGAACATCAAAACGCATCACTGATGAAAAGAATCAGGATTGTGCAAGCTGAGGGACTTGACTGGAAACGTGAACTAAGAAAATATGTTACTGCTTACCGTAGCATTGAACATCCAACCACAGGAAAAAGTCCAGCAGAACTCCTGTTCAACCGGAAAATGAGAGGAAAGTTGCCGGACATTTGTTAGTCAAAAACGACTGCTTTGGATGTACGTGACAGAGATGCTGAACAGAAAGGAAAAGCAAAGATGTATGCAGATGAACAAAGACAAGCTCAGTACTCAAAAGTGAACACAGGAGACACAGTACTGGTTCAACAAGACAAAAATGACAAGTTTACAACACCATTTAAGGCAACACCACACAAGGT
Organism: Acanthochromis polyacanthus; assembly: GCF_021347895.1. Taxonomy (NCBI): domain Eukaryota; kingdom Metazoa; phylum Chordata; class Actinopteri; family Pomacentridae; genus Acanthochromis; species Acanthochromis polyacanthus. The sequence goes on along the minus strand of NC_067116.1, from coordinate 11,444,872 downwards.
TGTGAACAAAACTGGAAACCAGGTCGGAGTTGAATCACCAACTGGAGCTCGCCATCACCGGAATACAACACATGTAAAGAAATATGTGACCAATGAGACCTTAGAAGGACACTGTGGACAAGAAACAACACCTGAAAGGGAGGAAAATGAAATGAACAAAAATATTGACACTTACACTTTAACACCACAAGAGGGCACACTGGGTCCAGAGAAACAAACCAGACACCAGAGGGTTAAAAAGACACCTGAGAGGTTTCCTGAATTTGTGGTGAAATAAAGAAAAAGATATGGGTTCTAAGAAAATGTTCATGGTTCTAAGAAAATGTTATTTGTGTTGTGAGACAGTTAGAAAATCACATTGTTAGACAGCGAGACAAGTTGATGTAAAAAAAAATAGATGCATATACATGTATATGAAGATAACCCTTAATTCCAAGGAAAAGGGGGATGTCATGTACTGATATACATGTTACGTGATGGTGTAGGAACACATGAGGACGGAAGTGAAAACCTCGCAGGCGGCATGTTGGTGGTCTGCAGTTGTTTAATAAAAGTACCGAAAAGACAGTGCTACATGTCTTGGTGTTTTACCTCATTCACTTAAGTAACTTTTTGAAAAAAATGTGTTTCTGAGAGTAGTTTTACTCTGGCATACTTTGTACTTTTACTTGAGTGGATTTGTGAAGAAGAAACGCTACTCTTACTCCGTTACACTGGACTGCACTCAATTTTTTACTTTTTAATTTACCACATTATATATGCTTTGGAGAGGTGCCCCAAGTGGATCTACCACATGACTGTGTTTCACCAATCAGACGATGCAACAAGAATCATGCGACTCTGTTTCACCAGATTTTGCCCTACAGTCACATGACCACATATGAACTGTTGCGGCATAGCGGCACAAACTCTACACATGTAGCAGACATAGAATGAAAAAAACGGGGGCATTTTCGAGAAATTTGATCTTGCTAACGTTACTCTTACTTAAAAGGGAACTTCGTTTTTTTTCAACCTGGGGTCTGTTTTCATATGTCATTTCATACATGAGAGTGATGGAGAAATGAATTTTCGACATAGCTCCAGTATTTAGCCAGGCAGGCAGCTTCGCAGCTCAACTAGCGAAAAGTAGGGGGCAACTTGCCCCCCCGCGTCAAAAGTCCGCCCTAACGTGCTTTTTTTCCCCACACTGATAATCTCAACGAGTGTCCCACAACATACTAGAGATGAGAAGTGAACGAAAACCTCCACATTACTTGGCGATCGCTGTTTGTTGTGGTCTTTATCCAAATCTCAGGACGCAAGAAAGCAAATCTCGTTCCGAAATCGCGCAATTTTGGAACGAGATTTGCTTTCTAGCGTCCTTGTGAGGGGACACCCTGGACAGGTCGCCAGTCTGTCGCAGGGCTACATATACAGACATACAATCGCATTCACATTCACACCTACGGACAATTTAGCGTAACCAATTAACCTCAGCATATTTTTGAACTGTGGGAGGAAGCCAGAGTGCCCGGAGAAAAGCCACGCATGCAAAGGGAGAACATGCAAACTCCATGCAGAAAGACCCCAGGCCCAGGCCGGGATTTGAACCGGGGATCTTCTTGCTGCAAGGTGAAAGTGCTAACGAGTATTCCACTGTGCAGCCCAGCCTGATAATCTCCCAAGGAATATTTAATTCTCTGCGCAGCAATGCTGCTCCTTCATCCACTGGTTCGTTAACGAAATGACATGCCATTTTGACAGACGACAGAACTAGGCTACACCAAAACGCCGCTGCTGACTGACTGAATTTGTTTTTTTTCCCCCCTCATCCTCGCCACTCTCCATTCAAGTATCCTGGCTCTCAGGAGGCATTGTTCTTTAGAGAAAGTAGCATTTTGGAAGCTTGTGTGACTGAAAGAGGGTGGAGACTGGGAGAAACTTGAGGCTTACTGGTCCCGCCAAGGTTAGGTTCATAGACTCTCTTATTACGGTAACTGACCCTGGGCTTAAGTTACCTCTCTCTGTGAAACAGGCTAGAGCAGGGGTGGGCAACCCGCGGCTCCGGAGCCGCATGCGGCTCTTTCGTCCCTCTGTTGCGGCTCCCTGTAGCTTTGGAAAATTAATAATCAGCAGGCTATTTAATTAAAATTTATTTTATTTTAGTTTGTTAGTTTTAAAAATTTAATTCTAAGTTTGAAGATTATTGTGATCTTGTAACATCAAAATAAAACGTCTTAATTATTGTCTGTCAAAATATGCATCCCAGCCATCAATCTCCGACACTCGCCGGCCTGCATGTTGTTATGAGAGTGTGTGGCTCCGTTATGAGAGAAGGAGAGAGAGAGCAGCGTGTGTGTGTGTGTGTGTGTGTGTGTGTGTGTGTGTGTGTGTGTGTGTGTGTGTGTGTGTGTGTGAGAGGGGGAGAGCGAGATGTCCGAGCGACCCTAAATGCAGCGTGAGCGAGGAAGACGACAGTCGGTTCAGGGAGTAAGAGCTGCTGGGTTAGCGCAACTGTATGGTTCAGCCACTGTTAATTCGCAATAAAGGCTGCGGTATTCTTCAATAAGGCCCGGCTCCTGTGTCTTTGCCTTCTACGACTGCTGAGGAAGTGAAGGGGGTTAACCCCGAAGTAACAACAATAACTTCGGCACTGGAGAACTGTCCTCCCCTGGGCTTCCTGACCATGGTCGGGAGCTGAGCAGGAAAGGTTAACAGTGTATTCACTTGGAGTCCTGTTGATCTTCGGATCCCAGTGTTTGCTCTACATTCATTCAGCAACGGCGGGCCACCATTCCTAAATCCTAGCCGTCACTCCTTCAAATTTCTTTCTTTTTATTGTCGCAAATACACTACCGCCGCACGTCTCCACCTTCACAGCAGAGTCCTGGACAAGTATATTTCATTTATATTTATCTGTCTACTACATTTACAGATTACTGCAAACTCAAAGTTCATTTGTTGCGATTATATTCAATATTTTAAAGCTTTTTGTAAACTCAAGCACCTTTAACATCTCGAAAAGTGGTCTATTATGGGATGGATACATGGGCTTGAAGTGCTGCGGTGATCAGAAAACTATTTGTTGCACAATTTCCAAATAACCATGTTTTTATCCAAGCTGCCATCAGGAAGATTTTTAAAAGAAACTTTCTTCTCAATACACTCAGAGTGTTCTTGTCTTCAATCCCTGTTCACCAAACTTTGTTGTGTGCTGACAGTGCATCCTGTGAATCTTCTTCATGGCTGGAAAACAGACTTTAGGTTCATTAGTGCTCCCTACCTGGCTGGAGTGTTCATCAGTGTTATCGGTGTGCCAGAAATTTGGGAACTGAGAAAGGTGCGGTTAAATAAATTTTTTTTAATGCATTATTTTTTTAACTTAATTTATTAGTCAAAATTAACAAGGGCATAGAGGTAAAAACGCGATATATGCAGTGTTGTCTTCATTTTAAATGCCAAAAGGTTTTTGCGGCTCTCAGTGTTTTCTTTTCTGTGGGAAACGGGTTGAAATAGTAGCCTAGCCACGCTATACCCATGTTTCTGACGGCACAAGGGTCTAGGGAAGCTCGACAGGGAGGGAGGCGGGCTGAAAGGTTGTCTATCAAATCCCTCTGCAGCAATTGGGTAGGTATACAACCAATCAACGCAACGAATAGGCTGACGTAGTTCCGAGAGCACCGGCGGATTGTAGCTAAGTCCCATTAGCTTCCCAACCAGCGGAGTCGCGGAGCCGCGGAGCCAACTGGTATATTAAGGATTTGCCATATCCCGTCGGCATAAGTCCGAAATACGTCTTTCTTCTCAATGAAACACTTCAGTACCGTCCTTTGTTTATCTTTCAAGTTGAATTTTAGCTTCAAATCTTTAAGGGCTGTGGCCAAAGCCGAGTCGAAAGACAACTGTTTATTGTGCGCTGGTTGTTTCTGCCAGAATCGTCACGCCTGTGTCGTCACTTCGTTACGCCCGCCTTCTGATTCTACACTTCATGGTGATTGGTCCGGCCAGTTTTAGGAGAATCCAGCCTCGAGCCTTATGGAGAGTAACTAGACCCACCCTGGCAGAGAATTAAATTCGTTGCCGTGGGTTGTCTAGCGCGGCTAGGCTATTGAAATGGCTCTTTGAGTGTTAAAGGTTGCCGACCCCTGAGCTAGACTAACCCCTCTTTCTCTGGTTTGAGTTACCTCCCTTTTTGAAATGGAAAACTCTGAGTTTCCCTCATTTCAGGATTAACAGACTTAGTATTCACTAAACCTGTGTGGCAGGATGGCCCAGTCCGTCTCCACTCATGTTAAGTGTACTGGATCAGGTGGTGTAGTTTTCAATTGCTCCCCGGTCACTGAATGCAGCTGGGCTGGAAGCAATCATTCATTTGCACCTTGATTACTGGGCGGCGTCGCCAAGTTATATCTGGGAGAGGGTTGTGAGTTTTGCACATGCATCCTCACCTCTTCCTGGAGCACGAGTGCCGCATCGGCAGCATGGTGTAGTGCGGATGTGTTGGATTCACGCGGCTGCCTTGAGATGTTGCCTGGCGAGCTCCTTCCGTTCACTCTTGCAGGCATAGGCGGATCTACCGGGGTGGCATAGGGTGGCAAATGCCACCCTTAAAGAAAGGCTTGCCACCCCAGCTGCCACCCCAATTTGTAGCGAGAAATTTGACATTTACGATCGAGGAACTCCAGTGTCTGACTGCTGTGAATGCAGCACGAGATGCGGCCAGAGCGGCAGCGAGCGGCTGCAGCGCAGGCGCAGTAAGGGACTGATTTGTTTCGAAAACGCGAGGGAGCCAGGGCCAGGAGGAAAGAAGACACAGGAGGAAAGAGGTAAAAACTGAGCAACTATCGATATGTCCATCGATTAAGAAATGTAATTGTACTAAAAGCACATTGCTAGTATAGTTGCAATGCTGATTTTGAGATAATAAATATCAGGTAGAAGAACGTTGTTTTGCTAACCATACATGTAATGTTAGCTAGGTCAATGTAAGACAATGTGGAAGGAGAGAGAGAAAGGCAACAGAAATGTGATGAAATACAAGCCCTCGGTGACCAGGGACAGGAGGAGGTTGGAGAACGCCACAGTGGTGAAGAGATGGAGGAGGGAGAGCATCACCAAGATGAGGAGGCAGAAAGTGAGAAAGATGATATGCAGGATTCAGACAATGAAAGTGGAAGGGGAGTGCCTGATCCATTACCAACCATCTCCAGTCGAGCTGGTCCTCATGGCATGGAAATTGTTGCCGCATAGTATACTAAGTTACAGATAAATAAGGACAAGAAATAAGATTAACAGACATTTTGTTGTAAGGAGCATTGAAGAGACATTGCTTAGACTTCTTCAAATAAATAAAAAATATTTATGTTTGCTTAAATATGAATAATTGAGGAAGCTTGTGGGGAAATTGTGAATGTGTAATGAGATGGGGACAGAGTTTTAATATTTTGTGTACAATGTGTTTTAGAGATATGGGCCAGGTTAAATTCCAAAATTAGTAAAATGAACCTAAAAATACTCTCCCAGGCTAAAATGCTAGTGTATGTTAACACAGCCTGATGGTTATAATCAATTATGTTTTTACCAGTTGTTGTATTGTATAATTAGTTCAGATGTAATCCAGTTTAAAATTTTCCTCCCCTCCATCTTCTAGACGTATTCAAGTCCAGGTGTGAGGTGCCAGTGCAGCTAATGTGAGACAGTTTCCCTAAGACCCTGCAGGGAGGAACCAGAAGAAGCTTCCGCAGCGACTGGTACAAACTTCATCCCTGGTTAGAATACTCACAATCAAAAGATGCAGCTTACTGTTTTGCATGTCGGCATTCTTTACAAGGAAAACCTTGTAGGCCAGGGCTATGATGGTGCGGCAGTGACGCGTGGGGCACATGCAGGTGTTCAAGCAAAAATAAAAGAAGTAGCTAAACATGCCTTCTATGTTCACTGTAGTGCACACTGCTTGAACTTAGTTATAGTAGACGCTGTAAAAAGTGTAGCAGATGCATGAAACTTCTTCTCATTATTGGAACAACTGTATGTATTCATGTCTGGGTCATATGTGCATAACAAATGGCTGGAAGTGCAGTGGGAGATGTTTCATGGTGCACCAAGGGAGCTCCAACAGCTAAGTGATACGCGTTGGGCCTGTAGGCACATACACACGTGGACAAAATTGTTGGTACCCCTCAGTTAAAGAAGGAAAAACCCACAATTCTCACTGAAATCACTTGAAACTCACAAAAGTAACAATAAATAAAAATGTATTGAAAATTAAATAATCAAAATCAGCCATCACTTTTGAATTGTTGATTAACATAATTATTTTAAAAAAAACTAATGAAATAGGGCTGGACAAAAATGATGGTACCCATAACTTAATATTTTGTTGCGCAACCTTTTGAGGCAATCACTGCAATTAAACGATTTCTGTATTTGTCAATGAGCGTTCTGCAGCTGTCAACAGGTATTTTGGCCCACTCCTCATGAGCAAACAGCTCCAGTTGTCTCAGGTTTGATGGGTGTCTTCTCCAAATGGCATGTTTCAGCTCCTTCCACATATGTTCAATGGGATTCAGATCTGGGCTCATAGAAGGCCACTTTAGAATAGTCCAACGCTTTTCTCTCAGCCATTCTTGGGTGTTTTTGGCTGTGTGTTTTGGATCGTTGTCCTGTTGGAAGACCCATGACCATGAACTTCTGAATAATATGAGCCACTGTTGTCACAGGAACTTCAAGCTGTTTAGAGATGGTCTTATAGCCTTTACCTTTAAGATGTTTGTCTATAATTTTTTTTCAGATGTCCTGGGACAATTCTCTCCTTCGCTTTCTGTTGTCCATGTTCAGTGTGATACACACCTTTTCACCAAACAGCAGGGTGACTACTTGTCTCCCTTTAAATAGGCAGACTGACTGATTATGAGTTTGGAAACACCTGTGATGTCAATTAAATGACACACCTGAGTTAATCATGTCACTCTGGTCAAATAGTTTTCAATCTTTTATAGAGGTACCATCATTTTTGTCCAGGCCTGTTTCATTAGTTTGTTTTTTTTAAATAATTATGTTAATCAACAATTGAAAAGTAATGGCTGTTTTTGATTATTTAATTTTCAATAATTTTTTATTTATTGTTACTTTTGTGAGTTTCAAGTGATTTCAGTGAGAATTGTGGGTTTTTCCTTCTTTAACTGTGGGGTACCAACAATTTTGTCCACGTGTGTACCATGTCGCAATGTTATGGACAGGTTGCCTGCAATAGTACAGGTGCTTGAGGAGCTCGCATCTGAGAACCATCCACAAAGAGCTGTTGAAGTAAGAGGGATATTGGCTCAGATTGATCTGAATTTTGCTGGATCTCTTGTTCTGTTCAGGAAGGTCCTGACTGACTCCAAATTTTTATCAGACATGCTCCAGTCTAAAACAGTGGATTATGCTCAGGCTGTTGAACTTATTGAAGCACTTAAAGAGACACTGGTCCAGTACTGTAGTCAAGCCTGTTTTGAGGAAATGTGGAGTGAAATTCTTGATTTATGTCAACAAAGTAACATCAATACAACTAAAAAAAAAACCCAAAGAGGCCAAGACAGACAACAAAGGTGCTTCAGGATACTGTCATCCACTCCACCTTGGGACAGCATGTAGTTTCAGATAGCAAACACACTTTTTGTGTCTCTGTGTACTATCCAGTTCTGAATAACATGATTGGAGAAATAGGAAGAAGATTTTCTAACACGAATTGTAAAATTATGCAGGGTGTCCAGGCACTAAATCCGTCAAGTCCAAGTTTTTTGAGAGAGGAAGCTGTTCTGTTACTGGCTGAAGCTTATGATTCAAATATTGAGGATCTCATACATGAGTTACATCAGACCAGGAGAGTACTAGACAGAAAAAAGCTGGAAAAAGAGAGTCCTACCACTCTAATGGAGTTCACTCAGTTTTTGGACCCATACCAGGATGTTTTTTATGAGTTGTTCAGATTGTGTAAAATAGCGGTTATTTTACTTTTGAGCAGTGCATCCTGTGAGCGAAGTTTTTCATCTCTCAGGCTCATAAAGACTTATTTGCGGTCTACTATGACAGAAAATAGACTATCGAGTTTGGCTGTACTCAGCATTGAATCAAAACGCACAAAAGCATTAGATCTAGATAAATTTGTGAAGCGTTTTGCTGAGCAGCATGGAAATCGCCGCATTCAGCTGTTATAGGCATGCCATCTTCATGTTATGCTCACTGGTAAGCCTTTACAAAGGTGTTAAATGGTGACCTCAACAGAATCTGCACTTTCTTCTTTTTTTTCTGTATTTACATCTTTGTTTTGCCATCTGCGAAAATCTGATATCATCTTTACTAAAACCTAGTGTAAAGTTTAAAATATGACACTAGTGTAAATGGTGTGAATCCTGCTGAACAGGAAGCAGTGTTATTATTTTTAATGTCTCTTTTGTATATGCATGATAAAACTGTACAGAAAGGCCCTGTGTGAACTGTATGAAGTAAATACAACATCAAAAAAATCACTAAACACCTCATTTATCAAAAAAAAGTTCAAACTACAGAGGGAGAAATGGAGAGAATGTTTGTTCAGTTAAGAATAAAAGTGATGTCCAGTACCTTGTTTGAGTGCCGGGACCCATTTATTTCCACACAGTGTATTTATGCTCACCTTAGTACAGCTCAGTCCATAGATCTTCATGGGTAACTTTTTCTCTGAATAGTTTCTTCTTGTACAAATGGTGGCTGCAATGCTACGGTATATATACATCTGTATATATACATCTGTACATACATGTTGCCACCCCTCAAAAATGCCTGCCCCCTTCTTGCCACCCCATAAATATTTTTCTAGATCCGCCCCTGCTTGCAGGTATGTTCCAACGTGGTCGCTGCATCTCTGACTTTTACTGGTGTGCGTCTGATGCGCTTTCTGCATTTTAGCCAAGTCGGCTGGTACCTTGGCCGAAGGTTGGGAGTTGGGCATGCGTGGCCTCGGAGCCGTGCGTAATCAACACGTTGCACTGGATTCATGAGGTAAGCTTGCTTGCTCCTGTCTGATGCTTTATGTGCTTCTGTGGGTTGTATATGAAATATGACTCTGGTTTGTGATTGCTGTTGGCAGTTATCAGGCTGTGTTCTGTTGCAGCGTCCTGACCTGCTGCACTCTAAAAAGTAATTCTGTGGACCTTTTGTCGTAACTTAAATAAATATATTGTTGTGAAATAAAAAATCAAGTTCTGTAATCCAGTTAGACTTTTTACTTGTAAATGTTATTTTTTTTTTTAGCTTGGGTGACATAGAAATAATGCCTTTTGATTCAATACACTACCATCACCTTGTCAGAGCTTAAAAATTTCAGTTCATCATGAAACAATTGGATTTTAAGTTCTGCTAATGTAAAAAATTATTTGATGACGTGTAAACGGCCCACAGTCTCTTTTTCCAGCATGCGCGAGCGGCCATGTTTAAGGCCAGAGTGAGCACATGGTGAGCAGCCGAAGCACAGCCGAAGCTCATTGAAGCATTTTGGTGAACGGTAAGTAATTTTATGCTTATTTGCATTCGCTCAGAATTCTGTTGATGATAGCCTACTGTAACTGAATATCGAAATCTGGAAGTCCTTACTTTTAAATGCGTGCAGTGTTGGTAGGGCAGTCTGTGTGCCGAGGTAAACTTAGCTAGGTGATGCCTGTACTGGCTTCAATGCAGGAGTAATTGGTTAATTTCGGCATGTGACTAATAAAACGGTGCACAAATAGGTTGTGTGTTGGCGAGTTGTATTTATTATTTCGTCCTATCTGAATCACAGTCTAATTCTGGGTTACCAGCCGTCCCTTAAAATACCGAATTGTCCCGCATTTGAAACTAAAATATGCGGTCGGTATTGAATCCATAAGGAGGTGACAGCCTGTGAGAAGCTCACCTGCTTGGGATTCAGTGGTAATATGTTTTTTCCTGTGGATTAAATTAAATGTATCAATGGATAATATTGATACAATTTTATGAAATGGACAGCTACATTTATATTTACAAATGTATTGATAACACGATGTAACCCGCTCATCAGGCTATGTCGTCTGACCAGGACGACAGGCACACATATTACGCGCCTACGGAGAAAGAGCACATTATGACGGCCCTCTGGGCTCCCAAAATATGAGAAAAATTAAACAGGGCTATGATAAAACTGACAGAGAGGGACGGGGTAGCTAAAGGAGTTCATTATGATTCATAAACGAACCAGCAGACACCGCGGTGCGCTCCGTAACGGCACAGCCATGCGTCCTAACGCACACACACCTTCAGGTCTGTGTGGACAGGTCTGACTCTGTCCATGACCACACAGATAAGTGTTTCCCTTAAGTTTTATGGAAGAAAAGAATCAAACACTAGTAATTTAAATTGCTATAAGCCCACTACTGCTTTGTTTATATTGATTTAGGGGAGACTGGGGAAGGTTGTAACACTTGATGAGTTCTAATACCACAGTTTTCTCCTGTCAGTATAAAATGGGAGACACATGATTTCATTTACTCCTCCATGATCACACACAGGTGCTGATAAGGCTGTAAACAGTTGTGTGTAAAACCCTGATCCTAACACCTTTTAATTTCTTCTTCAAGGATGTGGAGGAGCTCGATGCAGACCTTGCCATGCAAGTGATGGAGATTGCCATCATCGGTGATGGTTGTGCAACCATCATTGTTGAGGGAAACAAGATCCTGCAGGGGATTGATGTTGCCAGATCCTGTGCCTTGCTGATGGGAGTAATCTTTGTCAGGAGAACGCAGCCTACAACTTCTGCTGTTTGCACTTTAAATGATTTAGTGCTGCTGTTAAGGATTTAGTGTTATTCATAATTTTAATAAATGGTTCTTATTAATTTGAATATTTCTGTCTGAATTTTTGTTCATTTTGAACACCAGGAGAGAGTTTCTTAGCTGCTGAACATAATGTTAATATAGGACAGGACTTCACTCTTGCAGAGTTTAGCTAATTAAGTTCATGTTACTTAGAAATTTGTTTAATTGTGGCCAGAAAGCTTCTTCACCTTACTTAAAAATTATGTTGGATCAACTTAAAAAGTTGCATTCATATTGACCATTATGAAGTTCATGTTACTTAGAAATTTGTTTAATTGTGGCCAAAAAGCTTCTTCGCCTTACTTAAAAATTATGTTGGATCAACTTAAAAACTTGCATTCATGTTGACAATTATTAAGTTTGTGTTACTCAGAAATGCATTTTTGTTCGGACTAAAAGGTAATTCAACATATTCAAAACATTGCTTTGACTTAATGTAATTCTGCCAGCTATTGGCTCAACTTAAAAATTCGAGTGGAAACGGTTAACATAAGTTTTTATGTTGACCCAGTGTTTTATTTATTAGAGTGTGTATGGGAAACTGCGCCTTCACTGACAGGTGGCTCCACCTCTGAAGCGGGCCGTGGCACTATTGCTGTTCTGTCTGTGGGTTCACCTCAGCAAGCTCTCTGCTCACCTGCAATTGTTTTTATTGATACTGTTTTTAAAGCGCAATCCTTTTGTGCGTGCCTGCTACCTGGCACATTTGGAGGCTGCACCAGGCAGACTGTTCCCCAGCCAGTGTAATGTCAATTGTTTTTTGTATTATTAGGTTTTATTGTTTACAGATCTTGGGATCATTTATTGTTTTCACTTATTTCTTGTAATCTTGGGTTTAGTTATTCAATTATCTGTTTTTGATTTTGTGGATTTTGTTTCTCTCTTATTGGAGTGACAGGGTAAGTGACAATTGGCCCTAGTGACGACCTCCTGGGTCCAGCATAGTGTGGTACTGGGGCAGTTTTAGATGTCTTTATGTATTATTGGCTCCTCTGCTGTGACTGTTTGCATCTTCGTTGGACAGGAGCTGTTGGTCTAGTGTGGTGAGGCGCTGACTGATCCCCGGTGGTGATCCCCTCACTCCCTGTACAGTCGCCCACTTGGGTGTCCATCAGTGGTTTTGGTTTTTTTTTCACGTGTGGTATGTCACATCCAAACCCTCCCCTTTCAGTTAGTCATCCCGGTCTGGTAAGCCCTCAGCTCTGAGTTCAGTGTGTAGCTGTTCGGTGGCTGCACCCTGGAGGTCCTAAAGGACTACATCAGTTTGCCACTCACTATTGAGTGGCAAACTGATGTAGTCCTGGAGGTCCTAAAGGACTACATCAGTTTGCCACTCACTATTGAGTTGTCTCGTGGCACCACCACTAAGTTTTTTTTTTTTTTTAATTGAAATAGTCATTTTAACAAAAAGAATATATTAATAAATTCTATTTTTGTGCATATTTTGGAGTCATGTCTGTCTGTAGTGTTGCTCATACCTGTGACCTTTTCCGTCTGTATTGGAGCGGTGGTTCTCTCTAACCAGATTTCCTGGGGGTGGAATTCCCCCAGGTGGCGCTGTCAGTCCTTTAGTAGCTAACCAAAATGCATTTAGCCCTCGTAGCATTGCTACACCTGCTTTGTGAAACGGACCCCTGATCTGTGTGTTTGTCAAAAACCGCATTGGCCGTTACATCGTTGGATTACTTTCTGCTCAGTGCCCCAACTTTTAGAATCATTCTCAAAAAATTCAGAATTTGACTATATATTGCCTATGCAGTTCCAATGTGTAATCTTAAGTTTACCTGATGTCTCCAGAGGTTTCTGCTTCTTCTGGGCCTTCAAGCCCTTCAGGCTCAGCTTGGCTTTATCCTTGTCATCTTTTGCCTTGTTGTAGAACGAAGAAAGATAAAGCATTAGACATGGTCCCATCAAAATGCAGTATGGAACAAAACTTGAATCAGATGTCAAATTCACAGGAATTCCTCTGCTCTACGGAAGTAACTTCTATGTTAGTGGAGCCAGGAGTCTGATGGCCCCACAAAAGTTATGCCTGGAATTTCCATGGACTGAATACAATAGTTAAGACGGGTTTTTTGTTTCTGTTGCTATGGTATGATGTTCTGCTGAGCGGTTGCCAGCTCCTAGAGACAGAGGAAAGGTCATATCATCTGTAGCAGACATGTTGCACAACACAGGAATTACTTTTACTCTCCAGCATGTAATGTACAGTGCATAAGGAACATATTGTAAGGGGAATACTTTTTTTTTAATGCACAATACTGGTGTTTTTGCAATAACAGAAGTTAGGATTACACTACACTTTCTGTCACTCAACATAAGCCATGAAGTGTCTCAAATCTGTTTACTCAGCCACAGCCCCATTCCAAAAAACTGAAAAAACATCTCTGAATCAGTCGAAATTCAAGTATGAGGTGCTCAAAGGCACAGATATTCTTAAGACAGTAAAAACAAAGAAACAATCTTCATATTCTTCCACTCACGGAGAATAACAATGGAACTATGTGCTGTTATATAAAAGGATGCAGTGCATTTAATCATTAACTGCATTAATGTCACCTATTCAGAATAGGCCAGTCAAGTGCTAAAGTGTCTCTGCCCAGCTGCAGTCTAACACACAGCTGATAAAGACATCGTTAGGATAAGATAAGTCTGACACAAATCATTTACACCTCAGAGGTAAATGACAATCTCTGCACAAAGGAAAACTACTTAACATTACATAGAAGCACATATTGAGATACAGCAGAGCCAAGAACAGAAACTAGGAGCCATGTCAAAACTGAATGGAATGAATCATTCAAAGACAGAGTTCAGAAAATTGCTAAGAGCCATCAATAGTATGTATTTAGTTTTAGAGCAGGCTAATTAAAATTTCACTACATGTAGGTCATTTGCACAGGAGGATTCCGTTTACAACCTTTCAGACAGCAGTTTATGCATTTGCTGCAATGATCATAATGCAATTAGACCTCTCACTATGTTGCTATTCACAGCACGAAGTACTGGAACCAACAAGGGAACATTGCGTTGCGCCATGTTCAGATGTTGAAGATGAAAATTGGGGGGGGCAGCTGGATAGACTTGATTTTACATTTTAAAAGAAAATCTTGTTGACTATCTCACCTTCCTGTTGGCTTTTTTCCCAGGTTGTTTGAACAGAAGCTTTACCAGCCTGGAGCTCTTCACCACCTCCCCAATGAAGCTGATCACCTGCTGGGTGCCCTCCACCAGCTTCTCCACCCCTTCCAACCTGCATCCCTGACTCTCCATATGCTCACTGACCCTCTCCACGACACCGCACAGCTCCCTGCACGTCGCCTCTAGCCCTGAGCCACATCTGCTGCGACAGCCTTCTTCCCACAGAGAGGCCAAATCCCGACCCATACCCCTGACGTCCTGGGACAGGCCATCCAGACGGGTCAGGACAGTCTGCTGCATGTTGAGTAAGTACTCCATCTGAGAGCTCAGGGAGTCCATTTGACTTTCCACACAGCGCAGAGCAGCATCATGAGAGGAAGTAGATGATGAAGTAACTTGAGACTTGTCTGATCCATTAAGCGAGAGCTTCCTTCCACCAGGCTTCTGACCATGAAGAGGATTTGGATCATAAACTTTGGCTAAAGAGTTGACAAGGCTGGTGCTCATGACTGAATTCACAGTATACCTGCCTCAGAAACAGCAAATACTACCCACTCACAAACAGGTCTGTTCACTTACATACAGTCTTGTCAGAAACTACAACGAAAAAACATATTACAAGACAAAGCTACAGGCAGAAGAAAAGAAGTGGAGGAAGAACAGATCTTTCCTCCAATGCAGCACCACAGAGTTGAGTTTTAAGAATAGCAAATGGCTGTTCTCCAAATTAAAGTGCAGCCCCCTGTGGACGTCAGGGACTGAGTGGCCAGTGATAAGAGCTGACGGCTCGGGTGTGCAGTTGGGGATTGATGGAGGTTAGGGGGAGATGCTGGGGAGGATCGCTATGTGACATTTGAGACACTTCAAAAGCCCTTCAGTCGGGTGTCAGAATCCCAAGAATCTGGGACTTAAATATGACGCCATAAAAAGTACGACAAACAAAGAAAATGTACAGTCCATCATAAAGAACCTAAGATCTCCAGATCTCATTAAGAACTGTTTCCGCCGATGTTGTGTTAATGTACAGTATATTTTGTACATTCATCCTATTTTCAAAAATAAAATGTATAGTTATCATATCGTTGTGTATAGCGACAGGTGCAAATGTGTGCAAGGCTACAAAAACATTAACTGCTGGACCTCAGTTACAGACACAAGCCCTGTATTTCAAAACTTCAGCAAATGCCACTCGGTTCTCATAACTAACTCGTTTTCACGGAGTGGATGTCAGCATAATGTGGCATGATTACCAGTAATTTCGTTACAGCTCGGTCAAATGACGTTATTTCATTCGGTCATTTGACCGAAGGGCCGGTCCACATCTGGGCCGGTGCGCTGGTATTCATTAAATAATTTTGTTTATTGGGCGCCTGGCACCCATATAGCTCATCGGGTTAAGCAGGCGACCCATGTACAGGGGCTGGTCTCTGACGCAGCGGCCCGGGTTCGATTCCTGCCCATGGCCCTTTGCTGCATGTCTTCTCCCCATTCCCTGTCATTCTTCACTGCGACTATCGCAAAAAATAATAATTTTGTTTATTTATCCATATGCGGCCGAATGGGATGAGCATCCAACCATTCGTCAGCCCTGTACATAGACTGTATATAAAGATGGACGTAGCATCTGGGTCCAAAAATGAAGCCCACCCGAAAGTGTCAAAAACTTGCAATATCACGCCGTTCACTAAGGTTGGCTCCAAAAAGCTTTTGCTCCATAGACCCCAATTCATCACCGATAGACTGATTTTCTACAGCTCAGGATTTTTTTCCCGTTAGTTTTCATGGTCAAAATGAGAGATCAGGTGGCCGATCTTAAAATAAATCAATACTGAATTTTAAATAAATCGTTAAAGTTGGCGGAGCCAAGGCGCGTGGCTATACTTGATAGACAGTCTTGTCTGGAATGATTGACAGATCCTTTTATTCCGAAAGCAGCAACAGAAGCCTCTGCGGTAAAATGTGGGCGGGATAAGAGAGTCTTCAGCTCTCAGTCTGGCTCACCCATAGACTGGTCCTGCCCCTAGTTGCTCTCCGGTCCAGCCTGTTTGATGACGCTTTTTACGTCACTGGCTCCAAAAAATCCAAAATGGCGACCAGGAAGTAGCAAAATCCGGGCTTCATTTTCTCGGCTTTGAAACCAACGGGTGACATCACGGTTAGTTCACGCCTGGTCCTGTACAGGCACGCAGGCCCACATGCGTCACACCACACGCACACTCAGCCCCGCCCTCAGGTGACAGCTCTGGGCTGAGTAGAGTTTAGACTTGATATTGTGGTGTGTGCAGTAAAGCCCAGCCAGGCAGTTGGAGATGGAGAAGAATGTCAAAAAACGTAAAGGAGGGGCTGAAAAGCTCAGAAAAAAGAGAAGAAAAGCTCTCGAAGCATCGGCCAGACAGAGTAAAACAATAACAGAAATGTTTGCTGTAGCCGCTGCCGGTCCATCACAGGCACAGGGACCACCTGTTGATGAAGAGGCTGAGCCAACAAGCGAGGATGAGGATGCAGATCGATGTGAAGAAAGCGAGGCTGGAGTGGTGAGCATGAAAGAATCCTGCATTTCACTATATCTTCGAGGATGTCTGAATATGTTGCCTTTAGTAGAGAGATATCAAGCTGTTAGCATCGGTGGTGTAAACTCTTAGCCCAAGCCCAAGGTCTATCCATGGTAGCCTTAGAAGCTAATTGGCTAGTTAGCCAAATGTAGCTGTCTCCTGCAATACAAGCGCAGCTCGTATTGGGCGCAACAACGAAAACAAATTCATTCGGCCATGCTATAGAATTGCATGAACTTGAAAGAAGTCACACACTCAAGCGCACCCTGGCTAGTTAGTATTGCCCTGATGACAGGACCTGAACGACACTCAAGACTTTGACTTTTCTTGTCCTCATGTGTTTTCGAGTCGTTTCCATGGACGCATCCGCTGACAAAATGTAGCTGTTCAAACTAAGCTGCCAAGATATTCAAATGTGATTTATATTCTTCCATCTGCATATTATATTTTTTCCCAATGGTCTTAATGTGTGTTTCACAGGTAAAATGTTTGAAAAAGGATTTATTATGGTCTGAATTGTAATAAACTCTATGAGCTGGTGTCTAAAGTGTGTGTGTGTGTGTGTGAATGGGTAAAGAAGACTACAATGTAGTGCTACATAATAATAGTAGTAGTAGTAGTAGCCTAGTAGTAATAGTAATAAAGTAGTAGTAACCTAGTAGTAATAGTAATAATAATAGTAGTAGTAATAATAATGCGTTTCTTTCTAAAGTAGCCTACTTTACATTTCTTTGGGAAATCTCAGTGCTGTGAGATAACAGAGGGCAAGAGGGAGAGAAAGAAGACAGAAGTCACAAATTAATTGAATTGATAAGACAGGTGTCTTCATGGTTTCAAGATGCATTTCAAATGTCAACACATAGTCCACCACATAGTGGGTGGAAAGAAGCATATATAAGTGTCAGCAATTTAGATTCTGACTCTATTGAAGAGGTCGGAGCGGGGGGGGGGGGGGGGGGGGGGGGGGGGGGGGGGGTTCGATTGCACAGGTGGGCTGGTCTGGTCCAAAAAGTCCCGGGCCAAATTTGGCTCCCTATCCGGCCCTGTTTCTAGGGCAAGACTTCCCATGAAAAAAATATTTCTTCACTTAAGAGCCACAAGTCTCTTAGTTTCAAAAATTGCTCTTTTTTTTTTTTTTAAATTGCTGGTATGAGTTTACAGTCTGAATTACAATCAAATGCAGTTTTACCAAGTCACCTCTAAGCTGAATACTTTTGGCATTATTATTCTTTAAATTATATTTATGGTTCAGTAAATTGAAATATCCAACCTTGACAATAATTTGTTTTGCTTTTTGATTTTAATGGTAAGTGTCTGTTTCATTTAATTTATCTTCTGAAGTTTCAAATATTTGATTGTCTTTCACATTTTGCTGCGAGTGTTTTGTTACCAAAAAACTTTGCATCCATGGTAAATGTTGTCTTCAAATACAGAACTTTTTTAGATTAATAATTGATGACTGACTGAATTTGGTGACGAAAAATACCACCATTTTGCACAGTCATCGTTAATTAAGGGTGGTGCAGGAAACATAAAAAGGTTTGGTTTTATTTGGAGTCCATCAACCAGAAAGAGGCTGCAGAGCTCCCAATATAGGCTCAGTGTAAACACAAATGTGAGGACAAGAAGAAAATAGGAGATCCCAGTGACACCTAAGAACTGTTGATACAGAGCAGAAGGGGATTGTGGGAGAGGAAACTCACAGCACATGTGTTGTTGCAAAGAATTAAAAAGGATAGACTGACACAGATATACACTTTGATACAACTTCATAAGCATGAACAGACAATTACTGAGAAATTTCTGACTGCGCACACTGACCTCAAACTTTTCCACGTCTCAGTACAGTGCTATCTGGATTTAGCAGGGTGACAAAGCGCTGGCGACTATATACTGGCACCCATCTGTCAGCACTGGAAAAACCTGACCTATACTCAATTCCTTGTTCTGCTCCGAGTACAAGCCGCTCGTCAGCTGTCAGGGTTAACACTTGTATCCACAGTGCTTATTTACCAGTGAAGGTGAGAATGAAAGAGGACATTGTGCAAGTGCAAACAGAATACAATATATACTACTGAAATGCACGTTTTGCCACTGAAAGGAAAAAGGAGATCAGTGATCAGAAAACAAATGGTTGGTGAACATTAAAACAATGTCTTTTTGTTGTCACTGCTTAACATATAGCAACGAAGGTCCCTTGCAATGTAAATGTCAAGGGTTTTAAAGCTGCATTTCAGCTAACGCCAAGTAAAAAATGTTTATCCAATGGAACACAAGAGCAAAAGTGTCTTAAAAATCTTCGGACATTTAAAAAATATGCTTCTGATTATTTTTTTTCTGTTGGCTCTTCGCATTCAGCATTAACACAACAGATTTGTGTCTGATGGGTTAAACAGCAAATAGTGTCATGAACCCTGCTCTGTCCCCTGCCATTCCTTTTTTTCCCTCTTTTTTCCTTCTTTCTCATATCATTCCTCATCTGTTTATCTGTTTAGACCTGTTGGTCTCGTTGGCTCCCTCTGTCTGTCATCTCTCCCTCCTGTCTCTCTCTCCCTGTTCACTCACCCGCTTGCTCTCCCTGCTTCACCTGCCTGCACTCTACCTGCTGATTACTGCAATGTCAGTTGCAGTAATCAGCTCACTCAAGACACCTGCCACTACCACACCTTTAGCTATATAAACCTCGTTCCTTCACTCACTGGATCATAGATTGTCGCTTTCCTCTAGACTCTGATTCCCGCAGTTTCTCCCTTTTGGATTCCTTCAATACCCTACATTTGGATTCAGTTTTCCCCCTCCCTGGATTCTTCCCTTGGACTCCGTTTGTCTCCTGGATTTCCGCCAGCCTTGTTCCTGTCTCTAGCCTGTGGTACCTGTCTTATCTCCTGTCTGCTCCTGGATTTTTCCCATCCTGTTTTCCCCTCTGTTGTCAGTTCCCCCATCTTGTGAGTACCCCTCCTTAGCTTAGTTTTGTTAATACAGTTTAGTTTTGTCGAATTCTGTTTTTGTAGTCGTAGAGTTCTGAGTATTTTGGTTTAGTTTTGCCCCCCTAGTTCAGTTCTCTATTTATGTATGGGTTTAGTCATCTTGTTAAATAAAATTCTTTCCTTTATTCACCTGCCTGTCAGTTTCTGTGTCTGCGCCTGGGTTCTCCAGCTCCCCCAAACCAGACTCCCCAAAGTTTAGCAGATCTCATCAAAAACTTTTGGACAGGAAATTGTAAGTAGTTTTTTTTTTTTTTATTGTGTTTTAGCCATTCATAAACTACAACATATTGATCGGGAAAAAATTTATTTCTGATTGGCTGAAAGGACGCTTCAACTATAATCACACTTCAAGCAACATTTACTGATATTCTTCAGCCATGTTCAGCTTTCAAAATAAATGAAACACTATACAATCCATGTTATAAAGCTGTTATAAAAACATATGTTGTACAACCAAACAACTATAGTGCAATATTACTTAATGTCAAATGACTCCAAATTGTATCGCCTCTCTCTAATCGCATGATTTCTCAATTGACAAGTAGAATATTTCCTTTTGAGCAATAAAAAAAACAAATGCTTTAAACTGATTATACTGAAACTATTGGCCCCAGGGTAGAAAGTCCTGTGATCACTGACAGACAAGTTAGTTAATTTGTGATAATGAAAACAAAACTGAGCACACCTGTGATTTCTAATAAGCCAAATTACTTTAATATGGATACCAAATGACTTGTGAACATCAGAACTTGGTCAGTCTTGGACCTATCAGCTATATCTAACTGCATATTTTCATCATGGCTCTACTTGGACAAGAATCGTCAGAAGTATTCAGAAATCCGTGAGACTTAAAGATGAAAAAGGATACTGGAAGATCTGCTACAAATTGAAACACAGGTACAGCAGTAATCAGTAGGTTTGTAATGATCCATAACACCACCAATCAGAGCTTCAGTGGTCACTCCCTACAATGACCCCATAGATACTGCAGTACGTAAACAATCTGACTTTGAAAAACACACAGGCAAGGACAGAAGTCACACAGAGGTTATGGAAGGGAAGAGTTTCTGACAGATCTGAAAGTGTAAAGGACATTGTGTAACCTTAAAGATACATAGTACCACAAATCAGAGCTGCACTGGTCACTCTCCTAGAATGACCCCACGGATACAGCAGTACAAGAAGGAATAAAATTCTTGTTTTTCATCAGAAAACTGCAAGATGAATCTCCCTGACCAGGACTACCACAATGAATGCAAAGTCCTGACAGTGAAGCACAGATGTGGAGTGTGATGAAATTGAGCCACATGACAACAAATATTGTTGAGAAGATGTCATTTATAGATGTAAACATCAATGCCCGTGGACATACTACAATACTAACCACGAAATGATTCCCAGTCTGCAGTAGCTTGGCAGAGAAATATTTCAACATAAGAATGGCACAAATCAAACAACAGTTTTGAACAAATACCAAAGTGCAAATTTTGGCCTGGACAAGTATGTCACCTGACCTGAACTCAATAGAACATATTTGGGGCATTTGACACCGAGCAGACATCCTTTGTGTCAAGACATTGATAATAGTGCATAAAAATAATGACTCTGCCCACCCACAAATGTATCTTTTTAGCATTATTCTGGAAATCACATGGAGCTTCCAAAAATGTTATGAACTATTTTTCTAAGTGTACAAGTGAAGAGGCAGTAAACGTGTTATTTCACTTTGTTTTGTCCTTCACTCCTGTTATTTTCTTAGACTTGCCTATGGCACAGCCATTATATTAAGTGTCTGGCAATTTATGCAGGACATGGGGACATAACATAGAGCTATGAAAGTAGGAGCAGAGTGATCAGCAGAGTGAGTCTGGTGTTGAGGCCAGTGGGAGGTTTAAATGTACCCTGTCGGACAGTCTCTGAAATTCCCAGTCAGAAAAGGTTACATGGTAAGATGAGAGCCAGTGTGGTATAGAAGCAGTGTTTGGGAATGAGACTGACGCAGTCAAGCCACTCTCTCCACATATAGAGTTACTCAGCAGGAAGATCCAGACAGTACATAATGGTTATTCTACTGTCACAAGCTTTTCAGTAATCCAATAGCACTCTGGTGCAATGGCACGAACAATATGGATACAACAAGCTTCAGTCCAGAGCCACAATTATAGACTGTGTCACATGCAACAAATGTATGCTGTGGGATAATGGCTGCTGTTGTGGTGAGCCCACATTTAACAACACTGGAGCTGGGCAAGGGAAAGGTGAAACGAAGATGGAGGTGGATAGTCACTAAGTACATTAACTCTTGTAACCTACGTGCTTTGTCCGTCGATATTTTGTATTTTCCACACAAACTGTTCATAGTGATTTTTGGTAACAACTCTAGGGTAACAAACCCTTTGAAGAGGCAGGACTTGTGAACTAAAAGTGCACCTCCAGCCCAAATGGGACCATCTACTAGGGGAGCTAGTAATAGACTACAAATTTTGTTCCACTGACAACAGATCAGTGACAGCTCTCTGATCCCTGGCATGTTGCAGGGCCCTGGTCCAGCTCCAGGGCCCCTGACTCATCCAGGGTTTCCCTCACAAATGGCATCCTTGCCCACATAGGATTCATTATGACTAACTGAAACCAAAAATAATTTCAAATAACACAACAACAAAGTTCTATATACTCTTTTGTAAATGGCTATTTTGAAATCCCGGAAAACAAATGAGCTTACCTCATTTGTTCATCTGCATTCTCTTTTATGCAATTGTATGTGTGTACTGCAGCAGCATGTGTCATAGTCATTAACACGATATCAGAGCTGTGAACAAAAAAAACCATTAAAGTTGGACCTCAGATTTCCTAGTTCACATACACTATCATTGAAAAGTTTGGGGTCACTCAGGCAATTTCATAATTTCCATGAAACCTCACACTTTTATTCATGTGCCTGTATTCTTCATGAGTCTTATCATCAATTAGCCTTTCAACATCATTAACTAACACAATGTAGCATGAGAACACAGGAGTGATGGTTGCTGGAAATGGGTTTCTCTACCCCATGAAGATATTCCATTAAAAATCTGCTGTTGACAGTTACCACCTTAACAATGTCTAGACTAGATTTCTGATTCATTTAAGGTTACCTTCATTAAAGAAAACTGCTTTTCTTTAAAAAAAAAAAAAAAAAAAAAAAAGGACATTTCTAAGTGACCCCAAACTTTTGAACAGTAATGTATTATTTTAATTCTGGTGATGTTTGGTGTTTATTTGTGATGACTAGCTGTACACACAGAAAACTTTATTGCTTGACTAAATTCTACAAATATGTAAATGATCAAATTGATTTCCAAATAATATGAACTGCAAAAGAAATCTGCTGAATGCATTTATTGCAAGTGTGCATTGTGGAACTGACTGTACCATGGGAGGCGGCAGTTGGGGAAGCATATGAGCGCAAACAGCTGAAGTATGCGGATATAGCAGCCGAGGCAGAGCAGCGTGGCTGGCGTGCACAAGTGCTTCCGGTTGAGGTCGGATGTAGAGGTTTTGTTGCTACGTCCACAACCAAGCTTCTGAAGGGAATGGGAATACGAGGTCAGGCTTTCCGACGAGCTGTCAAATCTGTATCAGAGGCTGCAGAACGAAGCA
The DNA here is from genome assembly GCF_021347895.1 of Acanthochromis polyacanthus. Lineage (NCBI taxonomy): Eukaryota > Metazoa > Chordata > Actinopteri > Pomacentridae > Acanthochromis > Acanthochromis polyacanthus. The sequence goes on along the minus strand of NC_067116.1, from coordinate 11,421,721 downwards.
GCAGGTGGATATGGATCAAGAGAAAGGACCCCAATTGGGCTGCGAGGTGACCATCCAGGGGTAACTGCAGAGGGGGGCACACCTGGGACGCTGGGTGTCGCCGTTAAGCCCGTTGGAGGTGTAGTGGGCTTAAATTAACGAAACACCAGTGAAGAGGGGTGCCCACCTGAAGACCCCAGTGAAGTGTTTGCCCCTGGACGGTCACTTTTCACCCCCCTCCCCCCACTCAGTACCAAGTGCCGATTAATCTAAGGGATTGTACCATCTCGTCCTATGAGCTCAACTGGACAAAAGCATTTGCAAGATGAATATCATGTAAAGTAACTGGCTAAATATGAGTAGCTATTCTTCCACATTTGCCTAAAAATTGAAAAACATTTTTTTACTTATGGTGTTGAAAGGCTAATTGATGATTCGACCCCAAATTTTTGAACAGTAGTGTAGCTGCCATCCGAGCAACTTATGCAGTTTAAGCAGAGGTGGGTAGTAACGAGGCACATTTACTCCGTTACATTTACTTCAGTAACTTTATGAAAAAAATGTACTTCTGAGATTACTTTTTCTCTGCCATACTTTTTACTTTCACTTGAGTAGATTTATGATGAAGAAATGCCACTCTTACTCCGTTACACTGGGCTACACTCGACTCCTTACTTTTTATTTACCACATTACATATGCTTTGTTTTGTCCTAGAGATGCCCCCAGTGGATCTACCACATGACTGTGTTTCACCAATCAGACGACGGAACAATAATCACATGACTCCGTTTCACCAGACGTCCCTGCAGTCATAATAATGTTATTAGCAGCATAGTTGCACAAACTCTTCACACGTAGCAGACAGGGAATGAAAAAAACGGAGGCATTTTCGAGAAATTTGCTCTTGCTTCAGAGTCTGATAACATTAGCATAGCATTAGCATGGATATCGCCGTCTTTTGTCTTCTGTTTACTAACGCCGGCGAAGTGAAGTGTGACGTCACGCTTGATAGGTCCGCATGATACGGGGGGATACAGCATTCACATACAGTCTGTGCCATAGATATGTATAGAAAAATAGACATGCTACTGTAGCAGTCAGTTAAGTGACGTGCCTACGTGGCGGCCATCTTGGAGGGGGCAAAGTTCCCATTCAAAGCAATGCATTCACAGTGAAAATAAATCATAATTTGCTCATTTCTCAACCGATTTTCATGTGGTTTACTTTATTGTCAACGTCAAAACATGTACTATTAATACAGAATATTTTATCTAAAAAAAAAAACACAGAAAAAGGGTTCCTACAAATGTAGCCTGCAATTTTAGTTATGTTATTCTTTAGGTCCAGAGGCCAGGGAATCTTTAAGTTCAGTGATTACATATACAAATGTAAATACCTAGCTACATAGAAAATGTTTTGAGATCAAAAGATTTAATTGTACATGTAATCTATTTATTTATTTCTAATTAATATTAATTTATTATTATTTATTTATCTAGGCTATTATATACATATAACAAGGAGCTAGACTAGAACAGGATAGAGTTTCTTGACATTTACAATAAACAACACAATTACATTTACAATAAACAGCAAAACTATTACTAATATTAATTATTTATGACTCTCTTTAGGATGATATATACAATAGAAACTTTGAGGTAGAAATGTACGCAGAATTTTACTTGTAGGGGGGTTGTAATTATTCATTGTACTAATGATCTAGTGCCCTGGTAGTTGAGATAATGATGAGTTGTCATTTTGTCATGATTCATTGCACATGGGTTGGTCACTTTGCAAAAGTGAACCAAATACACACCGAGCAATACTCAGTGAGTATCTGCACAATTTGAGAATGGGTTTTGAAGGCCTATATAAAGACCCAAAAAAGGCCACCATTGTTAGTCCAGTGAACAGCATCATGCCGCGTCTATCACATGAACAACGTCTCCGGGCACTGGGTATGGTGGAGGCCGGTTTGAGCTACAGTGATGTAGCCAGGCGTATGGGCTGTTCCCAACCCACAATCAGAAGCCTGGTCCAAAGCATGCGCCAACGGATTGCTGCCTGCATCGAAGTAAATGGAGGCCATACTCGGTATTGACTGTTGTGACTTTGTGTTTGGCAGGTGCCGTTTTCTTTTGTGAAATTCTTTATTTTGAAATCATTCTTGAAACTTGAGATTTTTGTTTCTGTATGCTAATATGCTAAACAAATGATTCATATGAAGAAAATCCAGTTTCGGGCTTCAAAATAAAAATTATGTTGAAAAATATGGTCTCAAAGTTTTTAATGACTGTCAGTGTACATTGGGTACGAAAAGTATTCAGCCCCTTTGAAAATTTTCACTCTCTGTGTCACTGCATTTGCCAAAATCAAAAAAGTTTATTTTATTTCTCATTAATGTACACTCAGCACCCCATCTTGACAGAAAAAAAAAAACAGAAATGTAGAAATTTTTGCAAATTTACTAAAAAAGAAAGACTTAAATATCACATGGTCATAAGTATTCAGACCCTGTGCTTAGTATTGAGTAGAAGCACCCTTTTCAGCTAGTACAGCCATGAGTCTTCTTGGGAATGACGCAACAAGTTTTTCACACCTGGATTTGGGGATCCTCTGCCATTCTTCCTTGCAGATCCTCTCCAGTTCTGTCAGGTTGGATGGTGAACGTTGGTGGACAGCCATTTTGAGGTCTCTCCAGAGATGCTCAATTGGGTTTAGGTCAGGGCTCTGGCTGGGCCAGTCAAGAACGGTCACAGAGTTGTTGTGAAGCCACTCCTTTTTTATTTTAGCTGTGTGCTTAGGGCCATTGTCCTGTTGAAAGGTGAACCTTCGGCCCAGTCTGAGGTCCTGAGCACTCTGGAAGTGGTTTTCCTCCAGGATTTCTCTGTACTTGGCCGCATTCATCCTTCCTTCAATTGCAACCAGTCCTCCTGCCCCTGCAGCTGAAAAACACCCCCATAACATGATGCTCCCACCACGTTTCACTGTAGGGATTGTATTGGGCAGGTGATGAGCAGTGCCTGGTTTTTTCCACACATACCGCTTAGAATTAACACCATAAAGTTCAATCTTGGTCTCATCAGACCAGAGAATCTTATTTCTCATAGTCTGGGAGTCCTTCATGTGTTTTTTGGCAAACTCTATGCTAGCTTTCATGTGTCTTGGACTGAGGAGAGGCTTCCGTCGGGCCACTCTGCCATAAAGCCCCGACTGGTGGAGAGCTGCAGTGATAGTTGACTTTGTGGAACTTTCTCCTGTCTCCCGACTGCATCTCTGGAGCTCAGCCACAGTGATTTTTGGGTTCTTCTTTACCTCTCTCACCAAGGCTCTTCTCCCACCATTACTCAGTTTGGCTGGACGGCCAGGTCTAGGAAGAGTTGTGGTCATCCCAAACTTCTTCCATTTGAGGATTATGGAGGCCACTGTGCTCTGAGGAACCTTGAGTGGTGCGGAAATTCTTTTGTAACTTTGGCCAGATCTGTGCCTTGCCACAATTCTGTCTCTGAGCTCCTTGGGCAGTTCCTTCGACCTCATGATTCTCATTTGCTCTGACATGCACTGTGAGCTGTAAGGTCTTATATAGACAGGTGTGTGCCTTTCCTAATCAAGTCCAATCAGTTTAATTAAACACAGCTGGACTCCAATAAAGAAGCAAAACCATCTTCAGGAGGATCAGAAGAAATGGACAGAATGTGAGTTAAATATGAATGTCGCTGCAATGGGTCTGAATTATGACCATGTGATATTTCAGTTTTTCTTTTTTAATAAATTTGCAAAAAAATTCTACATTTCTGCTTTTTTCTGTCAAGATGGGGTGCTGAGTAATTAATGAGAAATAAAATGAACTTTTTTGATTTTGGCAAATGGCTGCAATGAAACATCCATCCATTCTCTATACACCGCTTTATCCTCACTAGGGTTGCGGGGGGTGCTGGAGCCTATCCCAGCTGACTCGGGCGAAGGCAGGGGACACCCTGGACAGGTCGCCAGTCTGTCACTTGGCTACATATACAGACACACAATCACACTCACATTCATACCTACGGGCAATTTAGAGTAACCAGTTAACCTCAGCATGTTTTTGGACTGTGGGAGGAAGCCGGAGTGCCCGGAGAAAACCCACGCATGCACAGGGAGAACATGTAAACTCCATGCAGAAAGATCCCAGGCCCACCCCGGGATTTGAAGCGGGATCTTCTTGCTGCAAGGCGAAAGCGCTAACCACTAGACCACTGTGCAGCCCACTGCAATGACACAGCGAGTAAAAAATTTCAAGGGGTCTGAATACTTTCTGTACCCACTGTATATATATATATATATATATATATATATATATACACAGGGTTCTCGCCAGGATTTCTTTTCAGTGTAACGGCAGGTCCTCCTGCACGCGCGCGCGTGCAATAGACGAGAACGAGCACGCGCGCAATCGACGGGAACGGGTCAATCGACAGGAAAGTACGTCTGAGCTGGGGAGACATAAATTAACCTAGATAGGCACCCAGTTGATAAAAACGAACGCACATGTTGTTATCTGTCAAAATAACAGCGCAGCGGCCCTAATCACAGTGTTAACCCTTCCTGTTCGGCCCCCGACCGTGGTCAGGAAGCCCAGGGTTAACCCCCTTCACTTCCTCAGCAGCCGTTAGAGGCAAAGACACAGGAGCCCAGCCGCATCGAAGAACACTACAGCCTTTATTGTCTATAAACAGTGGCTGAACCACACGGTACCGCCAACCCAACTCTCCTCCGACGACTGGACCGACTGCCCGTCTCTCTCACTCGCTCTCCCACTCCCTCCCCCTCCCTCCAACACACACACACACGCTACTCTCTCTCTCACTCTCATGACGGAGCCACACACTCTCATAACAACAGCGTAATCTTTGAAATGCGCTGGCGTAGCGGCCCTAATCACAGCGTAATCTTTTAAACTGAGCGTAACGGCCGTTAAGACTGCGTAACGGCCCGTCAGACAGTGTAACGGCCGTTATGACAGCGTAACGGGCCGTTACGCTGAAATGCGCTGGCGAGAACCCTGATATATATAAAAGAAGGAAATAGACTAGAACAGGATAGAGGCACACTAGAACAGGATAGAGACAGACTGGAACAGGATAGAGTTTATTTACATTTACAATAAACAGATACATTGTTGTTTGTGTCCCTGAGTAAGTAACACTTTTAGCATCTCACAGCATTGTAGTTGATTATGAATCATTCATATAAAAATCATTCAGTATGACAAAATTTATTTTAAATACTTAGACATACAAATAATTAACATACAATGAGCATATAAATGCTAATAGCATGGAAGCAGTGATGCAAACACAAGTAGGGTGAAAAATAAGTGTGCACTGGGGTCACAGTGGGTCATCTATAAAGTAACAGAAAAAGTGTAAATTGTCGTGAAAATACTGAAACTCAATAAAACTGAGTTGCTGCATCCTTGTAAATGATGCACCTCCTCTTCCAAGATGAGCCCGGAAGTTAAACACTGATGGAATGACACCAGGTCTGAGCCTGCAAATCTGCCCAGTCCTGTCAAACTCCATCCATCCATCCATTCTCTATACACCACTTTATCTTCACTAGGGTCGCGGGGGGTGCTGGAGCCTATCCCAGCTGACTTGGGCGAAGGCAGGGGACACCCTGGACAGGTCGTCAGTCTGTCACAGGGCTACATATACAGACAAACAATCACACTCACATTCACACCTACGGGCAATATAGAATAATCAATAAACCTCAGCATGCACAGAGAGAACATGCAAACTCCATGCAGAAAGATCCCAGGCCCAGGCCAGGACGTCAACCGGGGATCTTCTTGCTGCAAGGCGAAAGTACTAACCACTTCCCCACTGTGCAGTCCCGTGTCAAACTCATCAGGTTTAAAATGATGACTGCAGATTTATTCATTATTCATTGGCTTATTCAATTCTTTGTACTTAATTTATTAGCATGATTCTTTTTAAATATGTTGTTGTGTACATACTTATTTACTTCTCTGTCTACTTTTTTTTTTAAAATCCGTGTCGGTTTCCCAAAGACTATGGGTTGAGGAAGAAGTGGGAAGAAGCTCTGAGGAGAAAGGGGTTTGCTGCAAGTATATAACAGCCTAGAGAGAGAGATAAATAAATAATAATTAATATTAATTGTGTTGTTTATTGTAAATGTAATTGTGTTGTTTATTGTAAATATAAATAAACTATATCCTGTTTTCGTCTATCTCCTTGTTATATGTATATAACAGCCTAAAGAAAAATATTAAAAAATAAATAATATTAATAATTGTGTTGTTATTGTAAATGTAAATAAAGTCTATCCTGTTCTAGTTTACACTGTTATCCTGAAAGTTCATTCTACTCAACAGTTTCAGTAAATACCACTATAAAGAAATGAGTTTTGTTGCATTACTTAAACAGTATGAGTATATGGTAAGTGTCTGAGAGAGTCGTGAGGTGTACTCACTTTTGTAAGTGTAATAAACTTAAAACGGGCCACAATTGCTGCCCTGTTCTGCTTGCCCTGTTCTGATTGGCTCACAATTCAAAACAAGTCTGGGCATGACCTTTGGAGGAGAGAGAGAAGTTTGCGCCTGTTCCTCATTTTCACGGAGCGATTTAAGGCCTTTACTCTTGTTCGGCTCTTTGGACAACAAATTTTTAGCCTGCATTTTTCATTTTTTTGCAAGTTTGGACCCCCTGAAAGGACATTTGTCTGCAGCATACAATTTTCCGAACGAGGTGAGTTGTTTTCCTCTTTCAAGTACTACAAATCAGAAACTGCTGCTGTTTTTTCTAGTTTGAACGTGTACAAGTGTGCGTCAGTTTGAGGTTGAATTAGGTAAATAGCAAGCATTTGATAACGGCAGTATTGTATTTTTGAAGTTGCTCTCTTCCTGTGTGTTCTCAAGTTTTGCAGCAGTAGGACAGAATTCATTTTATTTCAATGTAGTTTGGAATAAGTAACTGCCAATTTTTAACATTAGCCGTGCTATTTTTGTTTAAAGCCTTAATGTAATGTCTTGGAAATGCAAGTACTGCCCTGCCATCTGTGAGAAGAGAGCACAACTTTTCAAACATTATCGGCTAAAACATGGAACTTATGCCAGAACTGAGCCCTTTCCTTGCTTACATCAGGAATGTATGTGTACATTCAGGTCTCTTAATGCTCTCCATAGCCATTTATCTCGTGTTCACACCAAAAGTGTGGATCAACCGCAAACTGACAACTCTCAAATTAAGTTTCGCTGTTTGTCATGCAAATTTTTTGAACCCTGCTCTGAAACTGAATACTTTGCTCATCTGCGGAGAGCCCACTTAAAAGTAAACCACAAAGTTGATTGTCCTTATAAAGACTGTAAATTTCAGAGCAATGTATACTCCACTTTCAATGCACACAAAAGTAAAACACACAGTGAGCATACTTGGAAGCATTTCAAGTCTGAAATAATTGTCAGAATAATCGAAGATACTTGTGATGAAGTAGCCCATGAAAGTCAAGGTGAAGTAGAGCAAATGACGACCTCTGACACAGAAGACCTAGCGGTCATGGATGAAGCCTGCAGTGATCTTTGTGGTTTAGGAAAACAGCTTGAACATAATCTAGCATCTCTGTTATTGAAAATGCAGACTGTTCTGCATATCCCAGAGAGTGCTGTACAAGAAGTGATACAACACCTTTGCCAAATACATGACCTGTCACAACCATTACTGTACAGTAATGTCAAGGCAGTACTTCAGAAATACTATCCAAATGTGGATGAATTAGTTGTAAAAGAGATAGTATGTGCCGTTTCAGAGAGTAATGTAATGACATCATTGTGTGACAAACGTGGCTCTCTCGGAACTGTTAAAAGGAGGGCAGCCTATGTGAGGAATGAGTTTACACTGGTGATGCCTGTAGAATATGCTGTTGAAAAAGGCACAAAAACAGCTGTATATGTCCCCGTACAACACATGCTACAGAAACTGTTAAACAAAACTGACATTTTAGATAAAGCAATGTCAGAAAAGGTGCATGTTCCATGTGAATATCATTCATATGCTGATGGCGAGCACTTTAAGGAAAATGAACTTCTTTCAAAGGATGAATTCACAGTTGCACTGATACTTTATCTTGATGACTTTGAAGTAGCCAATCCTTTGGGAACATCAAAGCAGAAACACAAAATGTGTGCAGTGTATTGGGCTATTGGTAATATACCTGCAAAATATAGATCAACACTAAACTCTATTCAACTTGCTCTACTCTGTAACACCTCCACAATCAAACAGTGTGGTTATGAGGAAGTTCTGCAGCCTCTTATCCATGATGTTGTCTCATTACAACAGCATGGTGTTTATGTAGAGCAGCTAGGCAAAAGTGTGAAGGGAACTGTCTTGTTTGTCGCAGCTGATAACCTTGCTGCCCATTCACTTGCAGGATTCCATAAGAGCTTCACAGTAAACAAATTTTGCAGAGTATGTATGGCATCCAGAAGTGATATTCAGCAGCAAGAGGTAAGTTCTGGCTTCTTTCATCTCCGAGATAAAAACTGTCATGACAGGCATGTGCAAGAGGTGATGAAAGACTCAAGCTTAAGTCAAAAGACTGGAGTGAAAGGATCATGTCCTCTTACTAAAAGTCTGCAACACTTCCATGTGGTCAAGGGTTACCCTCCAGACATTTTACACGATGTCTTGGAAGGCATTGTCCCAGTTGAGGTGTCTCTGTGCCTCACAGACCTGATTGGAAAGAAATATTTTACTTTAGATATGCTAAATGAGGCCATCAGATCATTCAGCTACACATTTACTGACAAGACTGATCAGCCTCAGACAATTAGCAAAGGATTTTCAACTAAAGGGACCATTGGTGGAAATGGTCATGAGAACTGGTCTGTCATCAGGTTACTTCCACTTTTTATTGGTCACTGTGTCCCTGAGGGAAATAACTCTTGGGAAATTCTCATGCTCCTCAAGGATATTGTGGAGCTCGTTGTGGCACCAAAGCACACTGATGAGACTCTGCATTTCCTGGAATGCAAGTTGACAGAGCACAGAGAACTGCTGCAGTCAACCTTTCCAGATTTCAGGTTGCGACCAAAACATCACTATGTGGAACATTATCCTCATCTGATAAAGAAATTTGGTCCTTTAACTGATGTTTGGACTATGCGCTTTGAGGGCAAGCATAAGTTCTTCAAAAAAGTAGTCAGAGACTCCCAGAATTTTAAAAATGTGGCCATGACACTTGCTACTAAACACCAGAAAGCAATGAGTTACTATTTGGACTGTAGCTCATTTTTCAGGCCAGCAGTTGATATGACAAAGGTTACAATGACCTCGGTTACATCTTTTCCCAGTGATGTTCAGAGAGTACTCCCTCAAAAGATAACCACTCCTGGGTCAGTGCTTGTTGCATCATCTGTCTGCATCGACGGAATCAAGTATCACACAGATATGATGCTCTGTATTGGTTCCTGTTCAGGTCTCCCTGAATTTGGTCAGATTACACAGATTATTGCCGCTAACCCAGATATTTTATTTGTTTGCAAAAAAATGATAGCATGGTACCAAGAGCACTGTTGGTCCTATCAGCTATGCTACACTGATGATGTCTTTCCACTGTCAGCATACAAAATACAAGGGAAGCTTATGGTAACTCTCAAGCGATTTGTTATTTGCTAAAACTGACAATGTTTTTGTTTTACCTCAGATGGCTACACAACAGAAACTGACCATGAGAGTCATTGTTTGTGAGGGGGGCATACAAAAAATGACAATGACTCCCGGTCCAAATACAGTTGATGATTTAATAAACTGGCTCAAGAGATCAGTTGAACCTGATTACAACTTCATTTTACAGTATGAGGACCCTGAATTCAACCACGCACTCTGCAACCTAGAGGACATTTCTGACCTCCCTGAAAAACCTACCATCCGGATTATTCCTGTCCTTGACCTCATTCCTGTCTCACAAAGTGAAAATAGCAATGACGTGAGCAGCCTGCCTGACACAGACATTTTGTCTGCCTCGTCTCTGCAGGGTCACAAAGAGTGGCCTGAAGTATTTGACATTCCAAAGTTTCCTGTAGATGTGGAATACAGACTACGGCAAGGAAATCTGAGGTATCTTCGTGATCGCAGTTACCTGAAAGTGACAAAGGATATGAAGCATGACATCCTTGAGAAGCTGGCAGAGACCATGTATGGATACAAAGCCTACCCAACAAAAGAGGAGTTTGAAGTTGTTGCAAAAGCCTTGATAGCAGAACATCCCTGTCTTAAAGAACAAGGCTCATCATCTGGCTGTGGGGGGTGGATAAACAGTCTAAAATTCAAAATGGGGAACTACAGAACGAAAATGCGCCAGCTGGGACGGCCTGATGTAACAATTAATGGAGGTAAACGTGGAAAAAACAATGCTGATGGTGAGCCTTCACACAAAAACATAAAGAAGCCAAGAAAAGGGGAGATCAATTACCTTCCAGAATTTCCAGAGGGAATTGATGTTGATAGCCTTGAAACTGTTAGAGAAGCCATGGTCAATGAAATGCAGACGAAAAACCCAAATGATGCTGTTATTAGAAAAAACATAGACATCACATTTGCCCTTAGAAGAGAGGAAGTTGTGAAGGATGAGCCTGACATTAGCCAGATACTTCAACGCTGGCCGGCACTTTTCACTGAAAGTCATGTTTGTAAAAGTTTCCTTTAATTTTTTTTCTTATTTGTGCGGCACACATCATTGGACAAAATGCTCACAGATGTTTATTACTGTTCTAAGTAACTCTGCCTTGAAATTGAGCTTTTTCATATTTTTCAGGTTTACTTGGAGTTTAATAGGATTGTTGGAAGAAATCTTAAAGAAGAATTCTTCAGTGTTCTTGATGACTTGAGTCCGAGCTTCATGGAAATCTTCAAGAGGAAGACAGGTCGGATAGGCAAGCAGTTGGCTGACCTGCTACAACAGACAACGGTGGGTTGATATTTCTGTTTTCTTGTAATTATTATGATGATTAGTTCATCCATATTACATAAACTAACTCTCTCATCTTCCATTGCGATGTGTTTTTATGTGGACAAATAAAGTGATATTATATTTTATTGTCCTATTGTGTGTGTTATACCTTTATACATTTGCAGAGCACTGAGCCAACAGCCATTAGAAGCCTTGTTCTGAGAGGACTTCCAGTCATTCTTGGGGATGATGCGTCCATGTTCTTTAATAGCAGTTCGGTGAGTAATGTTTTTTGATAAATGTTTAGATCAATTTTTCCATTCTCCTAGGTTTTGCTTATTTGGGATGATTGGTTATGATAATTAGAATTTGTGAAGATGTTTGATTGAACTCAAGTTGATTTTGATTTGATAATGTGCCTTGTCTGTCAGCAAGAGGAAATTAATTACTGCCTTTTACACTGCAAATTATGCAGACATTCAAATGGCTTGTGTAGTGACTTGATTTCTACAAAAACAAAAAAATCTCAACCACTGAGGGGCTGCTGCCAGAACTTCCAGTTGAAGCATAGTTTGTGCAGGCTCCATTGAAGGAATCCAAACATTTCCAGCATATTTCCTTTATTGATCCACACACACTTGTCCCAATAACTTGTACTTGTATGCAAAATAAACAAAAAAGCTCAAATTTGGCCACTAAAACTCTGGTCAACAAAACTGTATACTTCTCCCCAGTCAGCAACACACCTGAAGAGTAATTAATGCTTCCTCTGTTTATACTATTCACATATCACATTGTCCAATACAGCACCTACTGTCAAAACATGAAATCTATACCTCCAACAGACACCCATAGATGAACACACACAAAAATGGCTCTAACAGCTTGTTTACACAACATAACCTAAAATAGAACCACTATGAATTAGAAAAATATAATATTAAAGAAGGTCATACAGCTGATTGTAGACAAATTGTTGTTAACCTGAATATCTTTGGGGTTTTTTTTGTCTTTTTTCTTGCACTATGTAGAATCCTGATGAGGGAGACTCCGTGGACATTCCAGTGGGAATCCTCTGCTATGAAGACAACAGCACTGCAAGCCCAGCATCACCACAACTAAACCCTTCAAGAGTGGGGATCATCCTAGAGGACAGCACTGTAATGGACACACTTACCAACCGACCTCAAGCAATGTGCCTCTTGTTTGGCTTTACCTACGCACTCCACCTACAGTACCCGAAGTGCATGAAAAACACCTTCATCTTCATGCAGCAGGTCATGCTAAATTTAGGCCGAAGAGAGCTACCTCCAAAGATTCAAAAGCTGAAGAATGAGCTTGCAGTGTAAGACACATTTCATGCTCAAGGCACAACTCTTCATGCACATGTTTGGATTATTGTACAATGATATTGCACTGACTGCCACAAATACTTTTGCAGTTGTTCATTTTGTATGCGATTCTTCTTGTCCTAGATGTGTCTAGTATTGTTGGTTTTACTCAAACTGTTTTACAGGGGACATATTTTTGAAAGTTGCAGGTTTATTAACCATCTCTGGTCCTCACTGCATAGTTGTTGTTATTGCTTCTGTTCTTAATACCTGTGTTGTTGTGTGGCACACAAAGCGTACAGTTTTTCTATGTGCACTTGCAGTACAATGTATGCTGCTACATGGTCAGTTTTTCTCTCTTTTTTCCAAACTTGAAAATTGTTCACAGAACAAACAATTTAAAACCTGAGCTGTGTATTTGAAAGTGAATTGTTTAATAATTTAATATACATGTTCTATTTCTGCATCATAAAAAGGTACTGTAGTAAGGTAACAACAAAAACTGTTGAAACTGGTGGCAAAAGCCCATTTTGGGAATTTTCCAAAGACAAGGTCATGTTGTTATTGTAGATTTTCATCTGGAATTTCACATAGAGCATCAAAGCTGACAAATATTTGTTTTTGTTATGTTTCAATAAAATGAATAAAATGCACTGCATTGTGTGGTCATTGACAAAAGAAGAACTTAATTGGAATTTTTTAATCCCAAGTATCTTTTTTTTATAAAAATTCATAATTTTTGATGAAACTAGAATTTTTTAAGTGTATTTTACTGATAATATTAAATTCTAACCATTGTACATTTAAGTTAGCAGTACTTAAACAAATTAAGTTTCTCTACTGCCAATGACTTAAAATATTTGAGGCAATCACTTGACGCAAATGATTTAAGTACAATCAACTTATCCGGGTTTACAGTGTATATGTGTGTATATATATATATATATATATGTGTGTGTGTGTGTGTGTGTGTGTGTGTGTGTGTGTGTGTAAGAATAAATTAATAATAAACAAATAGATTACATTTGAAATTAAATCTTTTGATCTCAAAACATTTTCTACATATCTAAGTATTTACATTTATATATGTAATGGCTGAACTGAAAAGATTCGCTGGCCTCTGAACCTAAAGAATAACATAATTAAAACTGCAGACAACATTTGTAGGAAGCCTTTTTCTGTGTTTTTTTTTAATAGATCAAATATTCTCTATCAATAGCACGTGTTTTGACGTTGACAACAAAGTAAACCACACGAAAATCGGTTGAGAAATGAGCAAATTCTGATTTATTTTCATTGTACATGCATTGCTATGAATGGGAACTTTGCCCCCTCCGAGATGGCAGCCACGTAGGCACGTCACTTAGCCGGCTGCTACAGCGCGCTGGCGTATCTACTCATCTATACGTATCTATGATCGCCGGTGTGAAAGATGTTTAAGTTACGTATGAAGGCTGAAGTTTCTTTTCTTTTAACTCCCTTTGGTTAATGCGGCCAATGTATATTTTTCATTTTATTTTTGTATTTGTAAGCCTATTCTGTGCAACCTCAGTTTAATTTATGTTTGTGTTTCTTTAGTTCTTCAGACATTATTTCACGCTATGAGAGGTGAAATTAAACGCCTGTACCATAAGAACGCCCTGTGTCGGCGATTGACTGAACGGGAGCTACAAGTACATACACACAAACACCAGCACAGAAGCAGATGATACCATATGTCACACTGGTAATTTATTTTCTTAAAAGAGAAAAAAAAGCTGAATATAACATTTTGTTGCCACTTTAACATGGCCAGTATGCTCTGAAAATACTTTATCAAAGCAGTTGAAACTTTTCATAACTTGGTGATTGACTTAGACAGGACTCAACCCTGCCTTCTGCTGAAGGCATAAATGCTAAGCCCTCACTCTGAGGGATTGGCCCATCCACACGAAGACAAACCGAGGTCTAAACACATAAGTTTCTTGTCGAATCTGCATATCATCCACACGAAGATGGCGTTTTGGGGGTCTGTAAGTGATCATTTTTGAAACCAGGTTCCAGAGTGGAAAGATTTTGAAATGCCGTATACGCAGATCCGTGTTTACTGGCTCTCCGCTACTTTTCAGATACGCTTGCATCATAGTTTCATATCTTCATTGACACGCATGCACCACACGCGCCAACGACAACAACAATGGCGGCGTACAGTGTAGCAAATGTGCTTTATAATCCAGTGACACCCGAAGCAAGAGTTCAGCCTCATCGTCCGTCCAGACTAACGTAGTAGCTTGCCCACGTTGCCCACTCATGCTTCCCGGCTTGGTCTCTGTTTACAACTTTTGCCGCAAGTGCGCATGGCCACTGTTTTTTCTTTTGTTTGCGCGTGTTTCCAGCGTTACAGCGCCCCTTGAGGTCTGGAATGTGTTTTACAGCGTTTCCATGCGTATCGAGTGCATTCATGTAGACGCACACATTTTCTGAGACGCCTTCGTCTTTATGGCAATCGTTTTTGAAACTGTTAAGCGTTTTGTCTTCGTGTGGATGGGGCCTTAGAGATAGATTCTTACTGACTGAGAAAATGCAGTGAACCAGTAAATATATACTGCTCAAAAAATTAAAGGAACACTTTGAAAATACATCATATTTCAATACGGGGAAAAAACAAACTGGATATTAGCATTGATATGGACTGGATAATGTGTTAGGAATGAAAAGTGCCACATTGTTTGATGGAAATGAAAATTATCAACCTCCCAGGAGGGCTAAATTCAAGACACCCGAAAATCAAAGTGAAAAACTGATGTGGCAGGCTAGTCCATCTTGCTGAAATTCCTTGGCAGCAACTCAAAATGGTATTCAGTAGTTTGTATGCCTTCCATGTGCTTGTATGCATGACTGACGATGTCGGGACAACCCTGGGGTATCTCCTCCCAGAACTGGACCAGGGCATCGCTGAGCTCCTGGACAGTCTGAGGAGCAACCTGATGGTGTCGGATGGAACAAAACATAATGTTCCAAAGGTGTTCTATTGGATTCAGGTCAGGTGAGCATGGGGGCCAGCTAATGGTATCAGTTCCTTCATCCTCCAGGAACTGCATGAGTTCTCTTACCACATAAGACTGGGCATTGTTGTGCACCAGAAGGAATCCAGGACTACTGCACCAATGCAGGGTCTGACAATGGGTCAAAAGATTTCATCCTGATACCTAATGGCAGTCAGAATGCCATTGTCCAGCCTGTAGAGGTCTGTGCGTCCCTCCATGGATATGCCTCCCCACACCATCACTGACCCACCACCAAACCAGTCATGCTGAACAATGTTACAGGCAGCATAACGTTCTCCACAGCTTCTCTGGACCCTTTCATGCCTGTCACATGCTGTTACGGCCGCAGCCGTATTCTGGCTCCTCCCCTGTGTTTTGTGTGCGTTCCTCCTCTGTGCTTTGTGTGTGTGTGCGTGAGTGCTCGTGTGTGGTGTGTGCCTGTCATTCCTCTCAGGCTGCTGCCAATCAGTGTCACCTGCCGACTAATTGGAATCAGCTGCTGGGCCCTCTTCAGCCAATCCGGTGCAGCCACGGCCCAGCATAAGAAGCTGCTGGACCTGAGGGATGACGGCTTGTCACTGTACTCCAGTCTTGCCCATGTGCCTCATCGTAGAAACTTTGTTAGACAACCGTTCGTTTTGTGATTGTGGAGGCACTAGTCTTTTTCGTTCTCGTTTGCTACACACGCTGTGTTTGCGTTTAGGATTATTTGGGTACATTTTGGATATCTTGTGTTAAATTTATAGCTCTAGTTTAGAGTCTCTTTTTGTTCCTGTTATATTTCTTTTCACGTCGCACTAGTGTCCTCCGTTTTTATTTTATTTTTGTACCTCCTTTTCATTTCTTTTTAATAAACATCTTTAAAGCCAACACCAACTGGCTCTTATGTTACTTCCCTCACCCACTACACGAGCCAGGGTTGTAACATAAATGGGGGCTCGTCCGTTTTTTGTTGGTTAATATAGCTCGTCCGCTTTTTGTTTGATTTGGCTCGTCTGCTTTTTGTTTAATTCAGCCCGTCTGTTTTGACGTGGTTCGCTTTTCGTTTGGGTAGCTCGTTCGTTCTGTTGTTTTTTCTTCGTCCGGCAATGGCCGTGATCGTTTTTTTTTGTTAGTGTAGGTTTGCCGCTTTTGGGTCATAGCATGTGTAATTCCGTCGGGTTATGGCGTCGTTTATTTTGGAGGAGTTTCTGACAGATCCGTCGCTGGATCTCCTTCAAAGTTTACGGAAGGATGCCTTGGTGGCAATTGCTATTCATTTTGGTGTCTCTGTTCCTAAAACTGTTCTCAAGAAGGATTTGAGGACGATTGTTGTTGATTTGTTGGTGGATAGGGGAGTTGTTGTGTTGCCGGTGCCGTCTGCTGTGCCTGTGGGTACTCCTGTGCTTGAGGGGGCGGTGACCCTCGATCTTTCGGGGGAGGAGGAGAAGCCGGCTGAGCGGATTCCCTCAGAGCCGGGTGGGGCAGGTGTGCGGCCTGACGCGCCGTTTACACTACCTCACTACGATCCTCTCTCCTCCGTCAGCACTGAGTCTCGGGGCGAGGCCAGGCTGAAAGTGCGGTTGGCCCGACTCCAAATGGAAGCTCAGGAAAAAGCCGAGGTACGGCAAAATCAGCTGAAATTGGAAATCCGTAAGTTAGAAATTGAGGCTGACAAGGAAGTCCGCCTGTGTCAGCTGGAGCTACAAGCTCAGCTGAGCCCAGCCCCGGCTGCATCTCCAGATACAGGTGTGTCTCCCCATTTTTCTAATTCCACCATAGACAATTTTGATGTTGGGAGGAATATTTCCTTGGTTCCTCCGTTCAGAGACAGTGAGGTGGATAGTTACTTTGCCACGTTTGAACGCATTGCTTCTGCGTTACGTTGGCCTTCTGAGGCTTGGCCGCTGCTGCTGCAGTGTAAACTGCATGGCAAGGCCCAGGAAGCCGTCGCTGCTTTGCCGCTGGATAGAAGTCTAGATTATGAATCTATTAAACTAGCAATTCTGCGTGCATATGAGTTGGTCCCTGAGGCCTACAGACAATGGTTTAGGAATCACTAAAAGACTCCTGCTCAGACTTATGTGGAGTTCGCCAGAGAGAAAGGAACTCTCTTTGAAAAATGGTGTACTGCCTGTAAAGCAACAGACTTTAATACACTGCGTGAACTAATTCTTCTAGAAGAATTTAAGAACTGTTTACCAGAGCGTATTGTAACTTATGTCAATGAACAGAAAATATCGACACTTTCAGCTGCTTCTGTACTTGCTGATGAATATGTGCTTACGCACAAAAATGTCTTTTCGCCTGCCACTGTGAAGCCTCGTGCTTCAGCACCTCAGACTGTACAAAACAGAAATGAAAGAGAATGTTATTATTGTCATAAGCTTGGACACCTCATTGCGAACTGCCCCGTTCTAAAAAGGAAAGAACAAAATGGTAATGGTAAGCCACCCAAAGGGGTTGGATTCATAAAATCAGAGAACTGTATTAAGCCCAATATTGTCTCTCCTATTCGGCCAGATCCATGCTTTGAACCATTCATGTTCAGTGGGTTGATTTCTCTAACAGGTGAGTCTGCAGATCAGTGCCCCGTGCGTATTTTGAGAGACACAGGTGCCTCTCAGTCTGTCATTCTAGCTTCTACACTACCATTTTCTGAAGCCTCTGCTTGTGGTTATAGTGTAGCTCTGCAAGGGATCGAGATGGGTTATGTCCCGCAGCCAGTGCATAATGTACATATCCAATCTGAATTGGTAAATGGCGTTTTCCCGATTGCTGTGTGTCCGGTGCTGCCCATAAAAGGGGTTGTACTGCTTATGGGAAACGACATTGCGGGTGGAAAAATTACCCCTGCACTAGAAGTGCTGAATTCTCCTCCTGGTGCCGACCTTACATCTGGTTGTGATGACAAAAAACTATTTCCGTCATGTGCAATCACCCGTGCTCAAGCTAAGAAGTTGGATGAATTTTCGTTAGCTGACTCTGTGTTAATGTCTGCTTTTTCTAAGGATGGTGCAAAGAATGTAACTGAGAACGAGAGTGTAACGGAGAACGAGAATGTAACAGAGAACGCTCCCACAGTTCCGAATGTGGAAGCTGCAGAACCTGTATGTGCTGACAGCCAGAATTCATCTCTACCAGATGGTCCAACGCTGCCGGTGGACAGTGAACGCCTCACTGCTGCGCAGAGAGCTGACCCAATGCTGAAGCGTTGTTTTGACAAGGTGGTGAGTGACGACAAAGCAAGTGGTGAGATTGTAGCTTTTGTCCTTGATAAAGACATATTAATGCGAAAATGGTCGCCTCCTTCTAAGGAAATGGAGAGTGTTTACCAAGTTGTGGTACCAGCAGTTTACAGACAACATGTGCTGTCCGTAGCACATGAACAGCCATGGTCAGGTCATTTTGGGGTAAATAAAACCTACAATATGATCTTAAAACATTTCTTCTGGCCTGGACTTAAGACTGATGTGGTTAACTTCTGTCGTTCTTGTCATGTGTGCCAGTTAGCCGGTAAACCAAATCAGAAGATTCCGCCTGCTCCACTCCATCCTATTCCTGCATTAGGTGAACCGTTTGAACGCGTCATCATTGACATTGTCGGACCGTTACCCCGTACAAAATCAGGTAACCAGTATCTGCTCACTATTATGTGCGCTGCCACCCGCTATCCAGAAGCTGTCCCGCTGCGAAAAATTACGGCATCATCTGTGGTTAAGACATTAACCAAGTTTTTCTCTACGTTTGGCCTGCCTCGCATAATACAGTCAGACCAGGGAACTAATTTCCAGTCACGATTGTTCAAGCAGGTTCTTAAAACGTTAGGAATCAAGCATTCTGTATCTAGCCCGTACCACCCGGAATCTCAGGGTGCGTTAGAACGTTGGCATCAGACCTTAAAGTCGATGCTTAGAAAATACGCATTGGAGACCGATAAAAGCTGGGACGAAGGAATTCCTTTCGTTTTGTTCGCAGCCCGCGATGCGGTCCAAGAATCCCTCGGTTTTAGTCCCGCAGAACTCGTGTTCGGTCACACGCTCCGTGGTCCACTTAAATCACTCCAGGAAGCTTTCGTATCAGCGGAACTCACTCCTGAAGTGAACGTGCTCGACTTTGTTTCCAAATTCCGTGAGAAACTGCACCGTGCAAATTTGTTCACTAGAAACTGTCTGACTTCCTCACAATCCGTGATGAAATCTCGTTTTGACCGTTTAGCTGTGTTACGCAAATTTAGTAAAGGAGTTAAAGTTTTGGAATTGTTACCAGTACCTGGCTCCGCGCTCTCCGCCAGATTTTCAGGTCCTTATGAAGTCCGTGAACGCCTCAGCGACACCGACTACTCCAATGCAACTCCAGAAAGAAGACACAAAACGCGTGTCTGCCACATCAATATGCTAAAGCCGTATTTTCCTCGTGATCAGAATACTGCCACAGCTCCGCCTGAGAAACCCCGTACGTCCGATTCTGTTGCTGCCCTTGCTTTAATTATAACTGATCCCTCCAGCATCGATGATGAAGATGAATTAAAAACTCCTCATTTGTCTCATCAGACTGCTCGTCTGCCAGACTCTAAGATGCTCGAAGCTCTTCCAACTCAGTTAGGCCATTTAAACAGCGCGCAACGAAATGGCATAACTGCGTTGGTTGACCACTTTAAATGTATTTTTGGAGATGTTCCAACCCGTACAACGGTACTGCAGCACGACATAGATGTGGGGAATGCAAAGCCTATAAAACAGCATCCATATAGGGTTAATCCACTAAAACGTGAGCTGATGAAAAAAAAACTAAGTATCTGCTGGAAAATAATTTAGCCATACCTAGCTGTAGCCCATGGAGTTCACCGTGTTTGCTCGAAGCGAAGTCGGACGGCTCGCCTCGGTTTATAACGGATTTCCGTAAAGTGAATGCCGTTACTGTCACCGATTCGTACCCGCTTCCCCGTATGGAAGACTGTATCGACACCCTAGGAACCGCTAAATTTGTAACCAAATTAGATCTACTAAAGGGTTATTGGCAAGTCCCCTTAACGGAACGTGCGTCAATAATCTCGGCGTTTGCAACTCCTGACTGTTTTCTCCAATACACAGTCATGGCGTTCGGCATGTGTAACGCTCCCGCTACCTTTCAGCGTCTAATTAACCTTGTGTTGTCTGGTCTGCCGAACTGCAGCGCATACTTAGATGACTTAATCGTTCACTCTGAGACGTGGGACGAACATGTTCGCCTGCTCAAACAGGTGTTTGCTCGACTGGCGCGCGCGTCCCTCACCCTGAACCTAGCGAAATGCGACTTTGGGAAAGCCACTGTTACCTATCTAGGGAGGCAGGTAGGACAAGGCCAAGTCCGTCCCCTGGAAGCTAAGGTTGCCGCTGTCCATGATTTCCCTACTCCTGTAACGCGTACAGCTTTACGTCGTTTCCTGGGAATGGCTGGTTACTACCGTGGATTCTGCCGCAATTTCTCGTCCGTGGTTCAGCCCCTTACTGCGCTTTTAAGCCCCGAAACCGAGTTTATCTGGTCTGACAATTGTCAGCATGCTTTCGACAGTGCAAAATCTCTTCTGTGTCATGCTCCTGTTCTCGCTGCCCCTAACTTCTCCCATCCGTTTAAGCTGGAGGTGGATGCCTC
Source organism: Acanthochromis polyacanthus (assembly GCF_021347895.1). Taxonomy (NCBI): domain Eukaryota; kingdom Metazoa; phylum Chordata; class Actinopteri; family Pomacentridae; genus Acanthochromis; species Acanthochromis polyacanthus. The sequence goes on along the minus strand of NC_067116.1, from coordinate 11,400,815 downwards.
CGCAGTGGGAGCTGGTTCTGTACTCTTGCAGGAAGATGATGATGGAGTTGATCACCCGGTGTGTTTCTTCTCACTTAAGTTTAACAAAAACCAGGTTAACTACTCAGTCATTGAGAAGGAAACACTTGCTTTGTTATGGTCACTTCAGCATTTTGAGGTGTATCTCGGGTCTAGCTCTTTGCCAGTGGTGGTCTTCACCGACCATAACCCCCTCGTGTTCCTAAGCCGCATGTATAACCACAACCAACGACTTATGAAGTGGGCACTGATTTTGCAAGATTACAACCTTGAGATTCACCATAAAAAGGGGTCAGAAAACGTAGTCGCAGATGCATTGTCCAGGGCTTAGTGACTTGCTATAACGTGTTGTGTATTCTGTAACAAACCGTACAGGTTTGTTTTTTTTTAAGGGGGGAGGTGTTACGGCCGCAGCCGTATTCTGGCTCCTCCCCTGTGTTTTGTGTGCGTTCCTCCTCTGTGCTTTGTGTGTGTGTGCGTGTGTGCGTGAGTGCTCGTGTGTGGTGTGTGCCTGTCATTCCTCTCAGGCTGCTGCCAATCAGTGTCACCTGCCGACTAATTAGAATCAGCTGCTGGGCCCTCTTCAGCCAATCCGGTGCAGCCACGGCCCAGCATAAGAAGCCGCTGGACCTGAGGGATGACGGCTTGTCACTGTACTCCAGTCTTGCCCATGTGCCTCATCGTAGAAACTTTGTTAGACAACCGTTCGTTTTGTGATTGTGGAGGCACTAGTCTTTTTCGTTCTCGTTTGCTACACACGCTGTGTTTGCGTTTAGGATTATTTGGGTACATTTTGGATATCTTGTGTTAAATTTATAGCTCTAGTTTAGAGTCTCTTTTTGTTCCTGTTATATTTCTTTTCACGTCGCACTAGTGTCCTCCGTTTTTATTTTATTTTTGTACCTCCTTTTCATTTCTTTTTAATAAACATCTTTAAAGCCAACACCAACTGGCTCTTATGTTACTTCCCTCACCCACTACACGAGCCAGGGTTGTAACACATGCGCTCAGGGTGAACCTGCTCTCATCTGTGAAAAGCACAGGGCACCAGTGGTGGACTTGCAAATTCCTGTGTTGCCAGCCGAGCACCACGGTGCCAGTCAACGAGCACAGCGGGCACTAGAGGACGCTGGGCCCTCAGACCACTCTCATTAAATCTCTTTCTGATTGTTTGATCAGAGACATTCACACCAGTGGTCTGCTGGAGGTCATTTTGTAGAGCTATTGCAGTGCTCATCCTGTTCCTCCTTGTACAAAGGAGCAGATACCTGTCCTGCTGATCAGTTGAGGACCTTCGACAGCCCTGTCAAGCTCTCCCAGACTAACTGCCTGTCTTCTGGAATCTCCTCCATGCGCTTGAGAATGTGCTGGGAGACACAGCAAACCTTCTGGCAATGGCACGCATTGATGTGCCATCCTGGAGGAGTTGGACTGTCTGTGGAACCTCTGTAGGGTCCAGGTATCGGCTCATGCTACCAGAAGTGACACTTACCCTAGCCAAATGCAAAACTAGTGAAAAACAGTCAGACAATATTAGGAAGGAAAAAAATGTCAGTGGCCTTCACCTGTAAACTCATTCCTGTTTTGGGGGTTGTCTCATTGTTACCCCTCGAGTGCATCTGTTGTTAATTTTATGAACACCAAAGCAGCTATAACTGACTAAAAAGCCCCTCAGTTAATTACTTGACCAGATCAGTATCCCACATGTTTCACTGATTTGATGCAATACTTAGATTAAAAAGTGTTCCTTCAATTTTTTTGAGCAGTGTACTTCAAATGATACAGTTTGCAGTGAACCTTCTGTGCTTTTCAAGATGGGTCTGATGGTTCTCATATTGTGTTGATACTTACTGTTTGATATCTTCCTGTGCTGTGGTGTGATATCTGACCCACTTGAGGATATTACACCACCACGAAAAACCTTAAGCAGCTAAAACTAACACACACCTTCCCCACAATGCTGCGAAAGAATACTCTAGAAAAAAGAGTTCAACATAAATGTTTATTTCTTCCTATTACTGCAATTATCATTAATGGATCTCTGTAATCACCTTTTACTCTGTGTATAACTGTTAGTTTATTTTGATACACTTTAACATTTGTTAATTAATTACACTTTTTAAGAAATTTTTCATGTTAAATTAGTTAATATGTGCAACGTTATCCACATGTAGTGGGCTTTCTAAATGTATGCTTTAATTGTAAGATACATACACGATATTGCCAAAAGCATTCACTCACCTGCCTTGACTTGCATATGTACGTAAGTGACATCCCTTTCCTAATCCGTAGAGTTCAATATGACGTCGGCAAGGGCAGACTTACTGTCACTACCCGATCCATCCCGGAAACCTGATTTGTACTGCGCATGTGCGGAAAGTACGTCACTTCCTCTACTTGTATTTCAATGCATTTGACGGCTGTCACTACCCGATCCGTCCCTTCTGCCTGGTGGATCAAAAATGATACAAATTGAAACTCACATTTAAAAAATGATATTTGAAAAAAAAAGTTTATTCAGAGGCTCCAATGTCAAATTAAAGCTGCAAGCAGCGATGGATGGGTCCTCGCATCCACGCTGGTCGGCGAATCCACGCATGTCCACCAGGTGGCGCTGTGACTGAGAGTGTATGTCGGCCTCTGATTCGCATCTGGACCAGTCTGATCATACATGTAAAATTTCAGCCAGATTGGAGCACGTTCAGAGCAGTTATAGAGCATTTCCTGTCCATCCACCAGGTGGCGCTGTAACTCAGAGTGTATTTCACACAGTGGATGTGATGAGGGTTGGACTCTGATCACTCATGAAAAGTTTCAGGCTGATTTGCTCATGTAGAGGCCAGTTATACAGCATTTACTGTCCCTCCAACAGGTGGCGCTGCGACTGAGAGTGTCTGTTGGCCTGTCGATGTGATCAGGATTGGATTGTGATCACACATGGAAAGTTTGAGGCAGATTGGAGCATGCAGAGGAGAGTTATACAGCAGTTGATGTTTCATGGCGAAGCATCAAAACTCTGATGGTCGCCATGGCCACGCCATTTGGCTTCTGGTTAAACTTTTGATAACTTTTTATCACCAAGTCCTGCTGTGTGGACTGACAAAATTTCAGGTCTCCTGGAATTATCCCCGAGCAGGTATGAACTCTCAAAAATGAGAAAAATCATCAAAAATCTCACAATTAATCCAAGATGGCCGACTTCCTGTTGGGTTTGACTGTCAATGAATATCCCTATGTGGATGACATCAGGACAGGACTGTCATCATACATGTAAAGGTTCAGGCAGATTGGAGCATGTTGAGAAGAATTAGACACCACTTCCTGTTTCATGGCGAAGGATCAGTTGTTTGAGGCTCCGCCATGGCCACACCTTTTGGCTTCTGGTTGAGTTTTTGATAACTTTTCATCAGAAAGGTCTGCTGCATGTACTGGCCAAATTTCAGTTCTCTCAGACTTATCCACTAGGAGCTATAAATTTTGACAAATGTACAGCAAATTCAAGATGGCCGACTTCCTGTTGGGTTTAGGGTGTGGCTGTGATTGACTTTTTGGTGTGTCCTGATGTGGTGCATATGCCCACCAAATATTGTAGCTGTAAATAAAACATTGTGGAAGTTGGCCTAATGACCACTTTTTCAATTTTGCAGGTGGCGCTATAGAGCCATTTTTTCACACATATGCGCAACTCCCATAAAATATCAAATTTTTCGCCAGTCCTGATGTGCACGCCAAATTTCACGCGTTTTGGTTCATGATAAGGCCGCCAAAAAGGCAAGTCATTTCCCGAGGAGCGATTAAGTTTGAAAAATTTACAGCAAATTGAAGATGGCCGACTTCCTGTTGGGTTTAGGGCGTGGCTGTAATTGACTTTTTGGTGTGTCCAGATGTTCTGCATATGCCCACCAAATATTGTAGCTGTACATGAAACATTGTGGCAGTTGGCCTAATGACTACTTTTTCAACTTTGCAGGTGGCGCTATAGAGCCATTTTGCCACGCACTTACGCAACTCCCATAAAATATCAAATTTTTCGCCAGTCCTGATGTGCATGCCAAATTTCACGCGTTTTGGAGTATGATAAGGCCGCCAAAAAGCCAATTTACTTTACGGGAGAAAAAAAAAAAAAAAAAATTAAAGCTGCAAGCAGCGATGGACGGGTCCTCGCATCCACGCTGGTCGTGAATCCACGCACGTCCACCAGGTGGCGCTGTGACTGAGAGTATATGTCGGCCTCTGAATCGCATCTGGACCAGAGTCCAATCATACATGTAAAATTTCAGCCAGACTGTAGCATGTTCAGAGCAGTTATAGAGCATTTCCTGTCTATCCACCAGGTGGCGCTGTAACTCAGAGTGTATTTCACACAGTGGATGTGATGAGGGTTGGACTCTGATCACTCATGAAAAGTTTCAGGCTGATTTGATCATGTAGAGGCCAGTTATACAGCATTTACTGTCCCTCCAACAGGTGGCGCTGCGACTGAGAGTGTCTGTTGGCCTGTAGATGTGATCAGGATTGGATTGTGATCACACATGGAAAGTTTGAGGCAGATTGGAGCATGCAGAGGAGAGTTATACAGCAGTTGATGTTTCATGGCGAAGCATCAAAACTCTATTGGTCGCCATGGCCACGCCATTTGGCTTCTGGTTAAACTTTTGATAACTTTTCATCACTAAGTCCTGCTGTGTGGACTGACAAAATTTCAGGTCTCCTGGAATTATCCCCTAGGAGGTATTAACTCTCAAAAATGAGAAAAATCATCAAAAATCTCACAATTAATCCAAGATGGCCGACTTCCTGTTGGGTTTAGGACATGGCTCCAAGAGGCTTTTTTGTGCGTCCTGATGTGCTCTATAAGCCTCCCAAATTTCATGGATGTAGGTGAAACGTGCTGGGGGGTTGTTTGTTAAAAATACTGTAGGGGGCGCTATAGCATGTGCAGTGCCAAGATGCATACAGTGTTGTTCCTTGGGTCAATGGTGATGTGTGTGGTAATTTTTGTGAGCATTGGAGTATTCCTAACCTGTCAGAAAGGGCTTTGTTTTTCATGGCGATATTTGGTTGCTACGGCAACAGCGTTGCATGAAATGTCACACCCTTCACAGTGTGTGATTGTCAAGAGGTGAAGACTCGACTGACCAATTTCCCGCATGATATCACCAAGTTTGGGGCCATTGTACCTGAAAATATAAGGCCTTAAACTTACTATTACCAACAGGTGGCGCTATGACTTTTTCAAAATTTATGAGTGTGGATGTGTTCAGACTGGACCTGGTGTCCAGCATGTGAAGTCTGAGGCAGATAGGATGTTGTTCAGCTGAGATATGAATCGTTAAATTTTCATGGCGAAACATCGAAATTGGTTTGGCCGCCACAGACACGCCCTTTGATGACAAGTCACCATTTTCACTGGGATGCATCATCAATGTGTTTAGGCTGTTGTCACTGCATTTGAAGTGAATATGATCAACCGGGTAACAATAGGGCATGAAAGTGTAAAAGATGTCTATTTCCTGAAACCACAAGGTGGCGCTATGACTGTCAATGAATATCCCTATGTGGATGACATCAGGACAGGACTGTCATCATACATGTAAAGTTTCAGGCAGATTGGAGCATGTTGAGAAGAATTAGACACCACTTCCTGTTTCATGGCGAAGGATCAGTTGTTTGAGGCTCCGCCATGGCCACACCTTTTGGCTTCTGGTTGAGTTTTTGATAACTTTTCATCAGAAAGGTCTGATGCATGTACTGGCCAAATTTCAGTTCTCTCAGACTTATCCACTAGGAGCTATAAATTTTGACAAATGTACAGCAAATTCAAGATGGCCGACTTCCTGTTGGGTTTAGGGTGTGGCTGTGATTGACTTTTTGGTGTGTCCTGATGTGGTGCATATGCCCACCAATTATTGTAGCTGTAAATAAAACATTGTGGAAGTTGGCCTAATGACCACTTTTTCAATTTTGCAGGTGGCGCTATAGAGCCATTTTTCCACACATATGCGCAACTCCCATAAAATATCAAATTTTTCGCCAGTCCTGATGTGCACGCCAAATTTCACGCGTTTTGGTTCATGATAAGGCCGCCAAAAAGGCAAGTCATTTCCCGAGGAGCGATTAAGTTTGAAAAATTTACAGCAAATTGAAGATGGCCGACTTCCTGTTGGGTTTAGGGCGTGGCTGTAATTGACTTTTTGGTGTGTCCAGATGTTCTGCATATGCCCACCAAATATTGTAGCTGTACATGAAACATTGTGGCAGTTGGCCTAATGACTACTTTTTCAAGTTTGCAGGTGGCGCTATAGAGCCATTTTGCCACGCACATGCGCAACTCCCATAAAATATCAAATTTTTCGCCAGTCCTGATGTGCATGCCAAATTTCACGCGTTTTGGAGTATGATAAGGCCGCCAAAAAGCCAATTTACTTTACGGGAGAAAAAAAAAAATAATAATAATAATAATTAAAGCTGCAAGCAGCATTGAACGGGTCCTCGCATTCTTGCTGGTCGGCCACCCCAAGCATGTCCGTCAGGCAATGCTGCGACTGAGAGCGTTTTTAGGCCCATGGATGTAACGAGGGCTGGATTCTGAGCACTCAGGTCAAATTTCAGGCAGATTGGAGCATGTACAGGCTATTTATGCAGCACTTTCTGTCCATCCACCAGGTGGCGCTATCTGTGTTACTGTATATTGGTCTATGACACTCATCAGGACCGGTCTCTGATCAAACATGTTAAGTTTGAGGCAGATTGCAGCATGTACAGGGGATTTACATAAGACGTCCTGCTTCATGGCGTAACATTAAAGTTCAGTTGGCCGCCATGAGTATTTTCACAAATACTCAACCTGAAGGCATGTCGTATATATTGTCCCAATTTCAGGTGTTTTGGAGCTATTGCCTGTGAGAAATCAATTGTTGAAAATGATCAAAAACAGCGAAAATCTGACATTTAATTCAAAATAGCGGACTTCCTATTGGGTTTAGAGAATGACTCCAAGAGACTTTTTTGTTTGCAATGAGGTGCTACATATGCTTGCCAAATTTCATAGTCATAGGTGAAAGTCTCTGTGGAGGCTATTCTTAAAAATGCTGTCAGGGGCGCTATGGAACATGCTGTGAATGTATTTTGGCCTATAAATGTGATCAGGGCAGGCCTTTGATTAAATGTGTGAGTTCTGAGGTAGATTGGAGCATGCAGAGGATAGTAAGATACCACTTGATGTTTCATGGGGAACCATCAAAATTCTGGAGGTCGCCATGGCCACACCCTTTGACTCTGGAAGAATCTTTTAATAACTTTTGATCATAACATCGTGTTGTACACCCTGGTAAAATTTGAGGTCTCTAGGAGTTAACCCCTAGGAGGAGTTCGCTCTCAAAAATTAAAAAAATAGAGAAAATTTATCCACATAATTCAAAATGGCGGACTTCCTGTTGAGTTTAGGGGATGGCTCCAAGAGGCTTTTTTGTGCATTCTGATGTGCTCTATAGGTCTCCCAAATTTTGTGGATGGAGGTTAATCGTGCTGCCGGGGCTGTTTATTAAACATACTGTAGGGGGCGCAATAGCACATGCCCTGCAGAGATGCATACATTCTTATTCCTTGAGATGACAGTGATGTGTGTGTAAATTTTGGTGAGCTGTTGAGCATTCTAAGCCTGTCAAAAACTACTTTGTTTGTCACAACAACAACACGTTGCCACGGCAACAGCATTTTATCAAATGCTAAAATCTTCACACTTTGGCATTGTCAGGGTGTGATGAATCAGCTGGCCAATTTTCAGAATGATATGACAATGTTTGGAGCAATGGTGTGTGCAAATGTAATTTCTAAACTTCTTGTTATCAATAGGTGGCGCTACAACTTTTCCTAAATTTTTCAGTGTGGATGTCCTCAGAGTGGGCCTGGTGTCCAGCACATGAAGTTTGGGGCAGATAGGATGAGGATTTGCTGAGATATAAACATTTTAGTCGTCATGGCGAGACATCAAAATTCGCCGCGCCGCCACAGACACACCTTTTGATGACACGTCACCATTTTCACTGTGAATCATCATCAACATGTTAAGGTTTATGTCACCACATTTGAGGTGAATCTGAGCAAGAAGCAAAGAATAATACATCAAAGTGTAAAAAATGACATTTTCTGTTGCCAGCAGGTGGCGCTCTGACTGTGAATGGATTTCATCATATGGATGTGATCAGGGCAGGAATCTGATCATACATATAAAGTTTCAGGCAGATTGGAGCATGTTCAGGGCATTTACACAGCACTTGAAATTTCATGGCGGAGGATCAAAATTCCACAGACCGCCACGGACACGCCCTTTGACTTTGGAAAAAGATTTTAATAACTTTTGCTCATTAAGGCCTCCTGTATGTACTGGTTGAATTTGAGGCGAATTGGAGTTTCCCCCTGGGAGGAGTTCGCTCTAGAAAAAAATGAAAAATGAGCAAAATCTGACATTCAACGTAAAACAGCTCACTTCCTGTTGGGTTTGGAATATGGCTGTCACTGACTTTTTGTTCAGTCTGATGTGCTGCATATGTGTACCAAATTTGGTAGCTGTAGGTGAAACATGATGGGCGTGGGAAAGTGTAGGGGGCGCTATGTAGCCATTTTGACACACACCTCCACAATCCCTTTAAAATATGAAATTTTTCACCAGTCCTGATGTGTGTACCAATTTTCATGACTTTTTGAGTATGTTTAGGCCCTCAAAAATGCAATTGTTCTGAGAGACAAATAATAATAATAATTAAAGCTGCGAGCAGCATTGAACGGGTCCTCGCATCCTTGCTGGTCGGCGACCCCAAGCATGTCCACCAGGCAATGCTGCGACAAAGTGTATTTAGGCTCATGGATGTAACGAGGACTGGATTCTGAGCACTCAGGTCAAATTTCAGACAGATTGGAGCATGGACAGACTATTTTTGCAGCACTTTGTGTCCATCCACCAGGTGGCACTATGTCTGTGACTGTATAGTGGTCTATGAAACTCATCAGGACTGGACTCTGATCAAACATGTAAAGTTTGAGGTAGATTACAGCATGTACAGGGGATTTACACAAGACGTCCTGCTTCATGGCGTAACATTAAAGTTCAGTTGGCCGCCATGGCCATGCCCTTTGAGTTTTGTGAACAATTTTCGCAAATACGCAACCTGAAGGCGTTTCTTATGTATTTTCCCAAATTCAGGTGTTTTGGAGTTATTGCCAGTGACAAATGAATTGTTGAAAATGACCAAAAACACCAAAAATCTGACATTTAATTCAAAATGGCTGACTTTCTGTTGTGTTTAGAGAATGACTCCAAGAGACTTTTTTGCTTGCACTGATGTGCTACATATGCATGCCAAATTTCATAGTCATAGGTGAAAGTCTGTGTGGAGGCTATTTTTTAAATTCTTTTAGGGGGCGCTATGGTAGATGCTGTGAATGTATTTTGGCCAATAAATGTGATCAGGACAGGACTGTGTTTAATCATGTGAGGTCTGAGGTAGATTGGAGCATGCAGAGGATAGTTAGGTAGCACTTGATGTTTCATGGCGAACCATCAAAATTCTGGAGGTCGCCATGTCCACACCCTTTGACTCTGCAAGAATCTTTTAATAACTTTTGATCATAACATCGTGTTGTATATCCTGGCAAAATTTCAGCTCTCTCGACCTTAACCCCGAGGAGGAGTTCGCTCTCAAAAATGAAAAAAATACAGAAATTTTATCCACTTAATTCAAAATGGCGGACTTCCTGTTGAGTTTAGGGGATGGCTCCAAGAGGCTTTTTTTTGTGTCCTGGTGTGCTCTATAGGCCTCCCAAATTTTGTGGATGTTGGTGAAACATGCTGCCGGGGCTGTTTATTAAACATACTGCAGGGGGCGCTATAGCACATGCCCTGCAGAGATGCATACAGTGTTATTCCTTGAGACGACTGTGATGTGTGTGTAAATTTTGGTGAGCTGTTGAACATTCTAAGCCTGTCAAAAAGTACTTTGTTTGTCACAAAAACAACGCGTTGCCACGGCAACAGCATTTCATCAAATATCAAAATCTTCACACTGTGGTATTGTCTGGGGGTGAAGAATTAGCTGACCAATTTTCAGAATGATATGACAAAGTTTGGAGCAATGATGTGTGCAAATGTAATTTCTAAACTGCTTGTTACCAAGAGGTGGCGCTATGACTTTTTCTAAATTTTTCAGTGTGGATGTCCTCAAACTGGTTCTGGTGTCCAGCACATGAAGTTTGGGGCAGATAGGATCCTTTGCAGCTGAGATATGAACACTTCAATTTTCATGGCGAAACATCAAAGTTTGCCGTCCCGCCACAGACACGCCTTTTCATCACACGTCACCATTTTTTCTGTGCTTCATCATCAATGTGTTCAGGCTTATGTCACAACATCTGAGGTGAATCTGAGCAACAGGCTAAGAATAGTACATGAAAGTGTAAAAAATGTCAAATTCTTGATACCACAAGGTGGCGCTGTGACTGTGAATGAATCTTGCTGTATGGATGTCATCGAGGCAGGTCTGTGATCATACATGTAAAGTTTCATTCAGATCGGAGCATGTTCAGGAGAGTTAGACAGCATTTCCTGTTTCATGGCGAAGGATCAAATTTCGACAGGCCGCCACGACCACACCCTTTAACTATGGAGGAAGATTTTGATAACTTTTTCTCAGGAAGGTCTGCTGTATGTACTGGCAAAATTTCAGATCGCTCAGACTTTTCCCCTAGGAGGAGTTCATCATAGATTTTGTACAGTTAACGCATGATGGCGCACTTCCTGTTGGGTGTAGAGCATGGCTGTGATTGACTTTTTTGTGTTTCCTGATGTGCTGCATATGCCTCCCAAATTTTTTAGCTCTCGGCCAAACTCCCTCTGAGTTGGCCTAATACCACTTTTTAAAATTTTGTAGGGGGCGCTATGGAGCCATTTTTGCACACACCTCCACATGCCCTACAAAATATGAAATTTTTCGCCAGTTCTGATGTGTGTGCAAATTTTCATGACTTTTTGAGCATGTTTAGGCCCTCAAAAATGCAGTTGTTCTGAGAGACAAATAATAATAATAATAATAATAATAATAATAATTAAAGCTGCGAGCAGCGTTGGATGGGTCCTCGCATCCTTGCTGGTCGGCGACCCCAGGCATGTCCACCAGGCAATGCTGCGACAAAGTGTATTTCGGCTCATGGATGTAACGAGGACTGGATTCTGAGCACTCAGGTCAAATTTCAGACAGATTGGAGCATGTACAGACTATTTTTGCAGCACTTTGTGTCCATCCACCAGGTGGCACTATGTCTGTGACTGTATAGTGGTCTATGAAACTCATCAGGCCTGGACTCTGATCAAACATGTAAAGTTTGAGGTAGATTACAGCATGTACAGGGGATTTACACAAGACGTCCTGCTTCATGGCGTAACATTAAAGTTCAGTTGGCCGCCATGGCCATGCCCTTTGAGTTTTGTGAACAATTTTCGCAAATATGCAACCTGAAGGCGTTTCTTATATATTTTCCCAAATTCAGGTGTTTTGGAGTTATTGCCAGTGACAAATGAATTGTTGAAAATGACCAAAAACACCAAAAATCTGACATTTAATTCAAAATGGCTGACTTTCTGTTGTGTTTAGAGAATGACTCCAAGAGACTTTTTTGCTTGCACTGATGTGCTACATATGCATGCCAAATTTCATAGTCATAGGTGAAAGTCTGTGTGGAGGCTATTTTTTAAATTCTTTTAGGGGGCACTATGGTAGATGCTGTGAATGTATTTTGGCCAATAAATGTGATCAGGACAGGACTGTGTTTAATCATGTGAGGTCTGAGGTAGATTGGAGCATGCAGAGGATAGTTAGGTAGCACTTGATGTTTCATGGCGAACCATCAAAATTCTGGAGGTCGCCATGTCCACACCCTTTGACTCTGCAAGAATCTTTTAATAACTTTTGATCATAACATCGTGTTGTATATCCTGGCAAAATTTCAGCTCTCTCGACCTTAACCCCGAGGAGGAGTTCGCTCTCAAAAATGAAAAAAATACAGAAATTTTATCCACTTAATTCAAAATGGCGGACTTCCTGTTGAGTTTAGGGGATGGCTCCAAGAGGCTTTTTTTGTGTCCTGGTGTGCTCTATATGCCTCCCAAATTTTGTGGATGTTGGTGAAACATGCTGCCGGGGCTGTTTATTAAACATGCTGCAGGGGGCGCTATAGCACATGCCCTGCAGAGATGCATACAGTGTTATTCCTTGAGACGACTGTGATGTGTGTGTAAATTTTGGTGAGCTGTTGAACATTCTAAGCCTGTCAAAAAGTACTTTGTTTGTCACAAAAACAACGCGTTGCCACGGCAACAGCATTTCATCAAATATCAAAATCTTCACACTGTGGTATTGTCTGGGGGTGAAGAATTAGCTGACCAATTTTCAGAATGATATGACAAAGTTTGGAGCAATGATGTGTGCAAATGTAATTTCTAAACTGCTTGTTACCAAGAGGTGGCGCTATGACTTTTTCTAAATTTTTCAGTGTGGATGTCCTCAAACTGGTTCTGGTGTCCAGCACATGAAGTTTGGGGCAGATAGGATCCTTTGCAGCTGAGATATGAACACTTCAATTTTCATGGCGAAACATCAAAGTTTGCCGTCCCGCCACAGACACGCCTTTTCATGACACGTCACCATTTTTTCTGTGCTTCATCATCAATGTGTTCAGGCTCATGTCACCACATCTGAGGTGAATCTGAGCAACAGGCTAAGAATAGTACATGAAAGTGTAAAAAATGTCAAATTCTTGATACCACAAGGTGGCGCTGTGACTGTGAATGAATCTTGCTGTATGGATGTCATCGAGGCAGGTCTGTGATCATACATGTAAAGTTTCATTCAGAACGGAGCATGTTCAGGAGAGTTAGACAGGATTTCCTGTTTCATGGCGAAGGATCAAATTTCGACAGGCCGCCACGACCACACCCTTTAACTATGGAGGAAGATTTTGATAACTTTTTCTCAGGAAGGTCTGCTGTATGTACTGGCAAAATTTCAGATCGCTCAGACTTTTCCCCTAGGAGGAGTTCATCATAGATTTTGTACAGTTAACGCATGATGGCGCACTTCCTGTTGGGTGTAGAGCATGGCTGTGATTGACTTTTTTGTGTTTCCTGATGTGCTGCATATGCCTCCCAAATTTTTTAGCTCTCAGTCAAATTCCCTCCGAGTTGGCCTAATACCATTTTTAAAAATTTTGTAGGGGGCGCTATGGAGCCATTTTTGCACACACCTCCACATGCCCTAAAAAATATGAAATTTTTCGCCAGTTCTGATGTGTGTGCAAATTTTCATGACTTTTTGAGCATGTTCAGGCCCTGAAAAATGCAGTTGTTTTGGCAGAATAATAATAATAATAATAATTAAAGCTGCGAGCAGCGTTGGACGGGTCCTCGCATCCTTGCTGGTCGGCGACCCCAAGCATGTCCACCAGGCAATGCTGCGACAAAGTGTATTTAGGCTCATGGATGTAACGAGGACTGGATTCTGAGCACTCAGGTCAAATTTCAGACAGATTGGAGCATGTACAGACTATTTTTGCAGCACTTTGTGTCCATCCACCAGGTGGCACTATGTCTGTGACTGTATAGTGGTCTATGAAACTCATCAGGCCTGGACTCTGATCAAACATGTAAAGTTTGAGGTAGATTACAGCATGTACAGGGGATTTACACAAGACGTCCTGCTTCATGGCGTAACATTAAAGTTCAGTTGGCCGCCATGGCCATGCCCTTTGAGTTTTGTGAACAATTTTCGCAAATATGCAACCTGAAGGCGTTTCTTATATATTTTCCCAAATTCAGGTGTTTTGGAGTTATTGCCAGTGACAAATGAATTGTTGAAAATGACCAAAAACACCAAAAATCTGACATTTAATTCAAAATGGCTGACTTTCTGTTGTGTTTAGAGAATGACTCCAAGAGACTTTTTTGCTTGCACTGATGTGCTACATATGCATGCCAAATTTCATAGTCATAGGTGAAAGTCTGTGTGGAGGCTATTTTTTAAATTCTTTTAGGGGGCGCTATGACACATACTGTGGATGTATTTTGGCCTGTAAATGTGATCAGGACAGGACTGTGTTTAATCATGTGAGGTCTGAGGTAGATTGGAGCATGCAGAGGATAGTTAGGTCGCACTTGATGTTTCATGGCGAACCATCAAAATTCTGGAGGTCGCCATGTCCACACCCTTTGACTCTGCAAGAATCCTTTGATAACTTTTGATCATAACATCGTGTTGTATATCCTGGCAAAATTTCAGCTCTCGAGACCTTAACCCCGAGTAGGAGTTCGCTCTCAAAAATGAAAAAAACACAGAAATTTTATCCACTTAATTCAAAATGGCGGACTTCCTGTTGAGTTTCGGGGATGGCTCCAAGAGGCTTTTTTGTGTGTCCTGGTGTGCTCTATAGGCCTCCCAAATTTTGTGGATGTAGGTGAAACATGCTGCCGGGGCTGTTTATTAAACATACTGCAGGGGGCGCTATAGCACATGCCCTGCAGAGATGCATACAGTGTTATTCCTTGAGACGACAGTGATGTGTGTGTAAATTTTGGTGAGCTGTTGAACATTCTAAGCCTGTCAAAAAGTACTTTGTTTGTCACAAAACAACGCGTTGCCACGGCAACAGCATTTCATCAAATATCAAAATCTTCACACTGTGGTATTGTCTGGGGGTGAAGAATTAGCTGACCAATTTTCAGAATGATATGACAAAGTTTGGAGCAATGATGTGTGCAAATGTAATTCCTAAACTGCTTGTTACCAAGAGGTGGCGCTATGACTTTTTCTAAATTTTTCAGTGTGGATGTCCTCAAACTGGTTCTGGTGTCCAGCACATGAAGTTTGGGGCAGATAGGATCCTTTGCAGCTGAGATATGAACACTTCAATTTTCATGGCGAAACATCAAACTTTGCCGTCCCGCCACAGACACGCCTTTTCATGACACGTCACCATTTTTTCTGTGCTTCATCATCAATGTGTTCAGGCTTATGTCACAACATCTGAGGTGAATCTGAGCAACAGGCTAAGAATAGTACATGAAAGTCTAAAAAATGTCAAATTCTTGATACCACAAGGTGGCGCTGTGACTGTGAATGAATCTTGCTGTATGGATGTCATCGAGGCAGGTCTGTAATCATACATGTAAAGTTTCATTCAGATCGGAGCATGTTCAGGAGAGTTAGACAGCATTTCCTGTTTCATGGCGAAGGATCAAATTTCGACAGGCCGCCACGACCACACCCTTTAACTATGGAGGAAGATTTTGATAACTTTTTCTCAGGAAGGTCTGCTGTATGTACTGGCAAAATTTCAGATCGCTCAGACTTTTCCCCTAGGAGGAGTTCATCATAGATTTTGTACAGTTAACGCATGATGGCACACTTCCTGTTGGGTGTAGAGCATGGCTGTCATTGACTTTTTTGTGTTTCCTGATGTGCTGCATATGCCTCCCAAATTTTTTAGCTCTCGGCCAAATTCCCTCCGAGTTGGCCTAATACCACTTTTTAAAATTTTGTAGGGGGCGCTATGGAGCCATTTTGTCATACACTACCACAATTCCTTTAGAATATAAAATTTTTCACCAGTTCTGGTGTGTGTACAAATTTTCATGAGTTTTTGAGCATGTTTAGGCCCTCAAAATGCAGTTGTTCTGAGAGACAAATAATAATAATAATAATAATTAAAGCTGCGAGCAGCGTTGAACGGGTCCTCGCATACTTCCTGGTCGGCGACCCCAAGCATCTCCACCAGGCAAAGCTACGACTGAGAGTGTATTTAGGCCCATGAATGTCACAAAGGCTGGATTCTGAGCACACAGGTCAAATTTCAGGCAGATTGGAGCATGTACAGGCTATTTATGCAGCACTTTGTGTCCATCCACCAGGTGGCGCTATCTCTGTGACTGTATGTTGGTCTATGAAACTCATCAGGACTGGACTCTGATCAAACATGTAAAGTTTGAGGCGTATTGCAGCCTGTACAGGGGATTTACACAAGACGTCCTGCTTCATGGCGTAACATTAAACTTCAGCTGCCCGTCATGGCCACGCCCTTTGAGTTTTATGAACAATTTTCGCAAATATGCAACCTGAAGACGTGTCTTATATATTTCCCAAATTCAGATGTTTTGGAGTTATTGCCTGTGAGAAATGAATTTTTGAAAATGACCAAAAACACCAAAAATCTGACATTTAATTAAAATGGCCGACTTTCTGTTGGGTTTAGAGAATGACTCCAAGAGACTTTTTTGTTTGCACTGACATGCTACATTTGCATGCCAAATTTCATAGTCCTAGCTGAAAGTCTCTGTGGAGGCTATTTTTGAAATGCTGTAGGGGGTGCGATGGTACATGCTGTGAATGTATTTTAGTCTATAAATGTGATCAGGACAGGACTGTGTTTAATCATGTGAGGTCAGAGGTAGATTGGAGCATGCAGAGGATAGTAAGATACCACTTGATGTTTCATGGCGAACCATCAAATTCTGGAGGTCGCCATGTCCACACCCTTTGACTCTGGAAGAATCTTTTTAATAATTTTTGATCATAACATCGTGTTGTATACCCTGGTAAAATTTAAGGTCTCTGGGAGTTAACCCCGAGGAGGAGTTCGCTCTCAAAATTAAAAAATAGAGAAAATTTGTCCAGATAATTCAAAATGGCGGACTCCTGTTGAGTTTAGGGTATGGCTCCAAGAGGCTTTTTTGTGCATCGTGATGTGCTCTATCGCCTCCCAAATTTTGTGGATGCAGGTGAAACATGCTGCCGGGCTGTTTATTAAACATACTGTAGGGGCGCTATAGCACATGCCCTGCAGAGATGCATACAGTCTTATTCCTTGAGGGGACAGTGATGTGTGTGTAAATTAAGTGAGCTGTTGAGCATTCTAAGCTGTCAAAAAGTACTTTGTTTGTCACAAAAACAACGCGTTGGCACGGCAACAGCATTTCATCAAATATCAAAATCTTCACACTGTGGTATTGTCTGGGGGTGAAGAATCAGCTGACCAATTTTCAGAATGATATGAAAAAGTTTGGAGCAAGGTGTGTGCAAATGTAATTTCTAAACTTCTTGTTACCAATAGGTGGCGCTATGACTTTTTCTAAAATTTTGACCGTGGATGACCTCACACTGGGAATGGTGTCCAGCACATGAAGTTTGGGGCAGATACGATTAGGATTTGCTGAGATATAACATTTTAGTCGTCATGGCGAGACATCTAAATTCGCCGCGCCGCCACAGACACACCTTTTTATGACACGTCACCATTTTCACTGTGAATAATCATCAACATGTTAAGGTTTATTTCACCACATTTGAGGTGAATCTGAGCAAGAGACAAAGAATAATACATCAAAGTGTAAAAAATGACATTTCTGTTTGCCAGCAGGTGGCGCTCTGACTGTGAATGGATTTCATCATATGGATGTGATCAGGGCAGGAATCTGATCATACATATAAAGTTTCAGGCAGATTGGAGCATGTTCAGGGCATTTACACACAACTTGAAATTTCATGGCGAAGGATCAAAATTCCACAGACCGCCACGGACACGCCCTTTGACTTTTGAAAAAGATTTTAATAACTTTTGCTCATTAAGGCCTCCTGTATGTACTGGTTGAATTTGAGGCGAATTGGAGTTTCCCCTGGGAGGAGTTCGCTCTGGAAAAAAATGAAAAATGGGCAAAATCTCACATTCAACTTAAAATAGCTCACTTCCTGTTGGGTTTGGAATATGGCTGTCACTGACTTTTTGTTCAGTCTGATGTGCTGCATATGTGTACCAAATTTGGTAGCTGTAGGTGAAACATGATGGCCGTGGGAAAGTGTAGGGGGCGCTATGGAGCCATTTTGCCACACACCTCTACAATTCCTTTAAAATATGAAATTTTTCACCAGTCCTGATGTGTGTACAATTTTCATGAGTTTTGAGCATGTTTAGGCCCTCAAAAATGCAATTGTTCTGAGAGACAAATAATAATAATAATTAAAGCTGCGAGCAGCGTTGACGGGTCTCGCATCCTTGCTGGTCGGCGACCCCAAGCATGTCCCCAGGCAATGCTGCGACAAAGTGTATTTAGGCTCATGGATGTAACGAGGACTGGATTCTGAGCACTCAGGTCAAATTTCAGACAGATTGGAGCATGTACAGACTATTTATGCAGCACTTTGTGTCCATCCCACCAGGTGGCACTATGTCTGTGACTGTATAGTGGTCTATGAAACTCATCAGGACTGGACTCTGATCAAACATGTAAAGTTTGAGGCAGATTGCAGCATGTACAGGGGATTTACACCAAGACGTCCTGCTTCATGGCGTAACATTAAAGTTCAGCTTGCCGCCATGGCCACGCCCTTTGAGTTTTGTGAACAATTTTCGCAAATATGCAACCTGAAGGCTGTTCTTATATATTGTTCCCAAATTCAGGTGTTTTGGAGTTATTGCCATGTGACAAATGAATTGTTGAAAATGACCAAAAACACCAAAATCTGACATTTAATTCAAAATGGCTGACTTTCCTGTTGGGTTTAGAGAATGACTCCAAGAGACTTTTTGCTTGCACTGAAGTGCTACATGATGCATGCCAAATTTCATAGTCATAGGTGAAAGTCTCTGTGGAGGCTATTTTTAAAATGCTTTAGGGGGCGCTACGGTTGGAATGCTGGGAATGTATTATTGGCCAATAAAATGTGATCAGGACAGGACTGTGTTTAATCATGTGAGGTCTGATGGTATGATTTGGAGCATGCAGAGGATAGTTTAGGTAGCCACTTGATGTTTTCATGGCGAACCATCAACATTTGAGAAGGTCGCATGTCCCACACCGTTGCTCTGCAAAGGAATTCCTTTGGATAAACTTTTGATCAGAACATCGTGTTGTATATCCTGGCAAAATTTCAGCGTTCTCTAGACCTTAACCCCGAGGAGGAAGTTTCGCTCTCAAAAAATGAAAAAAATACAGAAATTTTCCACTTAATTCAAAATGGGCGGACTTCCTGTTGAGTTTAGGGGATGCTCCAAGAGGCTTTTTTGTGGTCTGGTGTGCTCTATAGGCCTCCCAAATTTTGTGGATGTAGGTGAAACATGCTGCGGGGCTTGTTTATTAAACATACTGAAGGGGGCGCTAATAGCACATGCCCTGTGGAGATGTGCATACAGTGTATTCCTTGAGACGACTGTGATGTGTGTGTAATTTTGGTGAGCTGTTGAACATTCTAAGCCTGTCAAAAGTACTTTGTTTGTCACAAAACAACGCGTTGCCACGGCAACAGCATTTCATCAAATATCAAAATCTTCACACTGTGGTATTGTCTGGGGGGTGAAGAATCAGCTGACCAATTTTCAGAATGATATGAAAAAGTTTGGAGCAATGGTGTGTGCAATGTAATTTCTAAACTTCTTGTTACCAATAGGTGGCGCTATGACTTTTTCTAAATTTTTCAGTGTGGATGTCCTCAAACTGGTTCTGTGTCCAGCACATGAAGTTTGGGGCAGATAGGATCCTTGCAGCTGAGATATGAACACTTCAATTTCATGGCGAAACATCAAACTTTGGCCGCCCGCCACAGACACCGCCTTTTCATCACACGTCACCATTTTTCTGTGTCTGTCATCATGCCATGTCTTGCAGGCTTATCATCACAACATCTGAGGTGAATCTGAGCAACAGGCTAAGAATAGGTACATTAAAGTCTAAAAATGTCAAATTCTTGATACCACCAGGTGGCGCTGTGACTGTGAATGAATCTTGCCTGTATGGATGTCATCGAGGCAGGTCTGTGATCATACATTGTAAAGTTTCATTCAGATCGGAGCAATGTTCAGGGAGAGTTAGACCAGCATTTCCTGTTTTCATGGCGGAAGGATCAAATTTCGCAGGCAGGTGCCGGCCCCGCCACGACCAACACCCTTTAGACTATGGAGGAAGATTTGAATAACTTATTCTACAGGAAAGGCCTGCTGATATGTACTGGCAAAATTTCAGATCGCTCAGACTTTTCCCCTAGGAGGAGTTCATCATAGATTTTGTACAGTTAACGCATGATGGCGCACTTCCTGTTGGGTGTAGAGCATGGCTGTGATTGACTTTTTTGTGTTTCCTGATGTGCTGCATATGCCTCCCAAATTTTTTAGCTCTCGGCCAAATTCCCTCGAGTTGGCCTAATACCACTTTTTAAAATTTTGTAGGGGGCGCTATGGAGCCATTTTGTCACACTCCACATCCTACAAAATATAAATTTTTCGCCAGTTCTGATGTGTGTACAAATTTTCATGACTTTTTGAGCATGTTTAGGCCCTCAAAAATGCAGTTGTTCTGAGAGACAATAATAATAATAATAATAATAATAATAATTAAAGCTGCGAGCAGCGTTGAACGGGTCCTCGCATCCTTCCTGGTCGGCGACCCCAAGCATGTCCACCAGGCAATGCTACGACTGAGAGTGTATTTAGGCTCATGGAATGTAACAAAGGCTGGATTCTGAGCACACAGGTCAAATTTCAGGCAGATTGGAGCATGTACAGGCTATTTATGCAGCACTTTGTGTCCATCCACCAGGTGGCGCATATCCTGTGACTGTATATTGGTCTATGAAACTCATCAGGACTGGACTCTGATCAAACATGTAAAGTTTGAGGCGTATTGCAGCATGTACAGGGGATTTACACAAGACGTCCTGCTTCATGGCGTAACATTAAAGTTCAGTTGGCCGCCATGGCCACGCCCTTTTGAGTTTTGTGAACAATTTTCGCAAATATGCAACCTGAAGGCGTTTCTTATAT